>NC_081809.1:12286250-12599375 GCF_030704535.1 Vitis vinifera | reverse complement strand
CTCCTCATGATATTGTGGCCTTCCCATCCATTTCCTTGAAAACCACTCCACCAATTTCTGAAGTTCTCCTTGAAACTAGGATGTTGCAGCCACATATTCTCAAACCTAAAAGGTGTTGGGCCCCACATGAACGGGTTGGTATCCAAAACAATTGGCCAATGATCCGAGGTCCTTCTAATAAGGGCTTCTTGAAGGCCTTGGGGAAAGAGCTGCCCCCCACTCATTTGAGTAAAGAAAACGGTCCAATCTCTTACACACGGGAGACTCTTGCAAATTTGACCAAGTGAATGATGCGTTCCGAAGAGGTGGATCAAGCAATTCACATTCTCTAATAAAACTATCAAAGTCCCTCATGCTTGAAGTTAGACTAGAACCTCCCAATTTTTTTGAACTTCTCCTTATGACATTAAAATGACCACCCACACACCATAACGGAAAAGTTAAGACCATAAATGTCAAAAAGTTCCACCCAAAAATCCTTCCTAAGTAAGGGACTGTTTGAACTATAAACTGTGGATATCCAAAGAGGTCCACAACCGTCCAAAGCGAACTTGATTGAGACCAAGAAAGATCCTATTACCACCTCCTCACTACGCAATTTTTTTGAGTCCCAAATGATCAAAATCCCACCTAAAGCCCTGCACGCCTGAAGAGCAACCCAATCCTTATTTCTAACCGTTCAGACACTACCCACAAACCTTCTGTCACACTTCTCCTTTTTTGTTTCTTGAATCATCATAACTTCCGGATTCTCTGACCTTAGGAAATCTTTAACCACCCTTCGCTTATTCCTTGAACCCAAACCCCTGGCGTTCCAACTGATAATTTTCATGGAAAAACTCACAGAGCCTAACCCTCCAAACCAAATCCACCAGGTCTCAATTACCTGTGGAGCCACTGTTCTTCCTCTTAGAATACACCTTAATGTCCAGAAAGCATAAAACCTCATGCACTTTAGCCATTTTCCTGGGGGACAGGCCATCAATAAGGAAATCGCCCGATGGGGATACCACAGTATCCCCCTGACTACCTGACAACAGGTTGGAATCCTCCTTAGGCGAGCTAGGTTTAGACTTCCTAGGGGTAAAGCTCTCGGACAACTGGTCTGATAAAGCACACTGATTCTCCTCCTCATCACGGACAGGGATGCCAACATATTTTGAAGTGCCATCAACGCCTTTTTCAGAAAATTTTTTAGAAGTAACTTGATTTTCCGTAGGAAACTGAGAAAGAGAGACTGAACTAGGGAGATGTGGACCAGAGGGACTCGACAAAGGAAGTTCCAGACTACAAGAAGGGAAAGAAGAAGACTTGGGTGGCTGAGAAGGAAAGGGCTGACATACCTCCATGTTTTCCACTCTTGGAATTTCGCAAATCCCCTCAAAGGTGAGTCCTTTACCTTTGATTTTTGGAATAGAAGGTAAATCCGTGACTGAAGAACCACGAAGATTGGACCCCACTCGGCCCAAAAAACCTTCATTGTCTTCTTCGAAATGGGAATTTCACGGATCCGCCTCTCCTCTTGACGTCGAGGTCTCTTCCCTCGAACAACACTTACTGTTCCTTGACAAAAGACGGCGAAAGAGAGGACTCTCTCTGATTCCTCATTCCATCTGAAATCCCGTCCCGAAATCCACTTCCAGATTGCGAACTTCGCAAAACGACGATGAACTTCGTAGGAGAAGAGGCTCGCTGCTACTCCGATGTCCTTGTCGGCGATCAACGCTTGGAGGGAAGAGGGTGGATCACATCTTCTTTGAAACTATCATCTCTTCCTTCTACGTAGAGTCTCTCATCTAAACCACGGGAGCTTTCCCTTTTCTCGCTGCATTTTCTTCCTTTCGAGACCAACCTTTCATACTAGAGGGCATCGTTCCTCCTAAATTTTGGCCCAACCCCGATAGGCCTTTTAACTTATAGCCCACGGTAGCGTCTGAAGGTGGGCTAGGGTTGGAAAGAGACCAGGCCTTTAACTCAAAGGCCCGACCATCCTCTCCAGAGATAGCCTCGACGCTGGCCCTCTCGTCGCCTGGACCATGAAAGCTTGCAAGCAGCGTGATCGCCTTTGTAGAAGAACCAACTTGTTGGGGAGATGAAGACGATGCCGCTACAGTCTCGTGGACTTGAAGAGCATCTGGGCCAGCGTGAAGCCCATGATTCCTCATCCCTCTCTAGGCCCTTACAGGCTGGGCTTTAAAATAAGGCTCAGACACTTTGGGCCCAAGAAAAGTTTCTTCTACTAGGCCCAGACTGCTCCCTCCCCATCCATTCTCCCTTTTGGCCGCCAAACTTGTACTTGAGCACCGATAACATGACCGGGGAAGAAGCCACCTACTGTAGCATTCATTGTCCCTAATGCTACCTCGTAGCCCCTCTGCAATTTTTGTCGATTGAGAGACGCAACCTCCTGCTTTCAACCACTCGTTCTTGCTACGGGTTGTCTCAGATGTGACAAGGTCGTCTTCATCATCTTCTCTGGTGACTAAAACTGCTATTGTAAATGTCCAGGCCCCATCTTCCACCTCAAGCAACGCTGGTAGCACGACATTTGGAAGCATCTCCACCCACAGCTTCACCTTCGTCAAGTCCATCAGCTTTAAAGATTCCCTTGCCACCTTCATTACCCTCCCCCACTTCTTCAAAATGAATTTCAGCTGATCTTCATCCCACAAGTGAAAAGGAAGACCTTTCAATTCTAACTAACCCCTTCTGAATTTTCCGGGAACAACCATATTTTCACTTGGCGACCATCTCCTTAGGAGAATAGGCCTTCCTTTCACTAAAAGTCTTCCCTGCTCTTGGAACCATTCTGCTCTCCTTGCTGAACTCACAAAGAAACACCCCTTGAAAGCGGAAATGGGAGTTATAGACACCATTCCTTTCATACCCATCATCCTCGCGATGGCTTTTCCTTAGTGAGTCCAGTGTTGGACTTTTTCTTTGCATTCACAAATTACAGCTCTGGCCCATTTTCCAGCTGACAACAGAACTCCAGTCCTAAATCCATCCTCTGCAACCACTTTTGCGTATGATCGACCACCTCTGTAAATGCCCTTACTCATTTGAGTATCTCCAAACGTCTCCTTCGAAGCTCCTCCAGCTTGATCAAAATACTCTTGCACTGAAAGAATCGCCTCCCTAAGGTCTTCCCACCCATTGCCTTTAACACCCTCAGGGATGACAAGAAGTAAAGGTTTCCTTTTTGTAACAATTTCTGTAATTTTCATGAAACGCCCTCTATTATTGAAACAAATCTCCATCAAGTGAGTCTTAGTCTTGCCCCTAATATTTCGTATAAATCCCTGGAAGCCTCCAACTCCATAGCTTTCTTCAAATGCTCCGTCAACCAATCCAACTCCTCCTTTCCAAATCCTACCGAGACAACAAAACCTTGGCTCCTTTCTGTTACTGATACCCAAGTTCCCCCATTCGATCTTTCAAACTTTACTTGGAAAGACTTTTTCTCCACTTCAAACTTTTCAACTTTGCACTTCATCATGCCAACTTGATCATTTTCATCTCAACATCATTCCCTGTTAAGATAATGTCATACACATACATGATCAAGGTTGTTAGTTTTCCTTCTGACTTGTTTTTGATCAAGAGAGTATGATCACCTTGGCTTTGTCGGAAGCCAAATTTAATTGACCTACTAAATCTTTTGAACCAAGATCTAGATGATTGCTTCAGGCCATAGAGAGATTTCTTAAGTTTACACACCTTACCAACACCAAAGTATTTTTCAAAACCAGGAGGAGCATCCATAAACACTTCTTCTTCTAGATTTCCATGGAGGAACACATTCTTCACATCTAGCTGCTGCAGCAAGGGCCAGTCATCATTAACTGTTAGTGACAACAAGACTCAAATGGAATTAATTTTGGTAATTGGAGCAAATGTTTCCTGATAGTCAATCCCATAACTTTGTATGTATTCCTTCGCGACTAGATGTGTTTTGTATCTCTCTATTGTGCCATGGACTTGTATTTGATTGTAAACACCCACTTGCACTCCACGGTATTCTTCCCTTTGGGTAAGTCTGCCACTTCCCTAGTGTTGTTCTTCCGCAACGCTTTGATCTCCTCATTGATGGCCTCTTTCCACTTTGGATCTTTCAAAGCTTCTTCAACATTCCTCAGGATAGTCTCATTTGACAGGTTTGCTACAAAAGTCTTATACTCTAAGTCGATTTTTTGATAAGAGTGAAAATAAGCAATAGGATGCTCCACACACCTTTTCTAACAACTATGGGAAGATCACAATTAGTCTTAGCAGAACTGGGTTTTTCTTGAACATTGCAAGTTTCAGGACTTACTTTGGGTTCAGAAGATTGATTATGCTTTGGAGAGAGAGAGAGAGAGAGAGCCTGTTCCTTCATTCACTGCATGCTTGTTCTTCCTAGAGTAAACTTGAAAAGGGGTGGTCTGTAGGTGCAGAAGCTGCTGGTTCTTGACTTTGAAACTGATCTGAGACCTCTAAACGAACCTGTTCGAATCCATTTTCAGTGGCTGGAAGTATAAGAGGGTTTTCTATCTTCTCTACATTCTCCCCCTGACCTGAAGCTCCATCCTGTGTGTCAACACTTACGATATCTTCCCACTTTGGGAGTGGAAAAATATTTTGTGGCTGGTCTTCACTACTTCTGTTCTCCCCCTGAAGATCAAGACTAGAAAAATAACTGTGTCTCGAAAAAGGTAACATTTAGGGAGACATACTTTTTCTTGGTTGAAGGATAGTAGCAAATATAACCCTTTTGATGAGGTGAAATAGTCCACAAATAAATACTTTAGGGCTCTCAGTTCTAGTTTTGAATGACTCCTGGCTGAAATATGAACAAATGCAACTAACCCAAAGACTTTTGGCGGTATGGAGCTTGGAAAATATTCTGTAGGAAAGAACCCTTGAAGTGATCCAAGGGGTGTCTTGTTAGCAAGTATTTTGGAAGGCATCCGATTTAGTAAGTTGCTACTAAAACAACATCACCCCAATGAATCTTTGGGACATTCCTAGCAAAGAGAAGTGACTGAGCAACTTCCAGAAAATGGCTATTCTTGTGCTCGACAACGACATTCTACTTAGGTGTATTTGTGCATGATGACTCATGAATAATTCCATTGTCAGTTAGAAACATGCTGAGAGATCAACTAAAGTATTCTCCCCTATTATTGGATCTAATAACCTTAACTTTAGCATCAAACGGGACACTAATCATCTTATGAAATTTCTAGAAAATCCATATACCATCAGATTTTTCTCTCATAAAAAAAATCTAGGTCACTCTAGTGCGATAATCAATGAAATTAATATACCACCTTGTCCCTGACATACCCACGACACCAGAAGGACCCCATATATTCTTGTGAATAAGAGAAAACGAAAAATCACATCTATTATTTCTCAATGAGTATGGAACACAATGACTCTTAGCAAGTTCACGAGTTTCACACTTAAGCAAAGACGAATCAAAACCCTTAAACAAATCAGGGTACATTATTCTTAAAGAAGCAAAATTTAAATGTCCTAATCTTTCATGTTGCAACCTAATTTCACGTTCTCTGGTTGGACTTCCTTCCACTTGGTATGCTTAATTCTCCCAGTCTTGCGGAATCAGGTAGTATAGGCCCTCTCTTTCCTCAACATTGCTAATTGTCTTCCCCATAGTAAGATCCTGAAAAACACACTGATTCGAGAAAGACATTACTAAACAGTTTTGAGACTTCGTAAGCTTGCTAATGGACAACAAATTCACCGACATCTTAGGAACATGTAAAACAGAGTCAAGAGTAATGTCTTTGTTAATGGCTATTCTCCCTTTTCCATGCACTGGTATATTTGAGCCCTTTGCCATGAGAACCTTCTGTTTTCCAGAGCAAGGCATGTATGAGTTAAAGAGTTTTGACTCTTGAGTCATATGATCTCTTGCTCTAGAGTCAACTATCCAAGGAATATTATTTAGGACTGATGTTATGCACATAATAGGTTTGGTCGTACCTGATTGTGCAAAGGCATAAGAAGTTGATGGGGTTGATGGAGTAACCTCAGTTTATCCCAACAGTTTATAGATAAACTCTAATTCATCTTTTGTGAAGGGTGAGTTTTCGGTAACAACTGCAATAGATTTGGAAGTTTGAGCGCCAGTTGAGTCAATATGGAAGCCTTTTCCTATCTTGGACTGGTTTTTTCCCTTCTGGTTCTTCTTATCCATGTGAAATGGTAATCCATTTATTCTCAAACACGTTTCTCTGGTATGATAATCCCTGTTGCAGAAGTCACACCAACGATCAGTTTCCTTATTTCCTGCACTATTTTCACTAGAAGCTTTGAGTGTTGACTGATCTGGTTCATTATTGGATCCCAACATCACAACTCGTTTACTTTCTTCATCTTGTATGGCAGAGAATACCTAGTGATTTGGAATTGCATCCCTACCCAAGAACCTCCTTCGAACCTCATCATACTCAGGTCTTAATCTAGCCAAGAAATAGAAGATCCTTTCTCATTCAAGAATCTCTACGAGCCTTGCAGCATCTCTTGGCGATTCCATCTCCCAATGTTGGTGAACATCCAATTCTTCCCGCAGAATTTTCAATTTATTGAAGTAGGAGAGAATGTCTTGATCCATCTGTTTGGTCTTGTGAATTGTGCGCTTCAGTTCAAAAATTCGAGTGGCATTCCCCTTCTTCGAATAAGTCTTCACCATAACATCCTAGATATCCTTGGCTATAGACTAAAATAAGAATGGCTTCCCTATCTCAAGTTGCATAGAATTAAGAAGCCAGGACATGATCATGGAGTTCTCAGAGTCCTATGATTTAAAGAGAGGGTCAATATTCTTGGGAGCCTTAATCGTTCCCAGAATGTAGCCCATCTTCTTCTTGCTCCTGAGAAACAGCTTTGTGGCAGAATGAGACCACTCCAAAAAACTTTTGCCACTCAATTTATCTTAGTGATCTGAAGCGTCAGGTTGTCAAGGCTTCCATTCAATCTGTTCAGGTTTGAAGAAACCTTAGTAGATGTCGTCCTAGATCCTTCCGACATTTTTCAAAAAAGAGAGAAAACCCGAGGATAAAGAAGATGAAAGCAAAGAGAGAAAAATCTCAGTTAAATACTAAGATCTTGATACATAGACGTTGAACCTAGAAAAAAAGAATTCTCCAGCCAAATGTTGAGAACAAAATAGGTACAAATGTCTCTAGAAAAGAAAAAAGGAGCCCTAGTTCGGTGGCTCTGATACCATGAAAAAAAATTGTAGAGAAAAGTATATGTTATTGCTTAGAAAAAGTGTATATATATATGTGTGTACATTTGGTAAAGAAGGGCAGAGAAATAGGAAACTTATAGAATCCTTAGAAATCAGGAAACTAAATTTAAAATCTCCTAAAATACAAAGTTTAATTTCTAAACTAATTCAAATCTTCAACTCCTATGGATCCGCCAATAGGTCTAATCCCTAGCAAACTGCAGTCTATGAATTCTCTCCTCTTTTATGAATATTAGCATCATCAAAGGTGATGAGAGTTCTCTTCCCTCAAAGCATAAATCAAAGAAAACCCAAGCTAAAGGACATAGTGTACCACAGGAAGAAAGGCAGAGAGTACCTAAACCAAATAATAGGTCCTCTAGAGTGAGGTACAAGGTTTTGCTTCAATTTGTTGGGGTTTGTCCAAGTGTCAATGAAGATTATTAGTTGGAATGTAAGAGGCTTAGGTTCCAAAAGGAAAAACAGGGTGGCTAGGACTTGTTATACAAAGAAGCTCCAGATATAGTTATGCTTCAAGGGATTAAAAAAGAGAAATATAATCGGAAGTTGGTGAAAAGCATTTGGGTGGCTAGGAATAGGGAGTGTATGAAACTGTCTGCCTGTAGGGCTGCAGAAGGAATTCTAATTATGTGGGATTCTAGGTGACAAGCTCTTTTTTTTAGATCAGTCTATCATTAGATGGTGAAGGTTTTTTTTTTTTTTTTTTTTGTTTGGATTTCTTCAGTCTATGGACCAAATGATCCTTCCCTTTACATAGGATAGGGTTTTGGGAAGAGATATCGAACCTTTTTAGATTAACTTTTCTGAGGTGGTGTGTTGGAGGGGATTTTAATGTCATTAGGAGGGCTTTGGAAAAGTTAGGGGGAGCTAGGATTTCTTTGAGCATGTCTGAGTTTGATTATTAGAGAATGTGAGTTAGTCGACCCATCGCTTAGGGAATGCCTTTGTTTCTTGGTCAAACATGCAAAAGTCCTCTATTTGCAAGAGGTTGGATAGGCTTTTTTTATGGATTGGGAAGAAAGTTTCCTCAATAGTCTCAAAGAAACTTTTATTGCCCATTAGTACTAGATACCGATCCTTTTAAGTGGAGGCTATAATTCCTTTTAGATTTGAAAATATGTGGTTGCTTTGTCTTAGGTTCAAGGATTGCATTAGCACTTGGTGGAGAGGGTGTCAAGTAGTAGGCTGGGAGAGGAATAGGTTTATGCAAATGTTTCAAGATATCAAAGCAAAATTGAAAATATGGAACATGGATACTTTTGGAGATATCAAAGAGGGGAAGGAGGCCGTATTGAGAGACATTGCTAGGATTGATTCTTGTGAGGGCAAATAGGCTTTATCTTTTGAGTTGGTTGCTCAAACGGCTATAATGAAAGTGAAGTTGGCAGATTTGGTGCTAAAAGAAGAGGTAACTCAAGACAAAATGCTCATGTTCTTGTCACCATCTTAGAGGGCTTTTCAGGTGGTAGATATGGAATGAGGGTAATCTATTTATAATTTGTAGATGACACCATTTTTTTTTTTCACAAACTAGACCACTCAACTAGTAAAACCCTAAAACCATTTTTAATGGTATTTGGACTGGATTGTGGGTGTTTAAGTGGCCTATAACCTATTTGGGTCTCCTTATAGTTAGAAATTCAAGAGTTGTTTACTTATGGGATCTAGTCATGGATTGGACTTCCAAATGATTAGGTGGTTGAAATAGAACATCTCTATCTTTCAGGGGCAAAATAACTCTTGTGAACTCTTGCTTGTCTCTTATTCCCATGTGTTTCCTATTAATATTCAAAGTTCCAGTTAAGGTGACTTATAGGATTGAGCAATGATTGAGAGAATTTCTTTGGTTAGTGGAAGGGGAAGGTAAGAGAGATCACCTTGTTAGATGGGACCTGGTGTTAAACCTAAGAAGGAAGGGGGTTCAAGTGTGGGAAGGATTTCTTTGAGAAATAGTGCTCTTTTGGGGAAATGGCTGTGTAGGCTTCCTAGAGAGAATAATGCTTTATGACACAAGGTCATTTTGAGTATCCATGGACCACATTCTAATGGTTGGGATGCCAACATTGTTGTCAGGTGGTCGCTCCACCATCCCATGAAGGCTATTGCCCAAATCTTATCTGATTTCTCTCATTTCACTAGATTCTCTATGGGTGATAGTATGGGAAGATAGTGTGATGATTTACTATTTTGTATTCAATACTCAAAATCTTTTTAAGGTGGTGGGGTCGAGAGACTTCTTTATTTCCATTCTTTTCATACCCTTATTCCCTACCTTATCTTAAAATTGTAACTATCATAGAAATCTCATGGATTAAGAAATCGAGGAATTAGCTCGATTGATGTCTTTTGTAGTCCATGTGTATTTATCACCTTCTTACCTTGATGTGAGGGTTTGGTCTTTAACCTCTTTAGTTTTTTTCTTAGTTAGTTCTTAGAGCCCTTTCCCATTCATCCACCCTTGTTCCTTTTGATCTGGCTAATTTAATGTAGAAATCTAAGACCCTCCCTACTTTCGGATGGCTTGCGACTAGTAAGGAGGTTAATACCAATGATTTGTTCCATAAGTGGAGACCTCTCAAAGCTCTTAATCCAAAGTGGTACATCATGTGTAAGGAGAATAATGAATGAAGTGATCATCCTTTTTTTTCATTACCCAATAGCTTTAGGCTTATGGCATAGACTGTTTAGCCTTGTGGGAATAGATTGGGTACCACCATGTACAGTGGTAGAGACAATGACCATTTCCTTCAAAGGCTTTAGGGATTATGATAAAGGAAAGGTTCCATGGGGTATTGCAAGCCTTAGTTTGATCTGGTCAATATGTTGGAAAAGAAATGCTAGGATTTTTTAAGATGCTTTGAGGACAATGGATTTGGTTTAGAACTTATTTTACTCTTCATCCTCTCTTTAGGCCTTTACAAGCGAGGCTTTTGGAGGCACCCTCTTGAGCCTTATATTGCTAAGTCAAGGAGGTTGGTTGAAAAGACCTCACAAGCATGATCAACACCAATTGAAGTAGTTAATTTAAACTTTGATGGATGTTTTGTGGCAACCCCAAGGCAACTTGGGATTGGTGGAGTGATTAGAGATCATTGAGGTTCAGTAATCAAAGTCTATTTAAACTTGCAGGTGAGAGTTTTGCTACTAAGGCTGAGATTGTAGCACTTTTAGAGGGCCTTGTGCAAGCAAAAGCTTTAGGCCTGTTTAACTTTGTGGTGTGGGGGGATTCTACTGTTCTTATTTCATGGGTAGGTAAAAAGGAAAGAGTTTCATGGAGGCTTGACAAGTTGGTACGCCAAATATTCAATATCCTTACAAAGTTGGGATGTTCCATTCAATGGGTTCCTCGCTTGGCTAATTAGTTAGCAGATGATAGCTAAAAGAGGAGCAAAGTAGTTGAAATCTTTTGTTGAAGATTATTTGCCTCCTTGAGTCTACTTAATGTTTGTTCAAATGTTGCTTCAATTTTTGTAACTTCTTTCAGTTGTTTAGCTTGTACAGTTCCTTGTTAAAGAGTCCATTCCCTTGTCTTGATCTAAGTTGTACATTGTGTAATGGTGTCTCTTCCATCTTGATCTTTTTAATTAATAGAAAAGATATATTAGGTTTCTGGTCAAAAAAAAAAAAAAAAAAAAACCCTTTTTCAAAGTCGTGCTACACCTAGTTGGTAGCTTATGTGATATGTCAAGCATGATTAAGTGTACATAGTCTCACTATGGATAATTATATAAAAGATGTAATATTTTACATAGAAAAGTTGTTTGTAACACCATAAGTTCTTGTCTCATTTGTTCTTGTTCTAGCTTTTTCTACCATGCAGCTTTCATTGAATCATAGTTTTTGTGCATTTCATGTTCTCTGAAATATAACCATTGCCCTGTTTGGAATCATATGGTTAATTTTTAAGTGCTTAGCTCTCTTTTATTTCCAACTTCAATTTGGAAAACCAATACAAATTTGATTTGATGAAGAGCTTGAATTTAGTCACTTGCTTTTAAAATGGTTTTTGGTGGTTTGAAATTAATCAGTGTTATTTTTATTACTATTATTATTATTATTATTATTATTATTATTTTTAGTATTATTATTTCTTTACAGTTTATCATCTAACACCTTTCTTGTTATTTGTAATTTTTTTTTTTAGGAGTTGTCTATTACCTCTGATGAGGCTTTGAGTTTGGATGAGTTGCCCAAGCGTGCTGTAATACTAGGGGGAGGGTGTGTTTCTACCTCTTCATTTTCCTAGTGTACCAAGCTCATCTTATTGGCATGCTCATGTTTTTGGTTGATATTTTTTTCTTGTTCTTTAGGTACATTGCTGTTGAGTTTGCTTCAATATGGAATGGGATGGGTGTTGCTGTAGATCTATTTTTCAGAAAGGAACTTCCATTAAGGTTATGTAGCTCATGTTTTGATCCCATTTTTTGACCATAATCCTATTGATCTCCTGAATGATGGTTGTGGGCTTTAAAACTTTATTGGGCTTATCATGTTATGTTTTTGATAAGTCTGATAACCCTCATCATTTAATGCATGATATAGCAAGCTTCAAAAGTATGTCTGCTTGACTAATTGTTTTTTGGTTCCTTGCTACTTGTAACGAGATTGGATGATTGGACATCTAGACTGGCAACCAAATAGTAAAATAACACTGGAGGCAAAGGAAAAAGAAAATTAGGAATTGTTTTTTCCTTGTTATGGACTTACAATTTGTTGAAATCTTTAAGGACCACTAATCATTATTGACTTATGGCAGTTATATATGCTTAGGATGGATAATTTTTGTTAGGTATAAGTGGTGCGTGGAGCATAAATTTTTTTAGTTTTGCTAGGTCAACCCTTTGATAATCACATGGTATAAATGTTAATCATGTCTGATTGTGGCATACATGTGCGTTTATTAAGAATACGTGCTTACCTGATGTTTAGCTTGCAGATAAGCAGAATGGGGGGTGGGTGGCGGGATTGTATGCTATGAATGTTGGACAACCAATTTTCCTAAAAAATGCTTCAGGTTTTAGGAAAATTTGTTGTCCAACAATGAAGAACAAGTTCGTTCCTTTGTGCTTTCTTGTTGTTTCATTCCTACTAAACTCTCCTGTGCAGACATGCAAACAAACTTTAACTCATATGACAAGTGTTCCTTATCTTTCTGAAATATGACAGTTAAAGCTGTACAAGTTTTCTGTTATGTTGTTGGCAGCGGTTAGCTGTTGAAATATATTTCTGTACTCCATTTCACTACTTAGGAAGGAAGGAGCTCTGTCCAAGCATTTCTTGGCTATAATCATGATAGTAGTTCTGCTAATATTACCATATCTGGAATTCTTCAAATGCAGAGGTTTTGACGATGAAATGAGGGCAGTAGTTGCAAGAAATCTGGAAGCCAGGGGAATTAATCTGCATCCAAGGACAACTTTATCAGAGGTATTTCTACTTGATTGTGTTAAATCAAATCTGATTTTGATTTCTTGATTGTGTTTCTAGTTCTTTTAATTTTGTTTTCTTGTTTTGTATGCAACTTGATGCTAACAACAACTCTGGTTCCTTAGTTGGTTAAAACGGAAGATGGAATAAAAGTTATCACAGATCATGGTGAAGAATTGACAGCAGATGTTGTACTTTTTGCCACTGGTAAATCCATACCTTATTTTAATTGTAGAGCTTTCCAATAACGTGTTATATCATTCTTGCATCAGAGATGAACAGCATTTTTGTATTTAGTTTGGTCCCTGGTAGCCTGGTTGGAACATCTTTTCCTACATGAAACAACACTTTTACCTTGCTCTGAAGGAGCTAACTGTCTGGCAACTGCATCATTCTCACCCAGTGTCCCAGATGTTTGGTATAAAATAGGTCCATATCATGATTTGAATTAGGATGTTAATGGGTCTCTGTTTTCTCATAAAATGAGGTCCTGTTATGGTTTCATTTAGTTAAACAATCTCTTTTATGGAACCAAATCCTCAAAATATGTTTGATACTCTCTTGGAGTTCAAGGTAGTACGCCCCTTAAAATTTTGGATCAATTTGTATCATCTGGCCATTGGTTGTTGGTGGCACTGCATCTCTTAGGAACTTTTATCTACTGTTGGTATGGGATTGTTGGGCCTTGTTGAGTGGCCTGCTCCATATTTCACATATGGTGGCACCTGGAAAATCTCATTCCTTTTGTGGGCTCTCCAAAATAATGAAGAATAAAAAAATGTAGAAGTTTGGAAGAAATGATTATGAACTCCTCCATGTAATAGGAGTTCCAACTTCTTGTTTCCTCATTCTCAAATTGGTTTTTAAATTTTGAATATGGTTTATTGACATTGCTGGTTGATACCCTTGTTTCCATTAAGTTTCTGGAGGTTCCCAAATCTGCAAGGAAATGTTTTCTGATTAAGTTAGTTGGTTTGTTCCAGTGGAACTTGGGTGGAAGTGAAGAGAGTAATTGTAGAGAGGATGAATGAGGTTTCAAGGGGTGGTAGAAGCTGGTTTGCATTGGAGGCTAAATCTTTTGGGCTTTTGGTTGAGGTAAAGGGAGGAGAGTTGAATGGGTGCATTTGGGAGAGATGCAGAGGGGTCACGTCCTGGATCAACTTTGGAGATGCAAGCTTACATTGTTTGTTGGGTGGAGTTGAGGCCTGTTGCAAGGAGAATGGAGATAGGAAGTAGGCTCCTGCCTGGGAGGAGAGGGGAAGGAAATATAGGCTGGAATGACGTGCAAACAAGGCTGGAAGATTCCTTCTCTGCTCTGTTCGGGGCTTAGAGTTGAAAAGATTTTGCATTATTTTTCTAGAAGGGAAGGGACTATTAGGGGGCTGGAACACCCTGGCGGAGAAATTCATAGGTCTTGGAGTGGAACCGTTTGAAGGGGCTAAGCCTCCAATCACCCCAGTAGCTCAGACAAGGGAGAAGGGGGCAGTTTTTGGGTCGTTTTTAGAGGATGCAAAGTCAAAATCTAAAAGGTCAGGAGATTCAGTGTGGTTGGAAGTGGGGGTAAGAGAGATGCAGGGAAGGATGGAACAACTTAATCGTTGCTTGGTGGGGTAATTCCTTGGCTCCTATTCTAGAGTTGGACTTTCTTGGGAGGTGGGTGAATTGTCAGTGGTTCCTAAAGGGCAGATACGAGAATTGCAATGTTAGGTAGAGGGCTATTCTTGTTTGAGTTTGAGTCTTTGTGGGAGGCTGAGCGGGTCCATGCTCTAGGAAGAAAGAGGGTTCAGGAAAATTTCTTGTGTTTGGAGAAGTGGACCCGAAGGTGGGGTGTTTAGGAAGGATTTTCATGCTAATGAGGCTTGGGTTATGGTGTTGGGTCTCCCACTTCATTTGTGGAGTTGTGAGGTGTTCAAAAAGATTGGAGATGGTTGCGGAGGTTTTATTACAGAGGATGAGGATACAATTGGTATGATTGAGCTGCAATGGGCCAGAATCTTGGTAAAGCTGGATGAAAGAAGCTTGCCTAGTTCAGCCCATGTTGCAGTGGGGTCAGGATGTTTTTCTATTCTTTTGTGATGGGAATTTCCACCATGGTTTGTGGTGGTGTCGTCGTGTGGGAAACATGTGAATGGTGTTTCAGTGGATAGGGAAGAAGGTGAGGGAAGTTCACGCGCTACCTGCAGTGGAAGGTCAAAGGAAAGATCAGTATAGGTGGAAGCACAGTGCGGGGTACAGGACGTGTCACCTCCAGGTGATTTCTTGAAGGATGGTGCAACTTTTTCTGTTGCCTGTTCTGCAAGGACGCAGGCTGTGGGGACTGTGAAGCCTAGCGAGGAGGGGAGGTTAGGGGGCAACGGTTTGACTAAGGGCAGTAACGTGTCAAGCTGAAGCAATATGGGAGTTTTGGAAAGCGAGTCCGATGATTTGGAAGGCAGGGCGGGCGGTGAGGGTAGGGATGACAATGGGACAGGTTTTTTCAAGTACCCGCCCCTAATTGGACGAGTTTGAGAATTTTTTTAAAACTTGGGGTGGGTTCGAGTATTGCCTTATCCAGCCCCGTCCCACCCCACCTCGATTATATATAAAATTAAATTAAATTAATTTTTATTTTACTATTTTTAATATATAGATAATAATAAAATATTTTTTAATAAAATCAATTATAAAAAAATGTAATAATTTAATTATTTAAAATTAATTTAAAAAAAATTAAAAAAATTTCAAAAAAAAAGTTAAATGGCGCGGGGCGGGACGGGTATGAGAATTTCTCATACCCACCCCGTCCTGTTTAATTTTTTAAATGGGACGGGGGTAAAAATTATTTTGAATAAATGAGGCGGGATTGGGATGGGGGTAACCCATCCCAAACCCACCTTGTTGCCATCCTTGGGTGAGGGAAGTGGCTTAGGTGGGCTGGGTTGTTTGGAGTCTTAGCTGTTGATTGGGCTGGACTCACTTAAGACTGGAGGTAGGAAGATAGGGGATTTTGGGCCCTTTTATCTGACAAGCCTTGCAATGGGTTGTGAGGGATAAGGTGGAAAGGAGTTTGGGCCTTTTGAAGTGGGCTTTGAAGGAGGGGGGGGTTACTTTTTAAATAACCAAAAGTCTCCAGTTGGGGCTCTTTTAGCTAGGGCTCCAAAGAGAGCTGAGTTGGGGATTGAAGGAGAGGAGCTGAGAGATGGTATCCTCGATGGGGCCCTAATGGGACTAGTGGAGACGTTGACTTCGAAGGAGGCTTTTAGGGCGGTGGCCACCGAAAAAGCCCTCTTGTTTGAAGCTTTAAGGTATGGAGATCTCTCTCTTCTCTAGGGGTGTCGGTGATTCTCTTCTTCTTCTACTCCTTTTTGTTTTGACCAGACCTTGGAGATGGGTGGGTCTTTTGGCTTGGGAAGGGTGGAAGACGTTGATAGAGAAGAGAGCATGGTGCAAAGTGCTGATGCTGTCAGGGCTTTTGGTGATTGGGAGTGACTCGCTGGATTGGACGACCAACGGGGGGAGAAGGTGGAAGTTTTTGTCTTTGATAGAAGTGGGCGAAAGGAGTGAAAGGCTGGTGGTGAAGGGGCTACCGCAGGAAGAGGGGGGGGACCGGAGGAGGCTAGGAAGCTAGCTGTATGGCGAAGTTTAGCAGATTGCTTGGATTCCCAATAGAAGGTTTTAAAGAGGAAATTCTGAATATGCTCCAAAAGATAAATAACATAAGAGAAAAGGGCAAATAGAGAGTCCGCCCTATGTCTACTAGGTTTGAGAGGGAGTTGAAGAAGCTGGAGTGCTCGATCAATTATAACGAAGGAAAAAAAAGGAACGGGTTGACTAGAGTAGGGGACAAAGAGTTGTGCCTTACATGAAGCTGAAAATTTTGTCCTGGAATGTAAGAGTGAATGATGTCAACAAGAGGAAATTAATTAAGGCTTTAATCAGGTCTCAAAGGGTGGATTTGGTGTGTTTACAAGAGACTAAAATTCAAGATATTTTTTTTGGGGTGGTGCGTAGCTTAGGAGTGGGAAGATTTCTAGAGCGGGGTGCAGTGAATGCTAGGGGTGTGACTAGAGGCGTGGTAGTTTTCTGGGATAACAGAGTATTGGAGTTTGTTGGGATGGAGGTGGGTCAGTTCTCAATTTCTTGCTTCTTTAAAAATTTTGATGATGGTTTCGTGTAGATCTTCATAGGAGTTTATAGGATAGTTCTCAGTTCTCAAAGGGTGGATTGGTGTGTTTACAGGAGACTAAAATGCAATATTTGTTTTTTGGGGCGGTGTGTAGCTTAGGAGTGGGAAGATTTCTAGAGTGAGGTGCAGTGAATGCTAGGGGTGCTGATGGAGGTGGGTCAGTTCTCAATTTCTTGCTGCTTTAAAAATTGTGATGATGGTTTTGTGTGGATCTTCACAGGAGTTTATGGGCCTACTGTTAAGAAGAGTAGAGAATTTTTTTGGGAGGAGTTTGGGGCTATCCGGGGGTTATGGAATGACCCTTGGTGCTTAGGAGGGGAATGTGATTAGATTCCCTTGCGAAGTAGTGGGAGTGGGATGGTGTCTTTAGCTATGAGGAGTGTGAAAAGAGAGAAAAGGGAGAATCCCTAATTTTTGTTATTGAAAAACTGTTAATAATACACATTGGACTTGGGTATATATATACATGTTAGTGGGACCCACAATACAATAAGGAAAGAAAAGGAAAAGGAAAAGTAAATAACCTAAATACCTATACACTATCTAACACTCCCTCTCAAGTTGGAGCATATATGTTATATGAACCAAGCTTGTTACAAATGTATTTAATTCTAGGACCTCTGAGAGATTTAGTAAAAATATTTGTTAGTTGATCATTTGAATTGACAAAACTACTCGCCACACATCCTGATGCAATCTTCTCTCTAATGAATTGATAGTCAACTTCAATGTGTTTGGTCCTTTCATGGAAGACTGGATTGGATGCAATATGCAAAGCAGCTTGGTTGTCATAGATGAGTTTCATCTGTTCATCCTTTCCAAATCTCAACTCCCGAAGAAGATGTTTCAGCCATATGAGTTTACATGTTGCCAGAGCCATAGCTCGATACTCGGCTTCAGCACTAGATCTGGCCACTACATCTTGTTTCTTACTCTTCCAGGATATTAGGTTACCTCCAATAAAAACACAATACCCGGAAGTGGAACGTCTATCTGTGGGTGAGCCAGCCCAATCTGCATCTGTGTAACCAACAACCTGGGTATGACCTCTGTTCTCGTATAACATACCTTGGCCTGGTGTGCTTTTGATATATCGAAGAATGCGGATTACAGCATTCCAATGGCTATCACATGGTGATTGTAGGAATTGACTAACAACACTTTCAGGAAAAGAAATGTCTGGACGAGTAATGGTGAAGTAGTTTAGTTTGCCTACAAGTCGTCGATATCTCCCAAGATCTCCTAAAGGCTCCCCCTGTCCTGGTGTAAGTTTGACATTTGGATCCATAGGAGTGTCTACCAGTTTACAGTCTAACATATCGGTTTCTTCCAAGGTGTCTAAAGCATACTTCCTTTGGGAAAGAACCACACCGGAACTGGATTGAGCTATCTCAATCCCTAAGAAATACTTGAGTTTCCCCAAGTCTTTAGTCTGAAAGTGGGTGAAAAGGTGTTGTTTTAGTTTCTGAATATCATTCTGATCACTGCTTGTAATGACGATGTCGTCCACATAAACTACCAGATATATACACTGTCCCGAAGAGTTATGATGATAGAAAACGGAATGGTCTGCTATACTGCGGAACATGCCAAACTCTTGAACAACAGAACTAAAACGGCTAAACCATGCTCGAGAAGATTGTTTCAAGCCATATAGAGAACGGCGTAACCTGCACACTAAACCAGACTCCCCCTGAGCAACAAAACCAGGTGGTTGCTCCATATAAACTTCCTCAGCAAGATTCCCATGAAGGAAAGCATTTTTAATATCTAACTAATAAAGAGGCCAAGAACACATAGCAGCCATGGAGAGCAATAGACGAACAGAAGCTATCTTGGCAACAGGAGAGAAAGTGTCACCATAATCAGAACCATAAACCTGAGTATAGCCTTTAGCAACTAAGCGGGCCTTAAGGCGATCAACCTGACCATCAGGACCAACCTTAATTGTGTAGACCCAACGACAACCAACTGTAGATTTACCAGAGGGTAAAACAACAAGATCCCAAGTGCCATTGGAGTGTAAAGCAGTCATTTCATCTACCATTGCCTGTAGCCAGCCTGGATGGGAAAGAGCCTCAGAGGTGCTCTTGGGAAGAGAAACAGAAGATATAGCAGAAACAAATGCAGAATAAGGTGAAGATAATCGATGGTAACTCAAAAAATTGTAAATGGGATGAGGATTACGAGTAGATCGATTACCTTTTTGAAGAGCAATGGGTAAGTCAGTAGAAGGAGGCAGAGTCGAGGCAGGAGAAGCCGAAGGGATAGGAAGTGAGTCAGCAGGTACCTCGGCCAAAGAAGGAGGAATAGCGACACGATGACGGCGATGATAAACCCGAAGTGGGCGAGAAGGCACTACATCGAGTGGGGAGATAATGGGAAGGGGTAAGACTTCAGAAACAAGAAGAGACTCAGAGGTGGAGAAGAACGGTGAGTCCTCAAAGAAAGTGACATCAGCGGAGAGAAAGTAGCGATGAGTCTCAGAGGAATAACAATGATAACCCTTTTGAAGTCTGGAATATCCTAAGAAGATCCATTTTGTGGCTTTGGCAGAGAGTTTTTCCTGTCCAGGAGTGAGAATATGAACAAAGCAAGTACAACCAAAAACACGAAGAGGAAGGAAATAAAGTGGTTGGTCAGGAAAAAGAAGGGAATAAGGAATCTGATCGTGTAATACAGATGAGGGCATATGATTAATTAAATAACATGCTGTAAGAACAACATCTCCCCAAAAACGAAAAGGAACATTACTATGGAGAAGGAGAGTACGAACTGTCTCAACAAAATGTCGATTCTTACGTTCAGCTACCCCATTTTGTTGAGGAGTATGAACACAAAAAGACTGATGAATGATCCCATGTTGGGACAAAAATGAAGTAAATGGTGCAGAAAAATATTCCTTGGCATTGTCACTGCGCAACATACGAATAGAAATATTGAACTGGGTTTGGATTTCAGCATAAAATTTCTGGAAAATAGAGAATAACTCAGCTCGATTTTTCATTAAAAATAACCAAGTACATCGAGAATAGTCATCAATGAAAGTGACAAAATACTAAAATCTTAAAGTAGATGCGGTCCGACAAGGACCCCAAACATCAGTGTGGACAAGTTCAAAAGGAAACTTTGCTCGATTATTCAAACGCTTTGGGAACGAGACACGAGTATTTTTCCCAAGCTGACAGGACTCACACGCAAGCGACGAAAACGATGAAAAACAAGGGACCATTTTCTGGAACTTGAATAGACTAGGGTGGCCCAGGCGACTGTGGATGAGGAGGGGAGTATCAGTGGAAATGCAAACTACAGGAGTTGAAGGCGAGGTGAGGTGATAGAGGCCTTGAGACTCACGTCCTATGCCAATCGTCTTTCCCATACTCCGGTCCTGCAAGGTCACAAATTTATCAAAGAAAGTGATAGAACAATTAAGAGTACGTGTTATTTTGCTGATGGAAATAAGATTAAAAGGACACTCAGGGGCATAAAGGACAGAATGGAGAGGTAGGGAAGGGAGAGAATGAGCGAAACCAAAACCTTTAGCCATGGTTTGGGAACCATTAGCTAAAGTAACAATAGGTAAGGCGGAGGTAGTAGTAATAGAAGAGAAAAGATCCTTATTACCAGATATGTGATTAAAAGCGCCAGAATCTAAAATCCAAGGTCCAAGAGAAGATGTGTGGGTAAGACAAGTAGAAGCATTACCAGTCTGAGCAACAGAAACAATAGAAGCTTACTTGGTGGCCTGATAGCAGAGATAGTCATCATACTCACTGTCAGTGAGGGAAATACCCTGAGATGTGGAGGAACTGGGAGGCTGAGGCGACTGAGGATCAGATGACTGGGCCACGTGGGCAGTGCGGGGAGGCCGCCCATGTAACTGATAACACCGATCACGAGTGTGGCCAAGCTTATTGCAATAGGTGCAATGAGGACGTTGGCCTCTACCTCGGTTACCATTGCGTCCTCCTCGAGAGTTAGTTTGAGAAACTAACACAAAAGAATCTGAAGTGTTATCAGATGACAAAGTCTGAGTGGAGGAGATACGGAGGAGGTGAGCAAACACATCATCCAAGGATGGAACGGAGGAACTGCCAAGAATCTGATCGCAGACGGTCTTGAGATCTGGACGGAGGCCAATAAGCATAAGAACCATGAAGAACTTGTCAATCTGTGTTCGTTGATCCCCAACATCAGTAGTAAGAGGCATCACGATCAAGAATTCCTCCTTAAGAGAGGCAATCTGGCCAATATAAGTAAATAAATCTATGTCTTGTTGTCTGACATTGACAATAGAAGAAGCCACCTTATAAAGACGTTGGATATCATTCGTGTGTAGCCCTTTCACCTAATTTCAAAATTTAAATCATGTTTTGTAGGCTCGAAGATGAAGCAGAATCTTAGGATCAACTGATTGCCATAACACACTACATAACTGTGCATCTATCTTCCTCCATTGTACTCTGTCAACCTCAGGGATATCCGCCTCCTGCGTAACAAGGTGATCCTCATAACCTTGACCCATAAACCAAAGCTCCACAGAGGCAAATCAGGACAAAAAATTTTCACTGCCAACCAATTTCTCCAAAGTAATCATAGGAGATCCAGATATGACAGAGGAAAAAGTGGAACTTTAGTAGCCATATCTACTTATTTGGAGAACGAAATATGTTTGGATTGAAGAGAGCCCTAATACGACTTCAGATCGTGGCTGAAAGAAGAAAAGCCAAGGATCCGCGACTGTAAGAAACCAAATAGTAAAGAAAAACAAATGTGGCACTACTGAAAGGGTAGAAGAACACTTCCTAAGACATGTGCAAGGCTCGGGGTGGAGAGGAAGTCACCGGAGGTCGCCGGAAAAGCTGTTTAGAGGTCTAACGGAGACAAAAACCCCCCAAAAAATGCACTTTCAGGGCTTGGATGGAACAAGCACAGATGGAGGGTGGCTAGAGGGCGTTAGGCAAGGCTAGAGGTGGAAGCGCGTGGCCGGAAAGTGCTCCACGCGCTGGCGCGTGGCCGGAAAGTGCTCCACGCGCTGGCGCGTGAGGTTCAGGCCGCCGGAGAAGAAATGCGCATGGCCGGCGTGTGGCTGAGAATATCCCTCCGATGCTTTGAGAAAACTTGAAGATCTCCTCCTTGCGCACCTGATGGTATGGTCAGTGTCGGAAAAGGACTTCATCGGAAAAAGGTTGCCGGAAAAGTCGTCGGCGGTGAGGGTTTTCTGACGGCGGTGAGGGTTTTCTAACGGTGATACGGTTGATCGGAAAGCTTTAGAAGATGGGAAAGGTGACTGTAATGAAACACGGTCACTGAAAGATTTCCCATAATGGATTCACGGGTAAACCGGAAATAATTAGGGTTTTTTTCTCCCTAGGCTCTAATACCATGTGAAAAGAGAGAAAAGGGAGAATCTCTAATTTTTGTTATTGAAAAACTGTTAATAATACACATTGGACTTGGGTATATATATACTTGTTAGTGGGACCCACAATACAATAAGGAAAGAAAAGGAAAAGGAAAAGTAAATAACCTAAATAACTATACACTATCTAACAAGGAGGTTTTTAGAGGTGATTGATGATTTGGATTTGAGAAATCTTCCCCTACAGGGAGGACTGTTTACTTGGAGTTGTGGACTCAATAACCAGTCCATGTTTAGACTGGATCCTTTTTTGGTCACTGAGGATTGGGAGAGTCATTTTAGTGGGGTGGTTCAGTACCCCCTCCTTAGACTAGTGTCTGATCACTTCCCTATTTTGCTAGATGGAGGAGGGGTGAGGAGAGGACCAACCCCTTTTCATTTTGAGAATATGTGGTTAAAGGAGGAAGGGTTCAAATATTTGTTGAAAAGTTGGTGGCAAGGTTTTAATTTTAACAGTTCCTATAGTTTTGTCCTGACAAAAAAGCTGAAGGCTCTTAAGACTAACTTGAAATTATGGAACAAGGATGTTTTTGGGAAGATTGTGGTTAATAAGTCGTTGGCCTTAGAAAAAGTCTCTTTTTGGGATGAGCAGGAGAAATCAAGAGAGTTAACTCTGGAAGAAGTGGACGCTAGAAAGGAGGCAAGGGAGGATTATAAGAAATGGGTTCTCATGGAGGAAGTCTCTTGGAGACAAAAGTCAAGAGAAGTTTGGTTGAAGGAAGGAGAAAAAAACATAGACTACTTCCACAGGATGACAAATGCCCACAAAAGGAGAAATTGGTTGGCTAAGATTAAAATTAATGGCTCTTGGTTTTCAAAGGAAAATGAGATTAAGGAGGGCGTGGCTAGGGCCTTTTAGAATTTGTTGACGGAACCGGGAGATTGGTGCCCTAGCTTGGAAGGGTTGGAAGT
Source organism: Vitis vinifera (assembly GCF_030704535.1). Lineage (NCBI taxonomy): Eukaryota > Viridiplantae > Streptophyta > Magnoliopsida > Vitales > Vitaceae > Vitis > Vitis vinifera. The sequence goes on along the minus strand of NC_081809.1, from coordinate 12,576,188 downwards.
TGAAAGAATCGAGGCTGAGGATGCTACAAGATTGGAGGAAGCTTTCAACGAATGGGAGGTCTTCTCTGCCCTGCTTGAGCTAAATGGGGACAAGGCTCCTGGGCCGGACGGTTTCTCCATTGCTTTCTGGTAGTTTAGCTGGGAGTTTGTGAAGGAGGAGATTATGGGCTTTTTTAGAGATTTCCATGAGCGGGGGAGATTTGTTAGGGTCCTGAATGCTACATTCTTGGTTTTAATCCCAAAAAAAGGAGGTGTAGATGACCTTAGAGACTTTAGACCTATCAGCTTGGTGGGGGGTCTTTACAAACTGTTGGCTAAAGTGTTAGCTAGCAGGCTGAAGAGGGTGGTCAATAGGGTGGTGTCTTCGGCCCAAAACACGTTTGTTGAAGGAAGACAAATTCTTAATGCTATGTTGATAGCTAATGAGGCTATTGATTCTATGTTTAAAAGGAATGAGAGTGGGGTATCATGTAAGTTGGACATATAAAAGGCATATGACCACCTAAATTGGAATTTTTTGCTGACTGTGATGTAAAAAATGGGCTTCAGGGAGAAGTGGGCAAGTTGGATAAGATGGTGCATTCCTTTGCATCGTTTTCGGTCTTGGTTAATGGCACTCTATTAGGTTTCTTTCAAAGTACTAGGGGATTGAGGTAGGGGATCCTTTATCGCCCTATCTCTTTGTGATTGGGATGGAGGCCCTAAGCTACCTTATTAATAGAGTTGTGGGTGGGGGATTCTTATTAGGCTGTAGGGTTAGGGAAAGGGGAGGAGATGGGGTTAAAGTTACCCATTTTCCGTTCGATGATGATACTATGGTGTTTTGTGGGGCTTCCACAGAGTAGATGGTCTTTTTGAGCTGGATATTAATGTGGTTTGAAGTCATTTCAAGGCTGAAAATCAACTTGGACAAGAGTGAAATCCTTTGGGTAGGAAGGGTTGAGAATATAGAGGATTTGACCCTTGAACTTGGCTGTAAGGTGGGGGCACTGCCTTCCTCTTACTTGGGGCTCCCCTTAGGGTTACTCATAAATCAGTGGCGGTTTGGGATGGGTTGGAGGAGAGATTTCGGAAGAAGCATGCCATGTGAAAAAGGCAATTTATTTCTAAAGGAGGGAGGATCACCCTCATTTAGAGCACTTTGTCAAGTATGTCCATATATTTTATGTCCCTTTTGCATATGCCACGAGTGGTTAGATTGAGATTAGAGAAAATTCAAAGGGACTTTCTTTGGGGTGGGGGAGGGTTGGAGAAGAAGCCTCATCTTGTAAGGTGGGAGGTTGTTTGTTATGATAAAAGGAAGGGTGGTTTGGGTGTTAGAAACCTATCTAATCTCAATAGAGCCTTATTGGGTAAATGGAGTTGGCACTTTGCGGAAGAAAAGGGGACTCTATGGAAAAAAAGTGATTAGTAGGAAGTATGGGGTAGAAGTAGGGGGGTGGTGTACCCAAGAAGTAAGGAAGGGGTATAGTGTGGGGTTTTGGAAAGAAATAAGGAAGGAATGACCTTTAATGAAGAGCAATTTCGTTTTCACCATGGGGGATGGTAGAAGAGTGAGATTTTGGGAGGATAGGTGGTGTGGTGACGACACATTAAGCCTTTCCTCCCTTTGTTGTTTGCATTGGTGGCATAAAAAAAGGAGTGGGTGGCAGAGGTGTGGGATGCTTCGGGGGAGGAGGGGGGCTGGAATCCACGTTTTTCTAGGTCATTTAATAATTGGGAGATGGATATGGTGGAGAGATTCCTTGTCACCTTACAAGGGAAGAAGGTGGACACTAACATGGAGGATAGGGTTCAGTGGAAAGAAGCCAAGGATGGTATGTTTTATGTTAAATCCTTTTATAACATTTTAGAGGGCAGCAGTATAGTCCCGTTTCCGAACAGCATTATTCGGAGCTCTTGTGCTCCCTCTAAGGTTGGTTTTTTTTTCTTGGGAAGCTTCATGGGGTAAAGTTTTAACCTTGGATCAACTAAAGAAGAGGAGATGGTCACTCCCGAATAGATGTTTCCTTTGTTGTGCTGCTGAAGAGACTATTGATGACCTTCTAATTCATTGCACCAAGGCTAAGGTTTTGTGGGACTTATTGTTTACCCTATTTAGTGTGCTGTGGGTTCTTCCTTTGTCAGTTAAAGAGGTCCTTCTTGGGTGGCATGGTTTGTTAGTGGGCAAGAAGAGAAGAAAGGTTTGGAGAGCAGCCCCTTTGTGTCTCTTTTGGACGGTTTGGAAGGAAAGAAATGGGATTGGTTTTGAAAATAAGGAGTTCTCGATTTAAAGATTGAAATATTCTTTCGTTAGTAATTTTTGGTCTTGGGTTAAGCCGTGTATAGATGAAGGGCCTACTTCTTTAATCAACTTTTTTGATTGGTTGGACTCTAGATGAGGGCGGGTGTGTTTTTTGAACCCCTCTCTCTTTTGTTTTTTGCCTTTAGGCACCTATTGTATACTTCCTGTATGCTTTGGGTTGGCCATTAGGCATCCTCTTCTTATTAATATATACTATGCCTTTGCCTATAAAAAAAAAAAAAAGAGTTTCTAGAGGTTCCTGTACCCCCTCTTCAAGAAAAATTTGTCATCTACGGGGAAAAAAAATCCAAGTAAAAAATCGTCTGAAATCTAATTTATATAATGTTAGATATCTAATTTCTTTTGACCTACATAGATTTCACAATCTTTATTCACTAATTCTGGGAAGTGGCTGTTCAGTCTCGTCTTTGATTTTTTACAGCTCACATCTAATTTGAGCTCAAGAAACTTGGTGTTCTATGCTCATGATCTATAGTGTTAAAATTGGGCAATTGGAATCCATTCCTGATGCATGGTTTCAAGAAGAATATCAGCTAGTTGCCTGTTCGTGGAGATGTATGGAGTACGAATCAGGCTACTATCTAATTTCTTTTTAATGAAGTTTTGATCCACTTTTAACATGCTTTGTTTGATCATGTTGGATTGGATTGTGGGGTAATGTTAATTGCTAACTTATTATTGCAGTATGGTTTCATAGTTCCTTCCTATTGAATCTTGAGATCTTCAAGGATTATCTTTAGCCATCATAGTTCACAAATCCCATGCGCCATTGATACGAAATTAGCTTTTGCACTTGATTGAGTAACAACTAATTATATGTGTGTGTTTGTATTTTTTTAGTCAAAAACAAAAAATGTACTAAACATGGATAAAGAATCCTCCCTAAAATATAGCAAACTGATCAAAAAGTATGTTTGAAGCCTCTAAAATACTAAGAAAACCTATATAACAGTAAAGTTCTATATAAGAATATTCAAGATGCAATTCATTACTCCAATTTTAGAGTAACTTCTCCTTCCGAGCAAGACCTGCTTAATACTCCTCTCCTTGCTAACCCAAACCTTTCGAGATATACACTGAATCCTAGTCGAGCTGGACCACATTGAAGTGAATGCCCTTTGATGAAAACTGAAAAGCTATTATAGCTACTATCCAAGTAGACTACAACCAAGTTACTTCAAACAACATTAGAGCTAAGATTTCTTAAGGAAAAATCTAGAAAAACCTTTGCATAAGTTGAAAATCATCAAAAGTTCTTAGAATAAGTAGGTTCTTCCCTTTTATAATGATAAGCCTCAATAACTTTCTGATGATTTCCAAGACACAATTAGTAGCCTCTATATATTCATTTACTATAGTTCTAGTAAAAAAATAAAAAATAAAAAACTGACCTTTTGACTTCTAATTTAATAACAAACTTTTACCATGCAAACCTTTGATATTTTCAAACTTGCCATAAATTGTCTATTAATGACTACATCATTCTCTCCTCCTTAAAAGAAGCTCATACTCGAGTTTGGTGTTGATGGAAACCTCTTTTACGTTCTCACCAATGTACAAATATAAATCTGAAATGTTGAATGTTGATTCTATTACCATATGTTTTGGTAGATCAACCATATAAGCATTCTCCCCAATCTTCTTGATGGTTTTGTAGGGTCCTATCTTTCTTTTACTAGCTTGGAATGAGAGTCAGCTGGAAATCTTTCCTTGCATAGATACACCATCACCATGTCGCCTTCTTGAAAGCTTTGGTTGCGCTTCTTCTAATCTGCATATTTCTTATGCTTTGCATTCGACTTCTCAATCTCCAATCTGATTTCTTTATGCAGTTTTTTCATCAAGTCTGCCATGTTTTCACCCTTTAAGCTATTTCTTCCCATTTTTGGTAAAGGAGCTAAATCATGAAGATGCATTGGCTGCCTCCCATAAACAAGTTCAAAAGGACTTTTGCTTGTAGTTTGCTTCTTGGAATAGTTATATCAAAAGAAGTACAATCCAATCCTTTAAATAGACCTAGAAACAAATGTTTTAAATAGAATAAACTAGGATGTCCTAATCTGTTATGCCATAGCATTATTTGTTCATGCACAAAGATTGAATGATCACTACCAATAAAACCCTGAGCTTGTTTATTTTCAAACCGGTTGTCATCAAAATAGTAGAGATCATTGATCAATCTAGCACTGCCAATCATCGTCCTCAAGTTCAAATCCTGGAATTCACAAAGAGAGGTGCAAAAAACAACACGAAAATTAGAATCCTTAGATAAACAACTTACAAATAAGAGATTACAAGAGAGTTTTAGGACATGTAAAACGAATTGTAAAACAATCTTATCAGACAAACGAATAGAGCCTTGCCCAGCAATAGAAGACAAGCTTCCATCTGCAATACGTACTTTTTTATTTCCAGAACAAGGTGTATAAGAGATAAATTAGTCATGTGGTTAGAGGCACTTGAATCTATGATCCGAGGTGCAGATAATGAAAGAGAATATGCACATGAAAGACTACTTGACTGAGCTAGAGATGCTATAAGAGTACTAGGAGTCGGCGGAGCAGCTGTAGCAATTGGTCTAATTGTTCTTTGCTCAATGAGGGTGTCTCAGCAGCATGTGCTTTAGCAGGGAAACGATTAGAGTCACCTTGCTTATTAGTCTTCCATCCAACGGGCTTCCAATCAGTTGGCTTCTCATGTAATTTCCAGCAGGTTTCACGAGTGTGGTGTGGTTTATTACAATGATCACACCAAACTCTTGGCTTGTCATTCGGACGACGCTGGTTATTAGGCTTGTGAGAAGCTGTTGCTGCAATGCCAAGTAAGGCTGAGTTTTCCATAGATCTAGAGAGCTTCTTCCCAAGCATAATATTCCTTCGACTTTCCTCACAATGCACTTCAGCGAACACTTCACCTAGAGGAGAGGTTGCCAACCAACGATTCTACCCCGAACTTCATCAAACTCAACATTAAGCCTAGCTAAAAATTTGAATATCCGTGAGCTTTCTACCATCTTAAAATAGTTACAATCATCCAAATTTTTCCACTCATAGTCATTGAATAAGTTAAGATCCTGCCATAAACCCCTAAGCACATTAAAATATTTGGTAACCGAATTCTCACCTTGACAAATATCACCCTGTTTGAGTTGTAATTCATAGATTTTGGACTGATTTCCAAGGTCTGAATACATCTTAATAATGTTGTCCCAAAGAGCTTTGGCAGTAAGATAACACATATAATTCAAGCTAATCTCCTCCTCCATGGAATTTACCATCCATGCCATGATCATGGAGTTTTTTGCATCCCAAGTGGCATAACTAGGGTTCGTCTTCGCTGGTTCTTTGGTGTCACTAGTCAAATAACCAATTTTGCCTCAACCCGTAATGCACATCCGAACAGATTGTGATCGTTTGAGAAAATTGTTCTCATTAAGGCAGATTGTGGTGATTTGGACAGAGTGGGAATGAGAATTGGATGTGGGTAATTTTGAGGAATTGGAACCAATAGTAATGGAAGGAGTAGATTCAGAAAATTTTGACATGGTAAAGAGATAGCAATCGAAAATGGAAAGAGAAGAAGAACAAAATTGGAAAGAATGAGAGGAAAAAGAAAGGGAATAGCCAATTAACTTGGCTCTGATACCATGTAGAAAAGGCTAAAAAAAAATGTTGTATATTAATTGAATAAGGAAGGGTAACATACTTCCTTTTATAGAAAAGTTACAACAAATCAAACTAAATCTACAACTGTACACAAATTTCTAGGAACAAAATAAATTTAAAATATACAACTTATCCCTAAAAAAAGAAACAAATTATCCCTAAAAAATAAGTAACAACCATATCAGAAAAATTTTGATATGATTGAGATTCTCAACAAGTTTTCATCACCCTTATGGAGCTGGGCTAGATTATATATTGGAGAGGCGCGTCTATCCCTTATAGGTTTCTTGGAGTGGTCAGCTTCCAATTAAGGGATGGTGAGGCTCTATTGGCTTTCTCTTTTGTTTTGAGAGGTGCTAGTTGCTTTGTATACCCCCGTATGCTTTGTAGCTTTTCGCCTCTGTTTTAATACAATTATGATTTACTTATCAAAAAAAAAAAAAAATGCTATGGTGCAAGAGGTCCAAAAGGAATGAGATCCCAAAGTCTTTGAAGTACCTACCTTCGAGCTAGTTGATCGGAATAGTTTGTAGCATAACCTCAAAGCCAACAGACAATGTACGAGAAGATGATCGACCATGTTTCCACTCTCCATACACAAAAAGCAAATGCTAGGACTAAGAGCTTTGTAGGATCTTCTCAACTGTAGCATGTCATTAGTGTTTACATTCTTGTGTGCCACTAGCCAAGTGAAGACTTTCTTCTTAGATGAGACTTCAGATATGCATAAAAAGATTTTTGGATGGAAACGAATTGGATCTGATGGATTAGACAAGACTAAAAAGAATGACTTATTTGTAAATAATATTAAAGAAGATAATGATCAAGCTCTTGCATCTAGGATGGATGGAGACAAATACAAACAAGTGAGAGATGACATGAGTCTTTTAAGGGCTTCTACTGCTAAGTAAGAGAGGTTATGACATAAATTAAGGTTCCAATACAAAGGGAAAGAGAAGCTAAGAATTTATGAGATAGGAAAATTTATTAAGACAATTCTGAACCCCCACCACAAATCTTTCCATAAATGGATTCTTGATCGAACACCCACCACAAAATGCATGTCTAGAAAAATCCTGAAAGACTTTGCAATGGCCTTTTAGGAGCAGCGATGTGACCACCTGAATATAATGTTGGCATCAAACCCATTAGAGTGTGTACTATATGCTTAAGATAACTTGATGCCAAGGAGCATAACATTTCCGAGAAAACCTCCATAGCCACTTCCCTAAAAGGGCATGATTCCTTAGAGAAATGTTCCTAAACCTCAAACCCCCTTCCAACTTTGATTTACATGCTAGGTCCCAACTAATTTGATGGTCTCTCTTATGCTCCCTAGTCCTTGATTAAAAAAAAAATCCCTTTGCATTTATTTTTAATGTCATTGAAGAAGGTATCTTTAAAAGGTAGAGGAAATAGCTAGGGATGTGAGACAAGCATGATGGGATGAGAGTTATCCTTCCACCTAATGATAGAGAGGCCTTTTTCCATTTATCCAATCTTTGCGAAATTCTCTCAATCATGAATTCCAATAAGCACTTGCCTTTTGGTTCCCCTCTAATTTGAGACCCAGATAGGGTAGAGGCTAATCAGAGACCTTGCATTAAAGCAACAAGGTTAGCCTAGTGATCTAATCCTAGCCTATGTTGATACCAAAGAGAGTATTCATGTCAAGATTGATTTTAAGTCTTGATATGTACCCAAAAATGAACAGCATTAGCTTGAGATTTTGCAAATCTTCCAAACAAGCCTTAGAAAAAAAGATGGTGTCATCTGCAAATTAAATATGGAACACTCTAGTCCTATTCTTACCCATAAGGAAGCCTTCTAATAACCTACTCTCCTTTGCTCTCAATAACATCCTACTTAAGACATTAACTACAATGGTGAAGGGCCACTTAAGACATTAGGGGATCTCCTTGTCTTAGCCTCTAGTTGCTTTAACCCCACCTTTAGCGTTTCTGTTTACTAAGATTGCAAAATTGTTTGTAGACAAACAACCCCTTATCTAAGTCCTCCACCTAGAACTGAACCCTTTCCCTTTGAGTACATTGTCTATAGATTTAAAATTATAATAATTAATATGATAACATAAAAAATTATATTTCAATAATATAAAAATATGGAGATAAATTATAATAATTAATATAAAAATTCAAAATTTTTGCATAAATTATATTTTATCAACTTGTGGTGTATTGGAAGATTTTTATTACAAAATCAATAAAAAAATTTAAAATTTTAAACTAATCAAAGTTTAATGATATTATGATATAATATTTTCTTAAAGATTTTTCTTAACATCCTATTGAAATAAAAGACTTATAACAATAGGATCTTCATTGTACATTTAGCGGTAACATCAAAGTAACATAATATGTAGCATCTTATTCAAATAGAGAAGATATAATAAATAAATTTTCTAACTATAATTAACCATATGGTATAATAAATAACTTATCTTACTATGCTTATGTTTAGTGTTAATTTGTTTTTCATTAATTCCATATTTGAATACTTGCACCCATCAGCTGAATGCCCATGTTCTAAGACTTTAGGATAAAAAGGATTCAACACCTAAAGCACATACCCGCACCTGCACTTGACACTCATACCTACCATGTAACATAGCTTTGATCATAATCTTTAATATAGGCATGTGCTTGTTAGTGTTAGAGCTTATAATGTTTTTTTTTTTTTTCTAAGTTTTAATTTTAATTTTTATAGTTCTATTTACCAGAAAAAAAAAAATTCTTTTATTGGTTGTAGGTCGGGCGCCTAACACAAAAAGGTTGAACTTGGAAGTTGTAGGTGTGGAATTGGACAAGATGGGAGCTGTGAAGGTTGTCTTTTACTGCTTTTATGCATATCTTATCCTTGAACAACATATACATTACAACAGGGCTGATAAACAACCAAGGAAAGAGAAATTTGCTGTTAGTGGATTATGTTATACCTTATATAAAGTTTAAATTGCACAAGAGTTATCTAACTAGAGTTAGGTCTTGTTAGTGTGAATAGTCCTTACCTTGTTAAGGGTTCATCAAAATATACAATTCCCTGTTGATGGAACATCTAACTCCTTTTGATCTAGGTTTTTTCAAACCTTTATTAAGTATTTATTTGAGCTACCATATTTTTTTTTAAAGAGTTGTATACAAATATTTGGTGTTTCCTACATGAGTTGGACACTCTGAATTGTGCATATCCAGCACAACTAGGTATGGACATGGGATATATTGAACACATAATTAGCAAGCATGCTCAAAGAAGAAAGGAAGACATTCCTTGTCCACTCAAATTTGAATATCTTAAGTGAACCACCCCATGTCTAATGGTGCAGAGACATTTCATTTTACCCTAGGGCAGGAATGAATAAGTATTACATTTTTATTGCCATCAGTTATTTTAAGGTTACTTTGCATAAAAAAAAGGTTTGTGATTCTCTAGACAGTCCAAAAATACCCTGATGTTCTCTGGAGAAGAATAAAAATCTTTAGATTCTCTATGGTTCCTTTCCCCCTTCTGTAGGAATTTTTCTTGTTGATTATTCTATGAATGACGTAGCATGGATGGAAGTCCAATGTCCCACATCGGCTGATCGCTAACTTTGGTTGGGTCTTATATATGGGGTTACCTCTACCACCAATTAGCTTAAGCTTTTAGGAGAGAATGTGGTCCCATATTTGGTATTAAAGTGAGGTTTGACCTAGTTCACCTTGTACTTACTGACGTGGGCATCAACAATTGAGTGGGGGTGTCTGGCGTAGGACGGATGGAAGTCTAATGGCCCACATCAGCTGATTGCTAATGTTGGTTGAGCCTTATGTGTGGGGCTACCTCTATCCCCTATTAGCTTAAGCTTTTGGGAGTTTATGTGGTCCCTTATCGTTTGGTATCAAAGCAAGGTTTGGCCTAGCTCATCCTGTACTCGCTAATGTGGGCATCAACAATTGAGTGGGGTTATCTGACCTAGGATGAACAAAAGTCTAATGTCCCACATCAGCTGATTACTAATGTTGGTTAGGCCTTATTTGTGGGGCTATCTCCACTCTCCATTAGGTTAAGCTTTTGGGGGAGTATGTGGTCCCATATCAATGAAGCACTATACAATGTTGGGCAGCAAAATTATGTCCCCTGTTCTCATGAAACAGAATTTTTTATTTATTTATTTATTTTTTTCCAGCATAAAAAGTTAATAACCAGACTGAAGTTCTCCTGTTGTTTTTCCAGGTAGATGAGTACTCCCGGACTAACATACCTAGCATATGGGCCATTGGTGATGTTACAAATCGAATGAATCTTACCCCTGTGGCCTTAATGGAGGGAACCTACTTTGCAGTAAGTGTTTCATCTGGACCATCACTAAAAATCATCATTGATGATGGTTTCAATTGTTTTTCCCTAAAATATGGAGGAAATGATTGATTCATGTTGTTTAAAGCATTCATTTGTTTGGGTTCCCTGCAGAAAACTGTCTTTGGTGGGCAACCTAGCAAACCTGACTACAAGGATATACCTTGTGCTGTGTTCTGGTACCAATTTATCCCATTTGGCACATGATGATCTTCTCTCTCTCTCTCTCTCTCTCTCTCTCTCAAGTGAAACTTATGTCAGAGCTAAACATCATGATATTGTAGCAGGATAACTAAAATATGTGTGATATGGATAACCGTCCTTAACTTATACAATATGGTTAACCATGCTTGATTTAGGACTAGTTTGTATATTGTTGCAAACTTTAAGAAAATCATTTTTAAATGTGAAAAGAAGTAGTTGAGCATTTGGTAAATTATGGTTTCAAAAGTGCTGTAAGTTTCAAAGGTAACATTTAAGTGTTGGTAAATTGGATTATTTAACTATTGAACATGTATAAAGACCAAAATAAGGATGTTAAATATTTAAACTCTTTTTTTTTTTTTATAATAAAATCAACCTTTAATTAAATAAATATTTTATTTAAAAACCAATTCTTAGTATTTTCATCATCATTTTTATGAAGAGATAAGGTTCTGGAATAGAAATGATGGGAAATAAAAAAATATGGAAACAAATGATGAAAGAAAATTATTTAAAGACATAATGGGCAATTTAAAATAAAAATCACACTCTTAGAAAATCACTTTTGAAAAGCTACCTTTTATTTTAAAACAGCTGCCAAAGTGGGTCAGAGTCTTTGAGAATCATTTTTTACTTATCGAATAGATCAGTTCTAAAAAGTTATTGTAGAAGTGATTCTGAGGGCATAAAATCAAATACCAAATGGGACATTGCTTATCTCCTTCCCCTAATGTCTTTGGGCCAGGGTAATATCAGGTAGCAAAAGCTGTGTTAGTTTGATATAACTCCTCCCTTAATGATGGACTATCATGCATGAGACAATTTATGTATTTTCCATTTTCTCCCTCTACAATTCCATATAAAGGTAGTTATCCTTAAGAATGTGCTTCTGATTTTTATTTTATGTTTTATAATATATCCTTTGGGATTATTCTTTCTCCTGGTTGACTTATGGAGGTTACTTGTGTCTAGTTTCAGATTTGAGCATGTTCTTATGTAGTGACTTAAATGGGAGCTCTTCTCTTTTACTCATTTAATTTCATAACAATTTTTTTTTTTTTTTTTTTTTTTGTAATTAAGTAAATGCCCTCTTGAAGGTAGTTTCAACTTTTCTCTCTTGCCTATTTGCCATACATCTAGTGTATGATTTAGAGCTAGAAACAGATTTGGGTTGGTTCAAAATTGACCAGCTCAAAACTGAACCATTTGTTACATGGGCTGCCTGCAAATATTTTTATTTTAAAAAATTAGCATGTTTTTAGAAAAATGAAATATATTAAATCATACAAGTATTGCTAGTTTCTGGATAAAATTTATTCAAACTGAATTTGGTTGACAGGTGGGATTCTGACATAGATTTAACCAATTTATATAATGAGGTTGGATTTGGGTCACCCATGGCATACTTGTTTACTGAAACTCTTGATCCATACCTCTTAGTTTTGGGCTAGGTTCAATTGGGTCTATGTTAGGAATTATGATCTCTATTTCTATCATATATCTATTGTTTTTTCGACATTTACCATTTAATATGTAGTGTATAGTTTCTCTTCTTAACCTAAAATAAATTTCATCTCTGCACCTTCAGTTTTTTCTTGTTTGTATATTTGCAGGTAACAAGATTGTCAAGACTTACAAATAAACAGTCTAGACAATCTGTTTAAATGCTAAATGTAACTGTGACTGGCAACCTGGTGGGAACTCCACCATTGATCTGCATGCCCCATTAATCATGAGTCCATGCTCCATAGACCTTGTGCTGTATGGGATTAGCAGTGCAAGCTCAAAAACCTGTACCAGTTAATGCAGATTGATAATCTACTTAGAAATTAAATTAGCCTACTACATTTGGTTATGATATAGTATAAAATAGGAAAACTCCTTTTTTGACTATGAAAGGATCACGCTTTCTGAAATGCACCAGTTCATCCTTCAACTCTACTGTATACACTTGAAAATTAGGTGATTACACTCTTTTCATCCATCAGAGACTGTTACAAGGAGAGCACCTAGGTGACTATCTGTTCCTTAAACCCATTGAAATATGGTTTGGTGGGTGCTAAGTTGGAACTTCCTAGTTTGTTCCATAAGTTGGGCCTCACTCTGTTATCAAATGACTGATGTAAGACCATGCAATTTAATATGAACCTCAAATTTCAGTATGCATTTAAATGAGCCTGGACAAGACCTTATTAATCTGAGAAACCCTCTTGAGGCGCTATATATATATATATTAGACATCAGTTCTATTGTATTTATTTTTCACTATTATTTGATTTTCCTATGAAGTAGCTAACTTAATGATCCTGAAGCACCTCTGTATCTTTTCCATTTGGGAATCTGTTTGTGATATTGGTACCTTCATGTGTCATGCAGTTTACCACCCCTTTCTGTTGTGGGTTTGAGCGAAGAACAGGCTACAGATCAAGCAGAGGGAGACATTTTGGTTTTCACATCAACCTTCAATCCAATGAAAAACACAATCTCTGGGTATATGCAACAATATGAAATTTTATTGTGCTAGATAATTTATAATCTTACAAAGAAACAGATTATCCTATTCTTGTGTAGAAGTTTATTATAGTGTTATGTATCATTTCAATAGGGATTAAAACCTATTCATTTGAAGGATTTTACTGGCTCAGCACTTAAAAGTTGTTGGGTTATAGGAATATGGTCAGTATGGAGTTGTTTTGATATCACATACCTAGTGCCTATTTTAGTCATATTTCCTATCCTCAAAACTCAAACTTCCCTCAGCACAAGGAGCATTTCCATTTGATAAAAATGGCTAAAGACTCTGGGTTGAGGGACATTCTACAAGCACAGATTAAGGTATCATCAAGATTATGGTACTAGCTGAACAGCATGACTTTTGAACTGAAGGATTTTGTACAAAACTATTCTAGTCTCTAGTGCATGAAAGTTTTTAGTTATATCCATTTCAAAGTATTTTGTGCTGGATCAATAGTTAATCTGGGGAAAATAAAGCTTCAATTCTTGTGGAGCTCACATATTTGGTTATCCTTTGATTAACTGACACATGATATATTCAGTTCTTTCTCTTACAGCAATTGGATGTTGTTAAACCCTCTGAATTTAAAAATTATTTCCTTATATCCTGTGTATTTAGACGGCAAGAGAAGACAATTATGAAGCTTCTTGTTGATGCTGAGACAGACAAAGTTCTTGGGGCATCTATGTGCGGGCCAGACGCACCTGAAATTATGCAGGTACCTTTGAGTTTGTGATACAATATTTTGATAACCACTTCTAGCATAAAAGGCTAGTTAATCACCTTTTAACTTTAGGCTTGCTGTATTTATTTTATCATTCATGTGGAATGGGAATATTCCTTCTTGGTCCTTTCTAAGTAATCTTTAATTCAATTAAGGCCTTGTCTATGCTTTTGGCCTTAATTAGAAGCCAAAGGTGAGTTGAATCCATGATTTTAAAGCATGGTTCATTGTCACGGTATCGGTCATTGACTAGGTGTAGGGTGATATGCATAATGGCCTAATATATATATAGTGACTAAATATTAGATAAAAATTTATTTGTAAAATAAGTTTATTTAAATTAAATATGTTCAACCATTAAAAAATACAACCATGAATCTCTTTTTAAAATATTAACCTTTTTTTCATATCAAATATATTCTAAATAAAACAATTATAAAAAAATAATTTTTATGTCAATAAATATATTTTTTTAATACTTCTATTGATTAATAAAAGATGCAGATCCTTTATGGGGCCTTTTGGGCATATCATGGAAATAAAATTTGTCTAATCTGGTTTTCATAACATTTAAAGATTCATTCTGATCTGGGGAGAGTCATTGGAAAACTAGGGATTGGTATAAAATGGTGAATTGTAAAAGATGTAAATGATGCCATTTCTTCAAAACAAGAGTTCTTATACATAATGCAAAATAGATCTAAATGAAATGGTTGCTTTGCAATTCTATGTTTACAATGAATTTTTTATTCTGATAAGATGTCTAAACATGTCTTTGAAAGTTTTCATTTTCTGTTAAAATGGGATACATATATTTATCTGTAAGAGGGAACCTGTTTTAACTGAAGCCAAACAAAAACGCAAGTATACATAAGGCAGTTGTTGGTGCTTATGTACTCAACCTGGTGATCTATCCATGACCAGGGTGAAATTAAGTTGATATTCAAACTGACTGTTGATGAAGAATCAATGGATAAGTTGTGGTTAGGGGTGAATTTTTCAAACTCAGCTTGCTGGTTGCATATTTTTAATAACATTTGCATACATTGAACCAGTAGGCATCCTTTAGGCTATGTTTGGTTCCTAGAAAGTATTAAGTAAAGGAACATAAAATCATTTTCTTATGTTTGGAATCTTTGGATATCATGGAAAAAAAGGTGAGGAAAAAAAATATTAAGTAAGAAGGGAGAGAAAATGTTAAAGATTTTCCTTAGATAAATGTGAGGAAAGTTTGAGAAAAGTGCATTCTTTAGGTCACTTTTGGATACATTATCTATTATTTTTCAGGTGGTTTTTGGATACAGTTTCTATCTATTATTTTTAAAAATAGAACTTTTGTACAATAACTGGTGTTGGTTGTTGCAGGACAGTAAGCATCCAGAGGTTTGGGTCCCCATAGAGAGTCCTAAGGGTTTGGTCATGGAAGGTTCTTCAATTATCCAAAAAAAAAAAACTTTTGTACAAAGTATAAGAAATATAAGAATCCTTATACAAAAAGCAAAAATTTATCTTAAGTCTATAAAAATACTTTTGAAAATTTTTAAATTTTGAGGAAGTATAAATTTTTTTAATTCCATAAATTTTAAAAAATATTTTCTAGTACCCAAGGTATTTACACTTCATATTTTTAAAAACAAAAGCTAAAAAATCTATCAAAGCATGCTCTCAACAGTTTAATTTTTTCTTTTCCTTAACTTTTCATAGACAACCAAACAAGAGAAGAAATTTATAAATTTTCCTTATCCTTGTATTTTTCCTTTCCATCTTCTTTCTCTCAAACTTCCTGGGAACCAAATGAAGCATTAGAGTGAAGTGGCTATTAAATAGATTGGAGTCAAAATTGGCTTCATATTGCTAGTTAAATGGTATAAACAATCCTTTTATAATTATGTCTACACATTTCTTTGGAAAGATTGCTTTTATTTAGACGCATTTCCAGCACTATTTCTGTTCATCACAATTATAAGATATACTGATAATACAAAACAATATGAAATTCCCAAAGAGCATATAATGTTTTCTCTAGAAAGATGGTTCTGCAAGAAATAATTCTACCATCATCTTATTCATGTAACTAAAAGAATATACTGATGACACAGAGCACTTTAAAATTCAGAAAGACCCTATCATGTTCATGTTTTGAACCTCCATGATGAATATCATCAGCTTTGGGTATAAACTATCCTAAATTACTGTTTTGAAACTTAGATAATTACACTTTCTGGTGTTTGTTATTCAACCCTTGAGATACATTACGGTGCCTGTTTATTGTGTGTCCTTTATTTATATATATTTAGTTCCTGATATCCTTTGGGGTGTTGTCATTTCAGGGCATTGCTGTTGCACTCAAGTGTGGAGCAACTAAGGCACAGTTTGACTGCACGGTAAGCTTGAGTTATCCTTCATTCAACTAATTAAGTGGCCTGGCAGATCATTATGTTAAGCATATATTATTCTTCACTTCTCTTCTTAAGTCTCTGTTAATCAAGCATCTTGGCTGATTTTTCCTGAAACCTGGGTATACTGTTCTTAATTTTAGGGATGAGAAGGGTATAGGATTGAGGATGTTTGCCACTTCTATTGGTGTGTTTGACTTCGTTGAGATGAAGTTTGGGTTCTTGTTTCAGGGCTTTCTATTTGCAGGAAGCTACCAAAAAGATGTTTTGATGCATCTATTATGAGCTCTTTAACAAGCATAGTTCTAACAGTTCTTTTTTTAGGAAAAATGTGTCTGTTCCAGTCTGTAGAGAACCTCATCCATATGTGATTAGACAACCCGCAATCGAGCCATCTCTCCTTGGAGGTTTTCTGATTTTAGGCCATTACACATCAGTGTGCTCAAGCCTGCTAGGTCACTCGTCAACTAAATGAGCTGGAAAGCTGAAACCTAGGACAACCCCTTTTAAGAAGCCACAACAAAAATCCTACCTATCCAAGCTGGATTCTCTATCTTTGCTTGCCATTTCCAAAATTTTAATCTATAACTAAAAAAATTCTTTGTAAAAACTGTTGTAATAACATTCAACTATTGTTTAATGTTATTTGGCAATACTTATAATTGTAATATTAATTATGATAGTTTTATGATGATATATGCATTGAGATGAATTATGGAAAAAAAATAAAAATAAAAACTTACAAATGTTCCATAATTTATTGAAGCATAATAATGTGACATGCAACATCTAGGCTAATCCTGAACCATTTCTAAGAAGCACTGGTCCCTAACACAATCTTTTAACAGCGCCAGGATAGATCAGACACAATTTCTGAAATCTTGTTCTACCCTTATCCTGTATAGAGAGATTCTTGACTGATGATTGATGGGCTAACATCCACAAGAGGCTTGTATGCTTACTTTCATCTGTCATTCTAAGGTTTGATCTTGTTATTGGGGAAGAATAAAAGAGGAAGAGGAAAATCACTAGGAGGGGCACAGACAAATGCTAGGGTGGGTTTTTAGTCAAACAGGTCCTCTGGTATATTTTCCACACAATAGCCACTATCATAAAGGTCTTTTGATTAGTGACTTGTGTTCTCTTATAACTTGAAAATGGTGGTGATAGTTGTTTGTTTTCTGGTGTTCATTTCCCTTGTCTCTGTGATGAGTCCACTCTTCTTTGAATGGATTTCTTCCACTCTTCTTTCATGTCAATGTTTATGGTGCACATAACTCATAAATTTGCTGTTGGGTATAGGTGGGCATACATCCTTCTGCTGCAGAAGAGTTTGTTACAATGCGGTCAGTGACAAGGCGTATCGCAGCGGGCAACAAACCAAAGACAAATCTTTAAAGATGATCAATAGAAATTGTAGAACATGGTTGGGTTGGAAGGAGAGAGACATGTTTTCTCAGAAGTAAATTTATTTCAGTGTTAATTTATGGGATAGTAGACGACAAAAAATTCATGAAAGGCTTAATAAAAGGTGAGGGAAATTGAAGCAGCGTTGGTTAAGACAGTTGAGTGAAGTAAAGGGTGTGGCCATGTTCTGTAAAATCTCATTTAATTTGATATGGATCAGTCTTTCCCATGTAATGCAAAAAATAAAAATCTCAGGCCTTAATCCTTGTTCAATAAGCCAGACATCCTAGGATAAGATGGCATCTTCCTTTACACCCCAATGTTTTATGAAATATAGGACCAAATTTGTTTTAAAGATATGTTACAATGGTGGTTTTTTTTTAAGAGCCATATTCTTTCTATTAGCATCTTACTCCTATATTTTTAATTTGATTGTAGTTTTGCTGTAGTATGTATTGAAACTGGATTTCTTTGGAAGCACTGTGCTGCGGATATAAAAGTGCATCTTTGTCTTGACATTTTTAGTAGATAATCATTTTTATTGTTTGGGAAAACTATGTTTTCCAGCAATATTTCGAAAATAATTAACAAATTGGACTTTGTTTTTTCTCTTATATGGATCCCCCACATGGCAACCCCGGGTTCCTAAAAGGCTCTTAATGACTTCAAAACTCAGCATCCAAGCTCAGCCGACTCCGTCTCATTAATCCAGTTAGTAATACATATGGGGGTCCACTGGGAAGGATTGTGAAAGCCGAGAAACTGTATTGTTGTTTATATATTTCCTCTCTTTAATCTTCACTAGACTTGTGGTGACACTAATCTTTTGCTAACCCTCGGCAGCTGCTGAGGATGAAAATATCGTTAATCACGAATATATTAGAGAAAAATCCATGAATATTTTGACATAAATTATCAGTGAGTCCAAAATTGATCAAAATTCATGAAAACGTTGAGTAAAACTCTAAAAATGATATAATAAATAATAATAGATGTTTTATAAAAAAATGAAATAAGTATATGATATGATTTATCATATTTGATAATAATATCATATGGTCGATCAAAATTATGAATTTTATAAGTATATATTATTATTAAATATTATTTAATAATAATATTGTGATATTTAATTATAATATATTTAATATTGGAATTATAATCCATTTAATTCAATTGTATTAAATGATATAAAATAAATGATGATATATGTATAATTATTTTTAATGCATACCCAATATATTATAAATAGCAATGTAGGTTGGTGGCACAATAGGCTGATTTTGAATCTAAGATCATGGATTCAATCCCACACATCTACACCACCCAACCAATTGTTTTTCATTTCATCTTGAAATGCAATCCAACATTGGCCAGGAATCAAATCCAAAACCAATATTTAAAGCAAACTTAGGAAGAAAATGGAGTTGGTTGGGTTGCACTATTACCCAGAGTGGAGGGGGTTGGACTGGGTTGCCCGAAATAGGAGGTGGGATTTTGGAAAGCAATTCAAAAATCGGTGTTGTGGCATTAAAATCGGCAAAATCTCGATATATTGTCGATATTTTGGTGATAAAAGAGGAAATATGACGAAATATCGGTCATTGATATTTTGAAGGGTATTATCGTATCGATACCCTCCAATACACGATATTTTAATCCTTGACAGTTGCCTCATTAAGCACCAATTTGGATGAAGGTCTCTATTGTCCAACATTGTGGGTTTTTTAACTCCCAACACTTGGTTAAGTTGTAGATGTTTCATTTTTTTTGGTTCACAACTTATATAGGTCTCTCTGCTCTTTCTTTTAACACTTCGATTTCTGTTTGTTTACATGATTGGAGAGGTGTTTGTTTAGTCTTATTTTGGGTGTGATTAATCTTGTATTGTTGATCTCCATGTGGGTTTTGGATTGGATTTAATACTAATCAAGCTTAGTTTATAATTAAGCTTGGTTAGTGTTTAAAGTAATTTTACCATCTAATTAAACATGTTTTTAATCTTAACTAAATGACTTAAGGTTAATTAAGCTTAATTAAAAGTTTAGGCTTGTGTGTTAGGAGACATTGGACCCAACTATAACCAAGGGAATTTCAGAGCCAAATTGAAATTTGAGAAACCATAAAAATCAAAATAAGTGAGCTTAAAGTTAAATGATAAAAGGATAGATGGGTGGCAACTTTATATAGAAGTTTAATAGAGAAGGAAAGTGTTTGAATGACTTTTTTGCATTTAAAATTCTGATGGAGAGTATTTATACAAGATAAATTTTCAAACAATAGGACTCCTATTTACATGGAGTACAAATTTAAAATTCAAATAGATTCATAAGTTGATAACAGTTTGCTAAATTTGCCCTCTCAAGATAGTGGGAGATAGCTCACCAATCTTGACTCACAGGGCCTAAATTTATGCAAAATACAAGGGCTTTGTTAGAGCATCAACAAGTTGATCTATAGTAGCCACATGAGGCACCTTGAGCTCACCTGATTGAACCTTGTTTCGAACAAAATGAAAATCAATCACAATGTGTTTCATGCGAGAGTGAAATGCGAGATTTGCACAAAGATATGCTGCACCCACATTATCACAATAGATAGGAGGTGGTGATGAAATTGAAACACCAAGTTCTGAGAAAAGAGACTTAACCTAAAGGACCTCTAAGGTTGCAAAGGCCACAACACAATATTCCACTTTAGTGGAAAAATGAACTATGGACTTTTGTTTCTTTGATGACCAAGACATAGGATTGTGACCAAGAAAAACAATGTGAGCACTGATGGAGGATTTATCATCAGGATTTCCTGCCAAGTCAGCATCCAAGTATGCACGTAGATTAATTGGGGGATTTCTTGTGCAATAACAGACCATGCGTTATTGTGTCGACTAAGTATCTAAGCAATATTTTAACATAAGACCAATGTGTTGATGCATAAATTGAGATAATTTATTCACCAAGAATTCGATGTTTGGGTGAGTAAGAGACAAGTATTGGAGGCCTCTAATGATCGATCTATATTCAGTGGGATTAGGAAGAAATGTGTCATCATGCAGATTTGGAATATTGGTGAGGGACATTAGGAATTGAATTGGTTTGGCAGCCACCATTTGTGTTTTCTCAAGAAGCTCTTGAATGTACTTGTGTTGAGATAAAAATAATTCATTTGCAGTATATATCACTTCAACACCAAGAAAAAAAAAAATAAAGTCCTAAGATCCTTATTGGAGAATTTAGTCGCTAACTAAGAAATCACGTGAGCAAGAAATGCATTATTGTTACCTATTAAAATAAGATCATCAACATAAACAAGTAGGTAAGCAATGAGACCACTCTTTTTAAAAATGAAAAGGGATGTATCAGCTTGGGATTTGACAAAGCCTATTGAGAAGAGAAATCGGCAGAGTTCATGATACCAAACTTGTGGAGCTTGTTTAAGGCCACAAAGAGCCTTACGAAGCCAACAAACATGATGGAGATGTCGTGTATCCGAGAACCTTGGAGGTTGAATCATGTAAACATCTTTAAGAAGCGTCTCATGCAAGAATGCATTATTAATGTCCAATTGACAAAGTGACCAACCATAAGAAACAACAACGCTAAGGATGAGCGAACTATTGTCGGTTTGATAATGGGACTAAAAGTCTCATTGTAGTTGAGCCCTGACTGTTGGTGGAAGCCTTTGGCCACTAACTGTGCCTTGTAGCATTTGAGGGACCCATTATATTTACATTTAATACTAAATATCCACTTGCACCTGACCAAGTTCTGCTTAGCACTTGGATAGACTAACTCTCATATGCCATTTTGCATTAGTGCATCAAATTCATAAGACATGGTATGCCTCCACTAAGGATTCTTCATGGCTTGAGAGACACAAGTTGGTTTGATTAGGAAGGAGAAAGAGGTCATGGAAAAAATGTTGATTTTCTTGGAGGGGTAAACACATTATTTTTGGATCTTGTGGTCATAGAGTGTGTGTTTTATGGATTAAGACATTGATTGGAGGTTAATGGTTTTGGTAGTTGGTTTGAGGAAATGGGAGGTCGAGGTGGAGGAAGAGGAGTATTGTTGGTGGCATGTGATGGAAGATTTGACTTTGGGATGATATGAGAAGTTGGGTCATGGGTCCTTGTGCAGGAATTGTGGACAAAGTTGGTGCTACCAAATGTGTAGAGTGTCTAGATCTAGTGATTGTATTAGTTTCCAAATTAATGGTAGATAAGGGAGGAGAAATATTAAGAGAGGATAAAGGAACTGGTATTTTAGAATTTGTGGAGAATGACCTATTTGAATTTGACTAGGACTTAATGATCAAAAGGAGAAATATGTGGAGAAGATGAGGAAAGATTCAAGGGAACCAAGATGTTATTTGTGGAGAGTGACCTATTTAAATTGGACTTAGACTCGTGATCAGGAAGATAACTAATAGGAGATGAAAATGGGAGATTTAAGGGGATTGGAATGTTGTTAGTTGTAGAGGGTTGACAAGTAGAATTGAACCAAGACTCATAATCAGATGAGAACACATGATTGTGAGAAGCTGAAAATGGATATACATACTCTAGAAAAGTGACATGGGAAGAGGTGATAATCTTATGGGATGATGGATCTAGGCATAAGTGTACACTCTGAGAGAGCGAGTAACCAAGGAAGACATAGGGTTTTGAAGGTGACTCAAGCTTGTGAATAGTGTATGGCTTTAACTAAGGATGGTAAAGACAACCAAATATGCGGAATTTTTCCAAATTTGGTGGAGTCCCAAAGAATTTCTTATAAAAGGATATGAATCCAAGATTGGTCTTAGGCATTTTGTTAATGAAATAAGCCGCGGTTGCAAAAGCTTCTTACCAAAATGATAAAGGCATAAAAGCATGATACAACAAATTAAGTTAACCCTATTTCCACTATGTGACGATGTCGGAGTTCTAAGTTCTCATTATGCTTGGGTGTATGTGGTGGAGTTATTAAGTGAGATATGCCATTTTGTCCAAAAAAAATCTTGTAGGGCAATGTACTCTCATCCATTATTCGTGTAAAGTTGTATAATTGAAGAATTAAAAAAAAATCAACTAAAGCTTTGAACCGAATAAATATGTCCCAAACTCAAATTTCTTATTAAGTGGATAAAGCCACATATACTTTGTAAAGTGGTCAACGAAAATCACATAATATTTATATCCATGCATGGAATCCACGAGGGACCTCCATACATCAAAATACACTAACTGGAAAGGGAATTCACTAGACAAAGTGGACTTGAAACAATGAAAGTTTTTGCATTTTATTATGTGAACAAGAGTTGCAACTGAAGGTGGAAAGACTCTTAGATGATATAGGAAGATGAATTGTAGAAACTAAACGACGTAGGAGTTGAGGTGAGGGATGACCAAGTTGATGTGTCATTCGGAAGCTGACGCTTTAACGGAAGAAAATGTAATCAGTGGATTGGACTTCATAGCAAATGTTGACCAAACATGAACTCGATTCTTAGTTTGACCGCGCAAAAGTGTGGACCCTATTCACAAATCCTTCATAAGAAATGAATTTGGTAAAAATTCTATGGAAGCATTATTAGTAGAACAAACCTTGGATACAGAGATAAGATTTTATTTCATGTTGGGTACACACACAACATTAGACAACATAACATTCTAGGAAGGAAAGCAAAGTTTAGAAAACCTTGTGTGAGTTATGCAGAGGCTAGTACCATTTCCAATCATTATATCACCATTGTCATCATACTTAGAGTGCAATGATAGATTTTGAAGGTCTATGGTCACATGGTGTGATGAACCAGAGTCAAGGAGCCACTCGGTGGAGGAGGGTGTAGACCCTCCATTTTGCTCTCTTAGCACATATGGCACTAAGTGTTTTCCTATACTTCTTTCTTGACTCGTAGTCATCCCTTGGTTGCCTTTCCAGCTTAGTTTAAGTCTCACCTAGATATTTTTAGGATAGATTTTTCTTGGATGCTTTTGTAGGCCTAGTTCACTTAGTTTAGTTTTTGAGTTTGATTGCTTGATTTTAGATCTTTGGTTGTATGAGTTTGACTTTTTTTTTTTATTATTTTCTATTGAGTTCGTTTAACATATTGATTCATTTTATTACAAACGTGATATTTATATTTGTGTTTGTTTTACTTACATTTTTTAATCTTATTTTTATCATTACTATTATTTTTGCATGAGATTTGTACTTTGATTTCTTTCACACATGTGGGATTAATGATTGATTTTAAATATACATGTCATTGACACACTAATTTTTAATTGCATAACTTTGATGTTTAATTTTCAAATTTCATGATTTTTACTTTAATCCTTATCCTATTTTTTCATGGGACTTGAGTGTTATATATTGGAGATTTTGGTTACTAGGAATTAAAAAGATTGAAATTGAGTCATTAAATTTTAATGAAATTCATGAGAATAGTGGTTGCATATATAGTGTTTTAGTGGTTGAAATTTTTACTATGGACGATTTGTACACATGAGGTTTTATGGATGCATTTCTATGTAAGAATCATGAAGGTTACACCATTACGAAAAACTGCTAACAACAAAAAGTCAACACAATTGCTATTGAAAACAAAAGTAGAAAAGATGGGTTGCCACTATGGACAAGAGCTCTCACATGCATAGGCTTGTTTTTTTGGGGAGATGATGCACATAGTTTTTTTATGGGGAATAAAGTCCACTAAAGACAATAATGGCATGACCAATTATTTAGAAACATCAAAGCATACATGTATGCCAAACATCAATCCCATGCATGTGCATGCAACCTTGCCATGCATGGCCACCTTTGATGCATTATTTTGTGTATATCGGGCCAACTTCTCTCCAGCCTTCCAAGGCCCATCACAAGCTCTTAAACTCCAATGGCAGTCCAGTAGGGGCTACATGAGAAATTGGAGAAATAATGGAGAAGCATAGAAAAAAGGGACAAGCTAGGACTGGAGGGAGATGAAAGGAGTTTCGGTGGGAAATGAACTAAATGGGAAAGAAGTAAGTTATGAATTCCGAAAGGGATAGAGATAAGCCTTAAAATGGAAACCTTCAGGAAAAAAAAAACACTTGTAAAGAAATTTTCTGATTTTTTTTTTTTTTTTTTTTTGTAGGTTTTGAGGTTGTGGTAAAGTAAGGCCAGAAAATTTTCAAGGTAGAAAAAGAAAATTTTCTAGAGAGGGTGAGAAAAAAGAAAAAGAGAGAAAGAAGATGCTAGTCTTTGGAGGTGCAAGGAAAAACTCTCAGGTATGATCATTGTGACTTCTTGTGCCATCTTTTAACCTTCCAAATTTGTGTATTAATGTTAGAAGTTATTTTATTGTTATTATGGCTTGTGTATGGATTATCTCTAGCATAATATTCTCTATTGTTTACATGGTTTTGTTTGGATATATGCATGAATTTAGGTTCATTTATGTTATATGATTTCTTGGGATCACATTCTTGTGTCTATTATAAACCCATTCTCTGGGTTATTCACTTATTTATGCTAAGCCCATTAAGGAAATGGTGAAATGTGGCTTGTTTGAATATCTTTTATTAGTTTATTTCTTTTTTATTCCTCTTGGGCTTTGTGTCCTTGCTTTTGCACCCATTCATGAGTGTTCCTAGTGAGGTTTATCACTTTTGCTAGTATGTCCCCCCATCTTAGAACCTAATATAGATCCTAGGCCCCACATAGATTAGTCAAACTCACATTTTGAATAGCAATCAACATGTAAATACCTTTCTCTATAGGAGATATTGAGAGAGAATTCTGGCGGGTTGTGGAGAAACCTAAATGATATTGAGTAGAGAGAGTACATCATCTGTTTCACTTCTCTCTTCATGGTGAGACTGTTTGGTTGGCGAACTGACTTTCAAGTCATAAAAAGCACTAAATCTTGATTAAAAAAATGATTGGAGGAAAAAATTTATGAGGAAGGCACCGA
This sequence comes from Vitis vinifera, assembly GCF_030704535.1. Classification (NCBI taxonomy): domain Eukaryota; kingdom Viridiplantae; phylum Streptophyta; class Magnoliopsida; order Vitales; family Vitaceae; genus Vitis; species Vitis vinifera. Next base: position 12,550,675 of record NC_081809.1, on the reverse strand, counting down.
GATTTCTTTTTCGAGGAATCACATTATTGGAGTTCGAGGAGAGTTAGGGATGTTGGAGAATTTGAGATGAGAGAGAACATCTTTCGGTGGAAAGCTTTGGAGATGAAAAATCAAAACTTTTTAGGGAAAAACTTTTGGAAATGAAAAATCAGAACTTTTAATGAGGAGCCTTTGGAGATAAAAATCAAATTTTTTGGTGGATAACTTTGAAGATGAAAAATCAGAATTTCGATGGAGAGCTTTGCGGATGATGATCAAATTTCTCTTGGTGGAGAACAATAAGAATTGTCTTTGAAAATTGAAGAACATGGATTTTTATTGTGGATATATCAACTTTTTTTAGGCATAACCATGGATATTGGGAGGATTAGCATGCATGGTTTTTGTTTTAGGGAGAATGAGTCCACCACATTATCACTCTGGAGGGACACGACAGACAAAGAAGAAAAATTATTCCCTTTAGAGAGTCGAACACTTAAGAAGAGATTTTTAGGAGACTTTGCAAGGGGGACCCTAAGAATTGGGTTAGCCAAAGCAGTTATCTTGGAAAGGAGATTGAGAGCCAAAAAATAAAAATAAAAAATAAAAAATTGGGGAGAAGATCATGATCGTTTGCTAAATTTTGGAGAGTGGTTGCTTATGTTCCAAGGAGAAGAATGAATCAATGGAAAAAATTACATGGTTGATTTGTCTTTATGGTTTGCATCATCAAATGGCTTCAATGGAGACTTATGTAGGTTGATAAATGAGAAATCAATGAAATATATGAATATTCCAATAGAGAAAAATGGGAATTTGGTGCCTTAATGGGTATTAATTCATGGCTGAGGTATGGCATCTTGGTGGATAGATTCTAGGGCTGAATTTTTATAATGAAGATGAGATTTTGGTGGTTGCATAGATGAAGATTTAATGGCCGAAATTCAAAGAGAAAAAAAAAACCATGGATATGTAGCCCATAAGATGCGACTACATAGGTGAATATAAGTGGCTGAAAAATTAAAAGGTGTGCATGTAAAGATCTTATGGTTGTTTAATTAATATTGTTGACTGAATTGAGAAAGTCGTGTGATTAAAATTTTGTATTGTTAATAGAGAATTTAATGGAAAAAAATTATGGTGAAAATACAATGGAGGAAAGATAAATTTTGGTGGTTGCATAAGGTGAATTTAGAGGCTGGTTTTATGGTAAAATGATGGGGTTTCGGTGGCTCCATGTACATGAATTTAGAGACTGGTTTAGTGGGAAAATAATTGGGTTTCGGTGGTTGTATGTACATGAATTTGGAGGCTGGTTTTGTGGTAAAATAATGGAAAATTTTGGTGGTTGCATCAGGTGAATTTGGAGGCTTGTTTTATGGGAAAATAATGGGGTTTCGGTGGCTACATGTACATGAATGTAGAGGTTGGTTTTGTGCTAAGATAATGGGATTTTGGTGGCTTTAATGAGGAGCCTTCAAGTTGAATTCCTTAATGATGTTTAATGGTAGCATAGAGAAAAGGCAACCATGCACCACTTTTGGAGAACATGTTGCCATAAAAAATGCATCCATATACATAAGGGCAGTCCACCATTCAAGATGATCACTTCTGGCCGCATCATCCCTACTTCAAAGAGACTTCCATGTGGCGCACATTGTAGAAGGAACTAACACAAGCACACACAAACCATTAAATCTCTTCACAGCTTGCTCATTTGGAGAGATTCAAGCTACACCACACTTTCAAATTTCGAAATAGCCTACATCATTATTGAGAAAGGTAAGTTGGAACCATTATTTAATTTAATTTTAATTCATTATATTAGTTTACCATGGTAAGTTAGAATCTTTTTTTCGGTTTTGTTTTGATCCATTATTTGGTTTGTTGGAAAGTTAGAATTTTAGTTACTTTTAATCTAGATTCATTATATTAATTTAGAAAAAGTTTGAATTTTGGTTTAGATCTAGTTTTGATTTACATAAGATTGAAAAGATTTTAATTTTGAGTCATGTTGGATTGAAAAGAATTTTGATTTAGTTTTAGCTTTTGATACATATTAGATAGAAAAAGAAGAATTTTTTATTTACTTTTAATTTTGATTCTTATTGGATTGAATTTTTTTTAGTTAGTTCTAATTTTAATTCGTGTGAGGTGTTAAAAGTTTAAATTCTAGTTTAGTTCTAATTTTAATTCATGTGGGATATTGAAAGCTTGAATTTTGTTTTGGTTCTAATTTTAATTCATGTGAGATGTCAAAAGTTTAAATTTTGGTTTACTTCTTTTTTTTTTTTTTATTCATGTGAGATAATAAAAGCTTAAATTTTGTCTTGGTTCTAATTTTAATTTATGTGAGATTGAGAAAGCTTAAATTTTGATTAGTTCTATTTTGATGCATGTTGATGATCTATTTTGATGCATGTGAGATTTGACTTATCTTGACTTGACTTTGGCTCTGGCATTGTACAGCCATAGTGAGGGTGTTGTCTAATTCTTTCCATGATCAAATAGTGCTTCTAGATGTTTAATTAAGATTTTTCTCACAAATGCTATTATTCTACCCTTTTGTCGCATGTTTTCTCTTGGCCACTAATTTTGTTATTTTTTTTAACTCTCTTGTATATTAGTTTAGATTTAATCTTGAACTACATGTATGTCATAGACAATAGTTAATGTTATTTAAGGCCTCAATCTAATTTGTGACAATGTATGAAATGCTTGTTTTGTTGATTACATGAGATGTACATATTCGAGTTTATAGTTTTTTCCTTGTCATTCGATTTTGCTAAGTTTTTTCTATTTCATTTGAATTATGCATGTACAATGTGTATTAGGATTCACTTTCATTTTATTTGTCATTATACTTGTTCTAACCCACTCTATTGTTTTTGGAAGCACGTTATAAATTATGCATGTTATCCAGGTACGTCTCTCCTTTTTTTATCCTTTTAGTTTTGTAAATAGATATGCTTTGTATGTAAAGTACTCTCATGCTTTATTGTGTTTCGAATTTCTATGACTAGAGTTTGGTCTCTTGGATAGAATAGAACGCATGTTGCATGTTATATAACTTGTTTGAATTGACTTTGATATCTTGTGATAGCGCTTACGTTGCGGTTCAGGTACACATACTACCATTTCTTTATGATTGTATTTTGAATTCTTGTTTGGCATGCTAGTGATAATAGAGTTTTGAAATCACCTTAGACTACCGAAGCATCTTCAATCAATTGACTAATTATCATACTTCTCTCAACTTGGCTAGTAGAGACCTCTTTAGGGCTTAGAGGGGTGTTACCTTTTTAAGGTACCTTTCCGATAAGTAACCTGATCCCCCAACCTAAACTTGAGTTTTTCAAAGACATGTTTCCAAATTTCAAGGAATCATTTTTCTTAGGATTTTAGTTTTTTTTTATATTTCATTTTCCTTTTAAAAGAATAAAAGTAAATGACAACTCCATTTTTCCATAAAATACAGTTTTCACCTTAAAAAACGAGTTTCGCCATTGAGTAGGGGCGCACATGAAAAATACAAGTCCACAAAGGGTGCTGGCTAAGAGGTAACATTTATTTGGGACGTAAGAAAACGACCATGAGGGTAAGAGGGAAAATTCCAAGGCATATATTTGAAAGTAGTGCAACACTTGGCTGAATAACTTTGTTGGCCATAAAGTTAGCAAAAACTTTGATATGGCTTTGGGGTGTGGCAGTTTGGAAATGAGTTGGACGGCGGGGAGAAGGATAGAGGAGTAGAGTTTTTGTATAGGAATGGAAGATGAGGTGGTTTAGTGGCCAAGTTTTCTATGGTAGGTAGCTTAGGTTGTTTCTCTTTCTTGGCTTGATCTTACTTCAACTAGGCTTCAAAAGTAATAAGTTTTTCATGAAGTTTCTTAAAAGAAATTGAGGATTCACAGGCTTTGACAGCAACGACAAGGGAGCCATATTATTCTTCAAGGCCACTTAAAATATTAAGGGTTAAGGCATCCATGTCATCTGCAACATTCATGAGATGAAGAATGTCATGACTGGCTTTGATAGGTAGCATATATTTGGTGATAGTTTTATCACCCTTCCACATATTTTTGTAACATGCCTTAAAAGGCCATAATACGTCCATGATACGGTTTTGCATAGGTATTGAAGAGTATTGTCCAAGCATCTTAGATGTACGAGCAATGGTAATAAGAGGGTTGAGAAGGAGAGTCATGGAGCCAACAATGGCATAAAGAAGGAGCTAATCTAGTGGGACCCAAAGGGAGAAATTCGGATTGGTAGTGCTGCTAGTGGTAGTGGCCAAGGCTAGATGACATGGACAAGTGCCATCGAAAAAGTCGAGAAGATCGTATCTAATTAACAAGGTATTAAGTTGCATACACCATGTTGAATAATTGCTTGGGGTCAATTTTAGTGGAACTTGGGTTGCAACATTGATAGTAATTAGTTGAGAGTGAATTTCATGGGTTGGGATGATAGTAGGACTTTGGGTTGAAGTAGGGGACTTTGTTGAGGCAAAGGAAGCCATGAGAGAAAAGAAGGATAGGATCGATGGTGCTTGAGTGTGAATGCTCTAATACCATATAGAAGTTTAACATAGAAGGAAATTGTTTGAATAGTTTTTCTGCATTTAAATTTCTAATGGAGAGTATTTATACAAGATAAACTTTCAAATGGTAGGACTCCTATTTACATGGATTTGTGATATACTAGGATGATACAAATTTAAAATCCAAACAGATTCATGAGTTGATAGGAGTCTGCTCAATACATTAAATCATGCCACTTCATGCTTTCTCTCCACCTCATATGGGCGCTCTTAGCTTTAACCCCTCAATCTCTATAAAAAAAAAATGGTGGGGTTATAGAGAGGCCAAAGAGAGAACGTAAAGAAAAACAAAGTAAAGAAGAAGACAAGGTTGTCAAGTTTGTTATATTTAGATTCAAAATAATTCTTAGAAGCAAATAAATGATAAACTATGTGTAGACACTCAATTTTGTCTTTTAACATGTTTTATTATAAGTATTTTCATGGTTGGATCATTAATGGTTATGTATACATTCATTGTATGTTTTAGATTCATTATAATCATCAATGTGCTTCCTTTGTTTAGGATGTATGAATTTTGATAGATGATCCTAAATTTAGTGCATTTGATTGATTTGATAAGAGTTTATTAGATGCATGTAGAAATTAGAATTCATGGTTGTATGCATTACATGGTATCCTTGCATGTGCCATTGCGATTTTCATGTGCTCTATACATGTGATTTTTTAGCATGCTTGATTTCTTATTTAGATTATGAGTGACTTATGAAATTTTCTTGAGATTCTCCTATTGATGTTAAAGCATTGAGGAGAATTGTAGAAATTGAGGAGATAAGAGATGGAACTATGTGGCAAAATTAAAATTAGAGAATGGAAGAGTGGAATTGTATTTTTATGTAACAAATTTTTTATTATTCCATTCTCTTGATTCTTTTGCTCTAAATTCTCTACATATGTTTTTTTGGAAGACCTCACTTGATTCTTGAAGATTGTCTCTTAGAACTTTGTGAAGATCCCTGTGACACTAAAGTTGTAATAATCCACTCCCAACTATGTAGATATTGTCCGTTTTAGGCCCTAGGAGCCCTAACAACTTTAAAACGCATCTACATGGTTAAAAACTTTTTTCCCTATATGATGTAAGATATCACAATCAACACCACCCCACCCCCTTTGATATAGACACAACGTTCTTATTGTGTCCCACAAGATTACAAGGTCAAATAAACAGACACTTGTCAAGAGCCAAGCAAACCCTCACATTAGGTTAGGGGTCAAGGATCGACTCTAATACCATTTGTAATGATCCGCTTCCAGCCATGTAGATGTTGTTTGTTTAGGGCCCTAAGAACCCTCATAGTTTTAAAACGTGTCAACATGGTTAAAAGAAATTCATACATATATAACATTAGGAACTTTTCCCCCATCTGATGAGAGACATCACATAAGTTAGATCCTTGACAAGTGTCAAAATCTCCTAACTTCTCTCCATTTAAACTTCGAATTTGAAAAGAGTTTTAAAATTTTCAAGGAAAAGATACATGTTGCACATCTAGCCATGACATTTGTCAAGATGACAATGTGTACATTGGCCTCTATAAATGGGAAGCTTCTACTCTCATTTGGATGGGTTGGGAAGGTGTTGTAGGATTGGAGATTGAAGTCATTATTGAAGCTTGAAGACCTCATTTGATGCAAGAGAAAAGGAGATCATGAAAGTTGACTTTCAAAGAACAAATTCGCAACCTTTCTCAAGGTAATTTCATGTTAATTTAAGTTCTTTTTGTTGTGTTCTCTCTATTTGATCATCTCTTGTAATTCATGGAGAATTCAGTTAATTCAAGAGGTTAAGAGCCATATATTGTAAAATTGTGTAATCTGAGTTGTTTTCTTTGTTTTTAATGCACTTTGCCACTAAAATTGGGTTGAAATCAGTGTATTTCATGGTGATTTTAGATTTAAATCTGTGTAGTATGCTATCTATGTTGTAGATCCTCCTATTGCATGTAGATTTGAGTTTCTTTTGTATGAAATCATTGAAGGCATGTGTCAAGATCATAATCCTCTTTTTAAGGTCATGATTGAAGTTATGATGATCTATTGAGAATCATGAAATCTATTTGTAATTGATTGAATATGGCAATGATTTGAATGAATTTAGACTTAATTTGAATCAAATTTCATGTTTGAGTTGCGACTTATGAGGGAGAATAAGCGGTGAAGAAAATAATTTTGCATTGAAAGTGCATTGGTATTATTGTTGAGCCTTATTGCATGTTGATTTGTATATGTGATTGTAAACTAATTTTTTATATTGGATTGAATCATGATTTTTGAAGTTATATTGATGTGAATCTTAAGTTTAGATTGAGTATATTTATTATTGAAGCTTATTTAGAAGGAAAATGATGCATGAAGATGTTAAAAAAACGATGTAAAGGTTCAGTGCCAACTTAATCGGTTTACATTGTCTAGCACTTTCTTCATTTTTCTTCAATTTGGAAGGACCTTTATTAAACTTTAAAACTTGTTTTTTTTAGTATAAAACTTGAATGACATTATAAAATGTGTGTTAAGTTTTGAAAACCTTAAAAACAATGCAAGAGAGACCTTAAAGTGAGTCTTAGTCATGGAAGATTTAGGTGAACCAATCGATCAATTGGTCAACCGGTTTGCTTGTTTCGCCCCTTTTTGGTTGGTTTTCCCTTTAAAATTTTGGTGTATTTGGATTCCTTAAGTCCTGGTTTAAGGGTTGACATGATGATTTATGAAATTATTGATTTGATTTTGAGTTATAGACTTTCATTTCATATATTTTAAATTTGATAAACCTTTTCTCATACCAATTGTGAATACTTGGGGTGGTTTTTTATTTTTATTTTTGACGTGTTTTAGCTTTATCTCAAGTTAATTATCTTGTTAAATTTTTATGCTCACCATGCTTAGGAAATCCTAGATTACTCCATTCATAAGCCCTAGATCGTTGGGGTGCATGAATCTTATCCTAGTCTTCTCTATATCTAAGCATAATGGAAAACTTGGTTTCAGAAACCATTATAGATCCCATAGAACAAAAGAAAGTGTCATACCTGTGATCTGAATGTTCTTGGATCAATTCTTGCCAGTATAGAAAGCTCCAAAGTCATAGTAGATCTCATAAATGCAACTACCTTCCACCCAATGACTTCACCTTGAATCTGGGAATTGAGATGGTGGAGATCTTAGGGCTAGATACTAGGGTTTACTCTCTATAAACCAAAAGGAGAGGTAGCAAAACTGAAGCCCTAAGCTCTAAGGGGGTATTTATAGACTTCTTACCTAGTTTAAGTGACTTGAGCCCACTATAGGCTTAGGTCACTTAATCTAACCCTAAAAGGTTGCTAATTGACTAATTAACCCAATAGGGTTCTAATTAATCAATTAACACGATCTAGAGATACTGCTCACTTATCCCTATGCAATGTTACATAGTTACCAAAATGCCCTTATGCACATAAGTGAACTAAAAACTCATCCAACCCTCATAAACCGTGCCATCAAGGAATATAAGCTTGAGCGAGGATCATTGGGACCCATGGGAGATACTAGCTCTCTCAAAATCCAATTTTGAAATTGACTCAACATCCCATTATAGAGAGTTAACTGCACTCCAATACTCTATGTATATTACAATGAGACACTAAGTGCTTAGGTCCATGACTTGCTATCCACTGTATACAGTCTTCCCATGAATTGGTTTTCTATAGTCTAACAAAGTGAAAGCTATTAGTCTTTCAAGACTACCTCTACAATCCTTGAGTTCGAGATTCTCCTATTATGTGATTAAATGACATACTCTAACTCACTAGGAGTTACTATGAACCCAAAGATTTCATGACCACACGTCCTTAGGATCACCCAATGGGACACACTGTCTCAAAGTCCATGAGATATCATAGTGTCTCTATTGAGAATACCTGTTGCTATCAATTTCTATCAATAATGACTCAATTCATAGAGAATATATAATTAGCTTACAATTTCACTCATAAGTCAAAGTCACTACTAACTTTTGCACAAGTTCAATATCCTCTCAAGATTAAGGGACTATACAGTATAGTAGTTTGGTGAAGTCATCACTACCCGACAACCTTATGTCATGACTCACCATAGGTCCTATCCAATATGTAACCATACACATTAGTGCACTCATCATGAAAACCTCATCCCGATGACCAAGACTAACCATCCCTCCAATTAGAGGGTGGTATACTACAACCTCAAATGAATTACCTAAGTTTACAAACCAACTGTGAACAAATCATCTACTTGCTATGAACCTATGACTTAGATCTTTTGTGCAACTCTTAAAGAACACAAGTCATGTACAATGCAAGAGATGCTAGGTCAGAATGCTCATAAAGTATAATGCATGGATTAAAGATAAGAATGAACTTGGAATATCATTGAGTGAATAATGTGTTCCAAATATGTTACATCATGTCATGTTTTTAAGGGCTCAATCCTAACACACTATGCCATAAGATGTGTGCTTAAGATGCCTTAGAATCCATGATAGTATTAAGTATCACTGGTGACATATTTGAAATATGTCAATACTTTTCATTATTTTAATCTTGAAATGCTTACGGATTTATTTTAAATGACACTTGAGACATTTTTAAGGGCTATAACTAAGTTTGATAATTGTAGTTTTGTTGTAGTCTTATTTTCATGATAAGAGTGTACATGCATATAGATTCCTTGTTTTTTTTTTTTTTCATCTTCTATGCTTTTGTACACCTTTTGCTCCATTTTTTTTTTTTTTTGTTCTATCGATATTTGTGGACTATTTTAGGATTATTTAGCATTCTTTGTTAATCTATTTATTCACCCCTTCACATTGCACATGTATAAATCATGCAAGATCATCACTTTTTTTCCTCCCATTGTTGAATGACATGTCTCTTATGGGTAATGTTGGTTTTCTTTTGGTTATTGTAACAAATTTGTGGTCACTTTAGCTTGCCACTTATTTTGAATTAATTAATTTTTCTTCTCTTGAACATTAGTAGTTCCATTCAATATGTCACATGATCTTGTATATTATTGTTTTTATCATTTTTGTCTTCAGATCTTGGTATCTATCAGTAATTAAAGAAGTGCCAAAGTTCCATCAACATGATACTAGAGACCAATTTATTTCTTAGAGAAATGCTATGACTTAGGTTGTACCTTCCTGATAAGTAACATGACACCTAAATCCATCCTCGATCATAAACTTGTTTTTTCCTTTTATGAACTTGAGGTTTTATTTCCTTTTTTTATTTTCCTTTTTAAAAAAATAAAAATAAGTGAACTTTAATTTTTTCAATAAAAATCATTCACAATAAAATAAGTATCATCATCAAATGGGAACATATGTTAAAAATGGAGGTCCACACTAGATCCAAGCGGTTAAAATCGTGTTTTCTTTCTAAGTTAAATTTAATTAGGTTTATTAGGTAGTTATTTGAAGGATTTCAATTAAACTATCTTTTAGTAGAAGACTTAACATCTTTGCTTGTCTAGTTCTATTTAAATAGTAAAATATAAAGACAGATTGAAATAATGATGAATTGGTTGATGTATTATGCAATCAATTGCTTTTTTTTTTTTTTTTTATCTATTTGGTTGGTTTGTGATATTTGAAATGATTAGTGTTGGGATATTTGGATTATTCAACTCCAAGTGCTAGATTGTGGGGTGCATGCAAAGCTACCCTAAGGATCTCTAAATCTATGCGATGGAAGCATTCAAAATAATGAATCTTAAATCTAGGTGCTCAAAAAATAATACATGTGATATGAATATTCCCATATCAATTCCAATCAGTGAAGAGGGCAGTGCAGATCTCGAAAACCTTGTAATCTTCCACCCAATGGATTTCTTTCCTAGACCTTGGCACATTAAGATGGTGGAATCCTTTTTGTAAGGATGAAGGCTAGGGTTCCTCTCTCTAAAAGACTAAAGGCAAAAGCTACAAGCTTTAAACCCTTAAAAGGGTTTTTTTATAAGGTTATTTATGAGCTTAAGTGACTTGAGCCTATCTTGAGTTTGGGTTACTTAATTTAACCCATTGGATCCTAATTAATTAATTAACCTATTTTTAGATCTAATATAGAAAAACCATTCATAAGCTCTTGTGAAATTTTATGTATTTACCAAAATGCCTATGCACACATATGAATAAAGAACCCAAACATCCTTTAAATAATGTGCCACTAAGGAATATGAGCTCAAACTAAGACCATTGGAACCCAAAGGAAAATATTGGCTCTTTCATGATTCAATTCTAAATTTGACTCAACATTTTACTATAGAGAGTCAACTACACTTAGAATTTTATGGTATTAAGTCGAGATAAAAAGCTCGAGTCAGCGATCTACTTACAACTATATGTAAGCTCCCTATGAATTGGTGTCTATAATCTAACAAGGTAAAGTTATCAATCTTTCAAGTTTACCTCTACCTCCTATTATGTAATGAACTAACATGATCTAACTCTCTAAGAGCATATGTCAAATTCCACTTAAGGAATTACCATGGCCACAATTTTCATGATCACATGTCTTTAGAATTACCCAAGGGGGCATATTATCTCAAATTCATGAGATATCACGATACCTATCTTAACAATACATGTTACCACTTGCCTTGATCCATAGTGGCCCAATCCATAGGGAATATATGACCATCTTAAGGTCTCATTAGGAAGTCAAAGTCATTAAATACCTCAACATTAGGTCAATATTCTCTCAAGGTTGAGAACTTCTGCAACATAGTAGCTTAGTGAAGTCATGACCACCCGATAGCTAATGTCATGACTTATCATATGTCTTGTCCAATGTATAGCCATACACACTAGTACACTTACCATGAGAACCTCATCTTGATGACCAAGACAATTCACCTCTCCAATTAGGAAGCAATGCACTATAACCTCTAACAGATTGCCTAAGTTCATGAACCAGTTGTGAACCACTCATCAACTTATATGGAATCCATAACATGGATCTTTCATGTAACTCCTAATGCATCCAAGTCATGTACAATAGAAGTGATGTAGCCTTAAATGTTCAAAATACGTCATGCATAAATGAGATAGTGAAAAGAGAATCAAAATCATAAATGGAATCCATTTATTATTACATTATGTCATGCTTTTAAGGTTTCTATCCTAGCAATATTCTAGTAACCCTAAAAGCATATTGGTCATTGTATAAAGAATCCTCTCCATAGTCATATCACCTTGATAAACCATATCACAAAACATATAATCTTCATTTCTATATGTTTTTCTTTTTGGTGATTTCTTGAATTTTTAGACTTCTAACACTACCTCACAAAATAGGATCATGGGTGGTACAATCAAGGGAACTACCCTAAGTCCCATTAAGAACTTGATAAGACAAATGACTTCCTTTGTTGCTTAAGAAGTAATAACAAATACCACCTAGAGTGTACACATACATAAAGGTACACCTACGAAAGTCCTTATCAAATTGAAAGTTTGGATCCATGTACCCATGGGGTAATAACTCATTGCAATGACACATAAACATATAATCCCTTGTTCTCTTAAGATACTTAAATATATGCTTGACTTCTATCTAGTACACTGGTCTTGAAATGAACTAATCTTAGTTGATGACAATAACCCTACATCATTCCTAATGAGTAAATAGTCATCTTCATTCAAAATCTAAGGCACAATCATGCTTTCATATGTCTTATTATACTCATAATACTTATCCTTGTTTTGATATAAATCAAAAGCCTTGATTGATTGATCAAAACACTTGTCCCATAAGCAAGATGCTTACATAATCCAAAAACGGACTTATGTAACTTGCATACTAAATGTTCTTGGCCCTTTGCTATGAAAATGTCTAGTTGCATCATATAGATGTTATCACCAAGATAACCATTCAAGAACGTTATCTTCCATCTACTCATTTCTCTCTCTTGTGGACTAACTTACACATATGGGTTTTATCCCTCAAGATGCTTCTACGAGATCTTAGACTATGTTGAAACATGAGGATTCCAACTCCCCCTCCATAGCTCCTTGCTAAAAAATTATCATCAATGTCACTCATTGATTATCATAATCTTTGGGATGCAATCCTGCTACTATGATAAGACACTCATCTACTACAATAGTCAGGAACAGTGGGTATTCATATCCCTATATCTATAGTATCTTATGCAAATGTGGGACAATTTTTTAATGGTCTCCCGTCTATATCACCATTTTCTTTATCACTCATCATATAGTCTTCATCAAAAATCTTACACTTGTGTACCAACAAATATATTATAATCATCTTAGCTATAAAAGTAATAACCCTCGAGATCCTTTTAGATATCCTACAAAATGATATATCTCTGCCCTTGCTTCCAACTTGTCTATCTTTGGTTTCAACACATGCATTGGACACCCTCATATGTGAATATGTCTCAAACTAGGTTTACAACCTATCTACATCTTCTTAGAAGTCAAAGGTACCAACTAGGTAATGGAAGTAAGATACAACCTTAAAGGCATATCCCTAAAAGGATGTGAGAAGTGATGAGAAACTCATCATCGATCTCACCATGTCCATTAAAGTTTGATTTCTTCTATTTACTATTACATTTGCAATGGAGGCTCAAGTGTATTCAACTAGTATATAATCTTATGCTTCCTAAGGAAAGAATCAAACTTACTAGACATAAGCTCACTACCTCATCATATCAAAGTTTCTTGAAATGTTTACCCAATAGGTTTTTTAATTTTGCCTTAAATTCAATGAAATTATCCAAGGCATCAAATTTCTTATGCATTAGGCAAGTATATCCAAACTAGAGTAATCATCATTAAAGGTGATGAATCACCCATACTCTACCCATACATGAACATTAAAAGGCTCATACAAGTTAGCATGCACTAATTTCAAACATTTCTCAACTTAATGTCCTTTAGCAATAAAGGGTCTCTTGATCATTTTACCTTTTATATAGGATTCACATATTGGAAGATCTTCTAGAATCAAAGAGTTTAATGACCTATACTTAACTAGTCTTTGGATCTTGTTTAGATTAACATTTTATTAATGTTTAATTTTTTTTTCCTTTGAATGAAATATTATTATTCTCAACACTTAAAAGAAATAGTACCTCCTACTAGCCTACACAACCAACTTTGCACCTAAGTCTAAGGTAAACATATCTCCATCATGCAACCTTTTCTCTTGTTGAAAACAATGTATAGAATTATAAATAGTGTGCCCCAAATCTATCCACCACTATATATTCAACAATGAAAATATGATGTGTTCTTTCCTTTTCTTTAAGCAATCTAGTCATTCATTTTTAGTGTTCCATGGGCCACAAAAGAATAATTTCCCTAGAGTTTACTCTTCCATTCCTTATCTAATGTTCTTTTTCTTCTTCTTGGTAGAACTCGAAGAACCATTGACTCTTATATGAACACTCTTTTGATCTTTAAGAATCCCCTTAACCATCCTAAAGGAATCTGGTAAGATCCTTAAGATCATATAGACCTTGTTGTACATAATATTCCTAAGAGCAGCTTGTCTACCTGACTTGCCCTTATTACCAAATATTTCTTACAAATTAAAAAAAAAAATCATAGACCATGACAATAGATATGTGTTGATATCACAACACATTGTATGAGACATTTGGTTTTCTTATCCACCTTATGTCACCTTTGATATGCATCTTTTCTTCATGCTAGGATTGTTCAAAAAGAATAACTAGCTCTATGTACTACCTATTTTTACTTCTCTGCTATTAGTTACTATATCTAGATTATTTTTCCAATTGACACAATTAGGTTCAGTTAATTTGTAAGAATAGAGGTGATAAAATTAAAAGACATGATATCCATAATAGTAATTAACATCATGCCTTAATCAATGAGCATTCAAGATAGTTAGTAATTTCCACAATAATGCAATGCTCTTTAATTACTACATTAATCTATGCAGGGTATCCTAGTATCATAAGAATCAAGTCTATTTTAGGCAAGTCATGATATTATTACTAGGTTTACCTTCTCTAATTAATCTTTTTGCCCTAAACTTGGAAAGTTTCTTAAGGCAAGATTAACATACAATTTATTTTTAGCCCTCACACTATGCAAATGGGACTACTTTTGGTGATTCTACCACTATATCTAAGTTAAGTGTATAACCACGATCATTAAGATCAATGTTACAAAGTAAAGAATTTCATCATTACAATTGATTGTTCCCTATACAAACATATCTAGTATTGTCCTTAAGAAAATCTACATTCCTTGATTCCTTATCCCAATTTACCATTGGGTTGACAATGACCTAAAATCAAAATGGGTCTTTATATGATGATGAAAGTCCATATCCTTTGATTCCTTGGATCAACCCATCTTGAGGATGGTGATGGCATAAATCAAGATGAGGTTGATCTTAGAGGCTATGGGCTTACTAAGGATTCTCTAAAACTTAATATTGTGAAATAGTTAAGAGCTTTAAAACTTTAGTAATTACCTTGATGAATACATTATCTTCTATGAAAATTTTTAAAAATGTTTATTTCATAATTGGAAGCCTAGTGTAACCGGAGAATATAATTTTGAAAATTTAAAGTTTTCTATGAAAGTACTTTATCCAAAAATTCATTTTGATAAGAATCTCTACTCTTAAATTTTAAAACCTACTTTCATAAAATTTTCCTTCTTTGCACAATTCCAATTTAAGAAATATTTTATTTTGGAAATATTTCCAAAGAAATGTATTTCTATCAAATTACTAAATTTCCTTAAACGTTTTTAGTAATGTCTTTTAATAATGAATTGCTCTTATGAAAAATGTCAAAATATTTATTTTCCAAATTGAAAATTCTAGTATAATAAGGAAACTTTTAATTTATGAAAATTTGAAAACTTAAGAGCACTTTATTCAATTGGGAAAGATTTAATTCTTCAAGGACTCTAAAAAATAAATTTTAAAAAAGATTTTAAAATCCTTAAGAATAAATTTAGAAAAGAAACTTTAGATGGCACAATTTGAATTTCCTTATAAAATTTATTCTTGGGAAAATTACTACATAGGGTGGGGTAGGTATGATAATGACAGAAAATGGTCATCTACTTTGATAAGTCTTCAAAAGACCTTAGAATACAAAAAGTTAAATATATCGTCATATTTTTCTCTTTAAATTCAAGGATATCCCTACTTTGTTTTTTTTTTTTTTAAACAAAATTATTTTCTCTATTTTATCTTTTTCTTTCCTAATTATTATTAATATTAATAATAATATTATTATTATTATTAACCTATCACATAAGAATAATATAAATAATAATACATATAAATAATATAATAATTATTTATAATTTATTATTTTAAAAATATTACAAAAAACTTATCCAAAATAATAATAATATATAATATAATAATTTTACAAATTATTGTTTCATTCCAATAATTAAAAATATAAATTTAATGTATTATTTATTATATAGATTTCATAAAATTTGAAATGTTTAACTTTGCAAAATAACTATTAAATAAATATTACAATAAAAAATTATTTTTATAATTGTTAAAAAACAAAATTAAGATTTATCATAATGTATGGTACTTTTAGTATATTTAAGTTGTAAATTCAATACATAAATGTTGTACCTATATTTTGTAATAAATTAAATAGCATTAAAAACGTTGTTTTATATATTAGTTCTATTAAAAATATTAATAATAAAATTAATAATATAAAACCAATATCATAAATATTAATGAGGTATTAATAGTAATAATTTAATTAGTCTTAATGTAGCATATAAAGCATAAAAGGCAAATTTTTCAATAAGGTTTACAAGCCTTAAGAATTAAAAAAATATATATAGAAATTATCTTCTAGGGTTTCTTTGTACTAGTAATAATAAAAATATAAGAATATTATTTTTAATTTAATATTTAAAATATGAATAATAAGGTCAATAATAATCATAAAAATAATAGATAATGTTAATAAGAATTATATTTATAATAATATGAATAATTTAAAATACTAATATCATAAATAATAATATTAAGAGTAATATTAATATTTAATAATAATAATAATAATGATAATAATAATAATAATAATAATAATAATAATGCCTAAAAACATACAAAAGAAAAAGAAAAAAATAAAGTTAAATGTAAATAAGAGAAAAAGACAAAAAAATCATACAATTGAAATTTTTAAATGTTCAACCTTTCAAATCATTTCTTAGAACTTGACAGAAATTTGTAAACATGGTGACCCTTCACTCATGATCCACTCTTTTTGATAATTTTTCCTATATTTTTTTTTATTCCCACATTTTTTCAATTTAATAAATATTCTTAAATGTGAAATCTTTTTTTAATAATAATTAATTCCATTAAAAATTATCAAAAACACAACCTTGAGTAACATCCTTAATGATAAATTATCCATCTTCAAAATTTTCAAAAATTATTTATTATTCCAATCAAGGATTAATATAATAAGACAATTTTCAAAAAAAAAAATTGAAAAAATAAAAATCTAGAGAGCACTTTATCTAATAAGTAAAACTTTTATTTTACAAGAATTCTCATAAAATAATTTTAAATGAAATCTTTAAAAAAAAAATATCAAAAGGAAACTTCAATCTCTTAATTTTATTTTCATATGATTTATTTCTTTGACCTACACTATTCCAAATTTTAATATATAATATATGTTGGAATCCAATTTCCAAGGAAATTTATTTCCATTAAGAATTACTAAAATCTTCATTTTTATGCAAGACATACCACATATAAAAAAATTTATTTAAAGCATAAAATACAATTTCTCATCGCCTTAGGGATCCTATCACAAATTTTAGTAATCACAATTTGGAATTCAAAAATCTAAATTTATCAAAATACCATTGCAACCAAAAAGAAGGTTACAAAACAAAAACCTTAAATATGCCAAATTATGGCCACTAGGAATGTTTGAGCACTCAATGGGAATGCTCGAGCGTTGCAACTACTCAAGCACCACCACTACAACCTCGGCACCCAAGAAACTTTTCTCCTTTTTTCGATTGTTTTTCCCCTAGAAAAATTATCTTTGAGGTAGGTTTTTTGGCTTTAAATGTTTGGATCGATCGATCTCTTCCCTTAGGTTATATAGACAGATTAAAAACTAGATTTTTGCATCTAAAGTAAAAACCTGTGCTCCTAAAAAACGAAGCTTACAACCCATCTATGAACAAAAACCAATTGTTACAATGAAATATACAAATCCTATACTTCTTATGGAGTTTACAACTCAATCTAGAAAGCAAAAAAATTCAAACCATTCATTATATATTCTTTCAAAAAAGAAAAATATAATTCATACATTCATTCCTAAGGCCATGGGATGAACAAGAAACCCTGCAAAACAAAGGTGATTACATACTAGAAAGATTCTAGCATGTTTTTCCCTAACCTAGGGTTTTAATACCTATTGTTGGAATCTCTCGATTACTCCATTCCAAGCTCTAGATTATGGGGTGCATACAAAGCTATCTTAAAGATCTCAAGATCTATGAAACAAAAGCATTCAAAACAATGAATCTTAGATCTAAGTTTTCTTAGGTTGAGTCGAGCCCTTAACACAGGCCAAGCTCTTTTCTAAGAGAGGCATGGGAATCCCCAATGCCTTTAACAAGTCAAAGATGGGGATATTTATGTCCTCGACTAGATCACCTCTACTAACATAAGTCACAAAATCCTCAAATTATTATGAAGGTATAAGAGTGAAAGTCTTAAAGTCGGTGGAAGACACACCTTTGATGACCCTAACTAGAACATGCTCCTAGGGGGTAAGATGACAAATTGACCTTGTAAGACCAAAATGACTCAAAAACAAAAGAATAGTATGGAGCACCAAAATTAGCTACTTTAACTACTTCGTAGAATCACTCCCATGAGTACCATCAAGACTCTTCAAAAATGCAAAATGATAAACAACCATAGTAGAAAAAAAAAAAAACAAAGCAAATGAGGAGAATGATGAACATTTTGACTCCACCATCGTTAAGAGGCAATTGAAGCACAAGCTCTAGCATATTAGACCCCTCCCACTCTCCATCGACTAGCATAAAACCCTGGTCAACCTATTTTTCCTTTTGTTTAGAATTCTAGAGATGATGCTCTTTACCTCATCGTTTGAAAAGATATATGTAGACCTCAATATTTGTCTCAATTTTATTTTTACATTAATTTTGAGCATAATTTTGTCCTTAGATTTTAAATCCCAATTACATGTACTATTCTTGGTCCACCCATCCTTTAATTCTTAGTTGTTATTATTTTGTAACTTTTTTTTATTTGTTATTATTTTTATTATTATATATATATATATATATATATATATATATGTTATTTTCTCTTTCTTCTCTTTCTCTCCTCTTTTCTCCACCTATCCCCTATACCTCTACTCATACCCCCCACATCCAAGCCATACCCAAATCTCATCTCTTCTTTTTTTTTCTTTTTTTTTTCTTTTTCTCCTCTTCATCCCCATGCTTCTTCATATTTTTCTCTCCCCCAACACCATACCCCACCGGCCACACGTCCACTCTTTCTTCTCTTTTTTCTCATTTTTCCTTTTTTCTTTTAGTTTTTTCTTCCCTTTTTTTTTTACAATCGGCTCCCCATCTCCTCTCTTCCCTCTTCTCTCTCTTCTCATTTCTCTTTTTTCCTTTTAGTTTTTTTCTTTCTATTTCTTTTTTCTGGTGGTCGGTTCTCCATCTTCTCTCTTCTTTTTTTCTTCCCCCTCCCAACTCCCACACATGGCCAACCCCCATTTTCTTTGGCATTTTTTTCTTCTCCCTGCAACCCAACACCACACCCCACCATCCACACACCCACTCTCTCTTCCCTCATTTCTCTTTTTTCCTTTTAGTTTTTTTTCTTCCCATTTTTTTAGGTGGTTGACTCCCCCATCTCCTCTCTTCATTTTTTTCTTTTTTTCTTTTCCCCCCAACTCCCACACACAGCGGCCCCAATTTTATTTTCCATTTTTTCACACGTTCCCTATCTTCCTTCATTTTTTTTTTCTCTTCCTTTTTCTTTCATTTCCCCTTCCCACACTCCACGACCACTACTGGCCAGTCATTGCTGACTAGCAATTCGGCCATCCATAATTCTTAAAAAAAAATGGTAAATTTCTTTTTTACTTTATTTTATTTTATTTTTTTATCTTTTTTTTTTTTCATAGTAATTGATTTGGACTTGGGCCTATTGCTTATTGGTTATTTATTTGGGCCTATTGGATTGGGGTTGAGACATTATTTTCTTTGGTCATGTGTATTTTTTATGTGGACTTATTAATTGATATGAATTTTGGGCCCACAATGTGGGTAAAATTTGATGGATGACTTGAATATTTGATATGAGCTTGGCCAATTTGAAATATTTAATTTGGACATGGGACAATTATAGTATATATTAAATTAGGCTTCGATTATGAGATATTAAATTTAGGCCTAATTGAATTTATTTTGTTTTGTGATATTTTGGGCTTGGCTATTTTTTTTGTATTTTGGTCATTAATAATACAATTAGACAACCATCATCACATGATAGAAAGGATCTACACTCATCTAAGGATCCATTGCAGGTCGTAGAATTTGACCTTTGATAAAGGGCTGAATCACATAATGGTCAAAACCTTAAAGGTTACCTTAAAGGTTATTTCATATTAATCACATAATGGGAAGAACCTTCAAGATGGATGTAACCAAAATCATTTAACACTAGCCGACACCATCTTTCATTACCTTTCCATGAACGACCTACCAAAAAGAAATTATAAAAAGAGGCCTCAGTTTTGGAAAGAAAAGATACGAAAACATTTCATTTTTTATCTATTGTCCTCTCACTTCATTCCATGGTTAATTTGATTATCAGCACCACGATGTTATCAAGAATGTCCATCTCTGGCCTGAGCCATCCACTCCCGTCAGCTACAATAATCTTAAGTTCCTCCAAACCTGCCAGGTGGAAGCTTTGTGACAGTGCTGCTAGTTCTACCCCTATCAGCAAATAGGGCAATGGAGAGCCGCAGGTACAATGGAAAACAAGGTCAATTGTTTGTGTAGTTTCGGAAGTGTAAAGCCGGGTTGAAGACTGGAAGTGGTGGAAAGACTTTAATAGACCGTGGCTTCACATATCAGAAATGAACATTTTGGCGACATGCCCACGACCATTCTGTTGTAAAATTGTTATGTATCTCATTTCTTTTACCATACCTATGCATAGCTCTGTCTATGACTGTAAAATAATCAATGACTATATAATACAGACATCTAGGTATGAGTAACTGCACATTACACCTATATCGTGGTTTTTCCTTCACATGCATCACATATTGTATGTCCAAGGCCTTCACAGTATGGACACTTGACCCCTTCATCTACCCAGTCCAGAAACTGCACCACAAAACTTAGGTATGGGATCATAATCATAAATAATACCAGGAGAACAATTACTAAAGCAAAATTTGTCAAGGATCTCAAGCATTCCCTTACCTGTGGTTCGATGTTTGGCTCACCTGTTCCATCACATTCTGCAACATACCAATGTAAGTTAGCTGGAATGAATAAGCTGAAACCTTTATTAGTCAGATCCTTCTCTTTACCAAAAACAATTCCTAACTACTTTCAAGTTTGATTCAAAAATTGGTTCCTTGGTTGTAAAACCTCAAGGCTCTTTTCATTTTTCTTCTTGCTTTTAAGGACAAGATATTTCCCTGAGTGCCAAGATCTTATGTTAATTTTGCTTTGAAGGGGAGCCACTTGGCTGACAGCAAAAGGCTTACATTATTCTCAAAAAGTATCATAAGAAAATGATCCAAAGTTTCATTTAAAAAAGAATAAACAGCAGATAGTACTCCATTTTTCGTTCTTTTTATATGAAAATCAAGAAATCATCAGATAAATGAGCAAAATTATTAGAAGAATGCTCATGCGTGCCTTTTTTGTTTTCCATTGCCAAGATATAAAAATACATCTGATTTTCATTCCTCTTTTACAGGTCAGTAAATGGCATCAATCAGATTAAACAGACCAGTCGAGATCATTAACTCGAGGTCGAAATGCACATAGTTAATATATTATGTCCATTCTATGCTAAGGGATGGTTATAGTATAATTTTAGTTTAAACCATCAATTTTTTTGCAAAAGATTAAATATGAAATGAAAATTTTTTTTGATTGGAAACGATACAAATATATATTAATATAGAAAAGGAGTACAAGAAGAAGGATGAGAAATCCTCCAACCAAAAACAACTAAATTACATGAAAAAACACAAAAAACAAACGAACACCCACTAAGGACCAATCCCTATGGAGTATACACCGCTATCCAATCCAGTTGAATCACATTAAGGGGAATCCCCTTAAATGCCTTGGAATAGAAGGCCCAAAGGGAAGCAAGGAAAACTATAGAGTCCCAAAGGTACTCTGAATTCCTTGCTTTATCCTCAAAAATCCTTGCGTTTCTTTCCCACCACACAACCCGAATTAGAGCTATGCTCGCAGCTTGCCACAAAACTATCCCTCTCTTAGAATTACCGAAGCCTTTAAATTTGATGGACATCATGTCATATATGCTCCTTGGGGAAACCCAATCCAACTTAGCTAACTGAAATAGCCTGTGCCACAACCCAATCGTCAAGGAACAATGAAGAAATAGATGATCTGCTGATTCCCCGTGCTTCATGCACAGGATACAAATATCAGGACTAAGGGCTTTGTAGGGTCTTCTCACTTGTAACATATCATTAGTATTCACCTTCTTGTGTGCCACTAACCAGACAAAGGACTTCACTTTGAAAGGAACTTGAGAATTCCACACGAACTTTGAAGGAAAGTTCTGAGAAGATCCAGAAGATTGAGATAATGCTAGAAAAAAGGATTTGACTGAAAAAAGCCCTGACGAGGATAAAGGCCATAATCTGGCATCTGGGACTGAAGGAGAGAGATACAAATCATCAAGAGACCGCATGAGGCCTTCTAAGTCCTCAATCTCAGAATCTGACAGGTTACGGCGGAAATTCAAATTCCACAAGAAAGGCCGAGATGGACCGAGAACTGAAGAGATAGAAATGTTTTTGTCCACGACTACTCTGAATAGTCTTGGATATTGGGTTCCCAAAGGTTGGTCCCCCCGCCACAAATCTTCCCAGAACCGAATTCTATCCCCGTTTCCTACCACATACCGAGTAATCAAAGAAAACTCCTGAAAGACTTGAGCAATAGCCTTCCAAGGACAGCGATGAGACCATCTGACTACAGTGTTAGCATCCCAACCATTAGAGTGTGAACCATAAATGCTTAAAATGACCTGATGCCAAAGAGCTGAACCCTCTCTAGGATACCTCCATAACCATTTCCCTAGTAGAGCGAGGTTCCTCCAAGAAATATTCCCCAAACCCAAACCCCCTATTGTCTTTGGTCTGCACACAATATCCCACCTCACTAAATGATCCCTTTTGCCTTCCCCAACCCCTGACCATAAAAAATCCCTTTGCAACCTCTCTATTTTTGCCGCCACTGTAGCGGGCATTTTAAATAAGGATAGGAAGTAACTTGGCAAATGGGTAAGACAAGACTGGATAAGAGTTATCCTCCCCCCGAAGGATAAATAGGCCTTTTGCCACCCATCTAATCTACTTGAGATTCTCTCAACCACTGGATCCCAAAATCCACACGACTTAGGATTCCCGCCCAAAGGGAGGCCCAGATATAGAATAGGCCAACCAGACGCCTTACAATCAAGCATCTCAGCCAATCTTGAAAGATGAGCCTGATCAAGATTGATGCCATAAATGCTGCTCTTGTTAAGATTGACCTTGAGCCCAGAAATGTGCCCAAACACTAACAAAAGACTCTTCAAAGTCTGCAGCTCTTCCTCCCTTGAGTTAGAAAAGAATATGGTGTCATCAGCAAATTGCAAATGGGACACCCTAGTTCTATTTCTACCCACCCTGAAACCCTCCAACATATTTCTTTCCTCAGCTCTCATGAGCATCCTGCTCAGTACATCTGCAACTAAAGTAAACAAAAAAGGGGATAAAGGGTCGCCTTGTCTTAAACCCCTAGATGCCTTAACCCACCCTTTAGCACTACCATTCACCAAGATTGCAAAAGATACTGAAGATAAACACCCACTCATCCATTTCCTCCATCTAGGGCTGAACCCTTTCTTTTCTAACACATGATCCAAAAAATCCCACTTCACGTGATCGTATGCCTTTTCAAAGTCTATTTTGAATACGACACCTTCCTCCCCTGACCTTCTTCTCTCATCCACTATCTCATTCGCTATAAGAACCGCATCCAATATTTGTCTCCCTTGAACAAAAGCGCCTTGAGTATACTGGATGGTCTCATGTAGAACCCCTCTTAGTCGCCCAGAAAGCACTTTGGCTATTATCTTGTAGAGACTAGTGATCAAACTAATGGGTCTAAAGTCTGATATTCTCTTTGATAGACTCTTTTTGGGTATTAGAACAATGAAAGAGGCATTAGTGCTTTGATTGATAATTCCGCTCCTATGAAATTCAGCGAACACTCTCACCAAATCCTCCTTAATCACATCCCAACACTCTTGGAATACAGCAATAGTAAAGCCATCTGGCCCCGAAGCCTTGTCCCTATCCAACTGAAAAATGGCCTTAGAAATCTCTTCTTCGGTGAAAGGGGATTCTAACCTTAACGCACTCTCTTCCGAAATAGGGGACCAATCTAAACCTTCAACACCCCAAGACTCTCCTGTAGGATTTGTGTAAAGCTTCTCAAAGTAATGTAAAATCTCCTCTGTGATACTCTCGGCATTCTTCAGCACTAAACCCCTCTCATTCTCCAACTCCTTGATATATTTCCTATTTCGCCTGCCATTAGCCACTTTATGATAAAACTTTACAATCCCCTTCCTTGACCCATTTCACTTTGGCTTTTTGTCTCCAATGTATTTCCTCCCTCAATATTAATTCCTCTAACTCCCCTTTTCTTGAGACTCTTTGACTTATCAAGTCAGGATTGAGACCCCCTTCTTGCTCAATGGCGTCAAAGTTAGCTAAATCATTGAGGATACTTTTTTTCTTTTCTTTAAGCTCTCCAAAAGAAGACTTATTCCACTCCTTCAATTTAGCTTTAACATATTGAAGTCTCCTCATGAACTTATGACCTTCCCATCCGATTCCTTGAAACCCACTCCACCAATCTCTAAAGTTCTCCTTGAAATTAGTGTGTTGTAGCCACATATTCTCAAATCGAAAAGGAGTTCGCCCCCACATAAACGGGTTGGTATCCATAACGATTGGCCAATGATCCGATGTCCTTCTGATTAAGGCTTCTTGAAGGCCTTGGGGAAAGAGCAACCCCCACTCATTTGAGTAGAGAAAACGATCCAATCTCTTACACACGGGAGACTCTTGCATATTTGACCAAGTGAATGAAGCATTCCGAAGAGGTGGGTCAAGTAATTCACACTCACTAATAAAACTATCAAAGTCCCTCATGCTTGGAGTAAGGCTAGAACCCCCCATTTTTTCTGAGCTTCTCCTTATGACATTAAAATCACCGCCCACACACCATAGCGGATAAGTTAAACCATAAATGTCAAAAAGCTCCACCCAAAAATCCTTCCTAAGTGAGGGACTGTTTGGACCATAAACAGCAGAAATCCAAAGGGGTCCACAACCGTCCAAAGAGAACTTGACTGAGACCGAGAAAGAACCTATTACCACCTCCTCTCTACTCAGAATTTTTGAATCCCAGATAATCAAAATCCCACCTGAAGCCCCAAACGCCGGAAGAGCAACCCAATCCTTATTTCTGACCGTCCAGACACTACCCACGAACCTTCTATCACAGTTCTCCTTCTTTGTTTCCTGAATCATCACAACATCCGGATTCTCTGATCTAAGAAAATCTTTAATCATCCTACGCTTATTCCTTGAACCCAAACCCCTAACGTTCCAGCTGATAATTTTCATGGGAAAACACAAAGACCCTAGCCTACCGAGCCAAAACCAACATGTCTCAATGCCCTGTGGGGCCTCTGCTCTTCCTCCTAGAATACACCTTAATGTCAAGAGAGCATAAAACCTCTCGCACTTTGGCCATTTTCCGGGGGGACAGGCCATCAATAAGGAAATCACCCGAAACCTCCTTATGTGACCTGACAATAGAATCCATTGGGGTACAGCTCTCTGACATCTGGTTAGATAAAGCACACTGGTTCTCCTCCTCAACACGGTCGGGACTATCACCGTGGTTTAAATAGTCAACACCACTTTTTTCAAAAAAAAATTTTGAGATGCCTTGGTTTTCCGAAGGATCCTGAGGAAGAGAGACTGATTTGGGAAGAATTGGGCCAGAGGGATTCTTCAAAGGAGAATCCGGACTACAGGAAGGAATAGAGGGTGACTCGGGTGGCTGAGAAAGAGAGGGCTGACATACCTCCAAGTTTTTGGCTCCCGGAATTTCACAAAACGCCTCACAGATGAGTCCTTTACCTCTGATTATTGAATTAGAAGGTGAACCCATGTCTGAATAGCCACGAGGATCAAACCCCACTCGTCCCGATAGCCCTCCTTGGACTTCCACGCGGCTCGCCGAGGTGTCCTCCTTCGAGAGCTTACCAGAAAGATGACATCTGGAGAGAGGATTCACTCTGATTCCTCGGTCCATCTGAAAGCCCATCCCAAACTCCTCTACCATGTTGCGGTCTTCACTTGACGACGACGAACCCCGAGTGAAAAAAGGCTCACTGCAACTCCGATGTCCCTGTCGTCGATCTGCGCTTGGAGGGAAGAGGGTAGACCACGTCTTCTTTGAAATTGCCGTTTCTTCCTCCTGCGTAGCATCTCTCGTGTAAACCGCGGGGGCTTTCCCCTTCCTTGCTTCGATTTCTTCCCTCCGCGACCTGGCTTCCATACCATAGGGCTTCGATCCTCCTAATTTTTGGCCCAACCCTGACGGGCTTTTGAACTTACAGCCCACGATGTTGTCTGACAATGGCCTAGAGTTGGGAAAGGACTGGGCCTTTAGCTCATTGGCCCGACCTTCTTCTCCAAAGAATACCTCGACACCGGCCCTTGCTCCGTCTTGACAGAGCGTCGCGGTCGCCTTTGTAGAAGAAGCAGCTCGCTGGGGAGAAAGGGGCGAAGCCGATGCAGATTGGTGGTCTTGAGGCTCATCTGGGCCATCTTGAAGCCCACGATGCCTCATCCCACTTTGGGCCCTAACCTGTTGGGCTTTAAAAGAAGACTCATGCTCTGGCCCAATAAAAATTGCTTCAGCTTGGCCCGATCTGCTCCATCCCCCTCCTGTCTCCCCTTTGTCCGCCAAACACGTCCTTGACTGCCGATAACGTGCCCGGGGAAGACGCCTCTTTCTGTAGCACTCAATGTCCTTAACGCTACCTCGTAGCCCTTCTGCAGCTTTTGACGACTGAGAGACGCAACCTCCCACTCTCACCCACTCGTTCCTGCTACGGTTTACCTCCGACGTGACAGCATCGACGTCTTCGTCTTCTCCGGCGACTGAAACTGCTACTGTATAGGACCATTCCCCATCTTCCACCTCAAGCAACGCTGGTAACACTACGTTTGGAAGCATCTCCACCCACAGCTTCGCCCTCGTTAGGTCCACCAGCTTCAAGGTTTCCTTTGCCACCTTCGTTACCCTCCCCCATTTCTTCAAAATGAAATTCAACTGAACTTCATCCCACAAATGGAAAGGGAGACCTCTCAATGCTAACCAGCCCCTCCTGAACTTTCCTTGAACCACCATGTTTTCCTTGGGCGACCATTTCCTTAGTAGAATCGTCCTCCCTTTCACTGAAAGTCTTCCCTGATCATGAACACTTTCCGCTCTCCTTATTGTACTCACAAAGAAGCATCCTTTGAAAGCGGAAATGGCATTTATGGACACCATTCCTTTCATCCCCATCATCCTCGCAATGGCTCTTCCTACATGAGTCCAGTCATGGACTTCTTCTTGGCTTTCACATATTACAGCTCTGGCCCATTTTCCAGCTGACCACGTACCTCCAGTCCTCAAACCAGCCTCTGCCACCACTTCTGCATATGACCTTCCTCCTCTGAAAGTGTCCCTATTCATCCGGATATCACCATTCTTCTCCTTCGAAGCTCCTCCGTCTCGTTCATAATACTCTTGCACTAATAGGATCGTCTTCCTGAGATCTTCCCATCCTTTCCCTTTTACGCCCTCGGGGAAGACAAGAACTAGAGGTTTCCTTTTTGTAACGAATTCTGTAATTTTCATGAACCTCCCTTTGTTATTGAAGCATATCTCCATCAGGAGGGTCTTAGTCTTACCCCTGATCTTTCTTACAAAACCCCTAGAAGCCTCCACCTCCACAGCTTTCTTCAAATGCTCCATCAACCAAACCAGCTCCTCCATGTCAAATCCTATTGAAACCACGAAATCTCGGCTCCTCTCTGTTACCGATACCCAAGTTCCACCATTCAAACCTTCAAACTCTACCTGAAAACACTTTTTCTCCACAATAATACTTTTTCCCATTTTTTCTCAATATGAAATGAAATTCAACCATGAAACAAACAAAATAAACTTTTTTTTTGGTTCTTTTATAGAGCAATGAAAATTACAGTTGCTCAAATCTTTGTCAACCCTCATGTAAACATGAACTGGTGACTTCCTAGGGCAAGCATAATATGAAATGGACAACTATAGGTTATATGTTAAGAAATGATGAACAATAATTGATAATAATTGCTATGACAAGAACTGTACCTTCTCAAGAATGTAAAGAATAACTGGTGACTTCCTGTGAGAAGCATAATATTAAATGGACAACTATGTCACCTTCCCTCCTTCCCACTATCGCCCCCTCCCCCAAACCCTCGACTCTCTCTCTCTCTCTCTCTCTCTCTCTCGTAAATAATAATTGGATCTCTCTACTAGTATAATATAAAAATAGCACGTGCAACAATCTCTCTCTCTCACTTGTATGTAAATAATAACTAGACCTCTCCACAAGTAAAATAAAAAATTAGCCCATGCAACTCTCACTCACTCCTCTCTATAACAAGTAATGTTGCAACTTAGATGGGTTCAACTCAACTCAACCTAAACCCATCCTAATTTTTTATGAGCTTAGGTAACTTAACTTATAACTTGGGTTGGGCTTAGACAAAAAAAATGTAAAAAATTTGGGTTGAGCACGGGTTAGAGGCTCAAGCAACCCATGCCTAGCTCAAACCCAATTATATATTTATGGATAAAATTTAAATTATAAATGTGTGTTAATATATATTATTTAATAGTATTGTAATAATACTCATTTCATTTATATTAAGATATATTTATTTTTTTGAATGTTAGGAAATGATGTAGAATTGAGGATTGATGCACTATAAGGATTTTGGTTCTTTTGGTGTCATGAACAATTGATATTTATCTTTCTTGGTTTTACTTTTAGATGCACTTTTGCTATTAGGTGAAACGATTAGTTATGAACTTTTAAGTTACTTTAAGAAATATATTAGTGCAATCACTCTTTCTTCTAAATGTGATGAGTTGTTTGAATGAGAATTGAAATTTCTTCTTAAAATGTAAGCAAGTATAACTTTTACTCTTCTTTTGATAGTTGACTTAGAAATTGCTTGAGATTATCACTTAACCCTTTTTTTTTTTTTTTTTTTGATAGGGAGATTATCACTTAACCTTATGTGAAGTTTTTTTTTTTTTTTTGTAAATAATTTTAAAACTTCTTATTCATTTTTTTTATTGTAGAATCGGGTTGTAGCTATTGAATTGATTAAGTGAATGGATGTTATAAACTTATATATTGACATATTGATTTGCAAAGATTCTAGAATTCTATTTTAATATATGTAACTAATAGTTTTTTATTTATTAAATATAATTGATTAGTAAAATATTTAGATAAAAGGACATTAAGCTTATATAATGTTTATTAATCTAGCCAACCCAAATATAGATTTACTAACCTAAGCCCAACTTGATTTGAACCCTAGTTTAGAAAAATATGCTTGGGTTAGGCTTAGGTTGAACAACTTGGGTCGAACCTTAGATTGGATTGAGCCTTGACCAAATGAGTTTCATGCATGAGTTGAGCTCAGGTTATCTGTCAACCTGATCCAACCCATCCAATTTTTACCCCTAATGACAAGCATCGTATAAAATTACCTATGCAGAATAAATGGAACCCCCTCTCTCTCTCAAATATAACTGGTATTGCTATGACAAGCATAATATAAAATAGATAACTAGCATGCACCTGTGCACATTAATCGGCCCTCCCCACGACAAGTCAGACACTTTGTTGTAGCATCCTTGGGCTTGTTTCCACCACCCTTTTTGTCCCTGCCAACAAGCCTAGAGGGTTCTTCCCACCGGTTCTCTCCAAGAAGAAAAACGCGCTGTTGAGATACCTCAACTTCTGTGAATCCTTCTTCCTTTAGAACTTTTTGCTGAATTTCTGATATTTCTGTTACAGAAGCAACTAGAGCGCCATTTACACCCTCCTGAATAACCAACAGAAGCAACTAGACATTTTTTAACCACATAATTCAAGAGATTGAGCGGTTACTCTGCTTCAAGAAAAAAGGTATATGAGCCTTCTCAGGTGAAGATGTGGCACTATGCTATCAATCACAACATTATACAGTCTGGAAACATAATGTAATGCTGGAAAATATGCATATAGAACAAGAAACCAAGTAATCCAGGTCCACATAATTTTTATTGGTTCATTTAACTCATCATGCCAAGTTATGTGGCTACAGAAATGGTATCATATATTTTCTGCCTTCTTCTGAATTTTCTTAGGGTTATTTCCCACAATAAAACATTAAAATGTGTCCATAGAAATTTGTAGACAAAAGCAAGCCACTGAAGTTATTTTTGAGGTTGCATATGATCAATAGTTTGAACGCTTTGACACTAGAGTAAACTCATCCATATCAATGAATTTTATTTTTATTAAGTTGAAAACCAAAATATTGACTATATATGCGTTCAGGGTCTTAAAGTCAACATCCAAATTAAGCTTTGATATTCAGTCATGTAGGAAGTAGGATATGTTCTAAGGGTTCAATACCATGGACAGAATTCCATCAACTACAGGTTCCCCTGTCCATGCGATGTAAAAATTGTATAAGATGTTCGGATCATGTGCAATAAAGACAAAAATGAAAATAAAAAAAATATAAAGAAGCAAATTCAAAATTAACAACAAATAATTTCTTTAAATGTCTCATACCCTGCAAACAATTTTATGAGAGAGTTTGCTGGCTCATGGGCACCCTGCAAACAATTTTATGAGAGAGCTTACAGACTCATGGGCCATAGGCATTATCTGGCTCTAACACAAGTCAAAGCACAGTGGAAGATGATTGTGATATGGTTAAAACACAGAGATATGAGTAGGAGAAATGGCCAGCTGATGTTTCGAATGGAGGATGTCCCTATAAAGAATGTCTGTAGTCTTAATATCAAGGATGATACAATCAAGTGAAATTTATATTGAAACTTCAGAAATAAAGGGGAATAAGTTATAGCGTTGAACTTCCTGTTGTAGGATGCACCCCCTTCTGTTCTTGGCACGTGTTGTATACCCATTGTGTACATAGGATGCACCTCCTTTTGTTGGATGCCTCAAATATATTTTTGTGTTTGCCCATCAAAAAGAAAAAATGACAGAGGTACATTGCATATTGGTATGAATTAGGAGGCCTACTTCCTTTCCAACTACAAAAGCACCACCCTTCCCCACTACACCCTAGATCAAGCCTCTGTTAATGCTACATCACTCAAATATGTAAATTTTGAAATAAACATCCATCAGCTCACCAAGCAACTGTGAAATTAATTTCATATATAGATAGAAATGAAATTTCATATAAAATTTAAAACAAGTAGTGCATAGTCCAGTAAGAAACACAGCCATTGAACCTCAAACTAAACAGATCTAAGCAGGAATGTACCTTTGGTGGAGATGCATCATTTTCTTTTGGGTCTATGTTTCTTTTCAAGCCAGCAGCTTCAATATGTTGCTCCATAAATAATCTTTCTAAGAGTTCTGCAGTCATAATGCCATTCTCAGGAGCACCTAATGAGGCCTGATAAGCAAAACAGTATGATATTGAAACCATTAAGGGCAAGAATAGAATAAAAAAACAGGATTCAGTTTGGATTTAGCTCACCTATACAATGGCTTTTCTCTTAGGAAGAGATTTAAGCCCTCACTCACCCTGATGATTTGGGGGAAGGACGGGGGGTGGTGGGTGTGGGGGGTTTATTTACATAATATAAATAATGTACTTAGAATGAAGAAAAATAGACAACTCACCTGCCAAGTTTTTACAGCTCTCTCAGTCCCACTTGAGAAGCTGGAAAATTCCACATCTTCCTCACCAGAATAAAATCCCAAATTTTGAAGTGCTTCCTGTCAAAATCACACTAGTTCAAATACACCCAATTGGAATATCATCACCAGGAAAGTGTTAGATCATATTAGAAAAAAAAACAAAACAAAAAGAAAGACAAAATAAGCACTGGAAAGAATATTTAAAGAAAAAGGCAGAGAAAAACTTTCCATTCACCGAAAACAGATAAAATGGTTCAACAAAATACAAAAGTTATAATGGAAGCATAGAGAATAAGGTTAAGAGAAAAGAACAGAGAAAAAATAAGGCTCTCTTTGGTAGTGACAATGAGAATTGTTGGAAACAGAAGAATGAAAATGACACGAAGAACATGTTTGGTAACAAATTTTCAAAAACATTGAAAATAATCATTTCTAGAAAAAGTTATGATATTACATTTAACAAATGCAAGCACTTTAACAATTGGATTGACAAAAAGATGAACAGGTAATTGTTTTGATTTTCAAAAGTGAAACATTTCTAAAGAAACAATTAAGTTTCTGCTACCAAACATGATCTTTTTTAATAAATAAAAAAACCATGATTAAACATTAAAGCAAGGTGCCTTGCGTGAACTTAAAATCACAAGTTCCAACTAAATCTATATGATATATAATCATGATATAAAAGATATTTAACCAGTTTTATGTAAGTGAATGGTTGTGCATTGAATATTCCATTCCTTCTTCTAAATCTTCTTTGCATTCACTATTATGTTATACTAGAGAACTACAGTAATTACACCATATATTATTCTTTCATACAACCTTCTCAAGTTCTTGTTGAAAAAACCAGTTTAACTAAAAGGCATTCCTCTAATCAAAAGCTTCTTAAAGGCTTTAAAAGCCACAACAGATCCGGTTTCAAGCTGCATATGCCGATATCACTTAGTTTTAGTATTCATATAAATCATATCATGCAGAGATTTTGCTTTGCTCTTTTGCTCTTCAAATTTCCTTCATCACTAAGGTCCAACTCTTGGATAACACAACCAAGATATCTGCGGTATTGCACAGGCAAACCCTGGTCCACTAACACTATGTCCAATGTGTAAGTAACAGGATCTAGAAAGAAAGTTAAGTGCACATGAAACTTCTTTCTATGATCGATTATTGAGTCCTGAAAAGAACTTCGGTCACCTGGAATTTGAATGTGTGCACCATCATCCATCAAATTCATTGTTCATCATCCACTGTTGGACATCAGATAAATGAGCAACTTTTCCTATTCAAGTTGAAGGGCCTGACAGAATTGTTAACTAACTCGCTTCATTTTTCTTAACTAAGGCGCCAATAATTTCCCAAAGATTCTAGGCATTTCAAAAACATAAGACTTGCCTTTGTTTTGTATTTTTTAAAAAATTGGATGATAGAAGAAATAAAGAATGCGAGCAGACCTGCATTGCCCGAACCTCTTCTCCTTCAGAACCTACCCTCAACGTCTTCCTCTTTTTCTGGTCTCCAACTTTCTCCTCCTTCACCTCCTTCGACTCCAAAACCATAGGAAGCGCACTCGACCCGCTCTCCGCGATCCTAGCCACTTCCGCGGA
The DNA here is from genome assembly GCF_030704535.1 of Vitis vinifera. Taxonomy (NCBI): domain Eukaryota; kingdom Viridiplantae; phylum Streptophyta; class Magnoliopsida; order Vitales; family Vitaceae; genus Vitis; species Vitis vinifera. The sequence continues at coordinate 12,517,088 of NC_081809.1, read as the reverse complement.
ATCTTTGGGCAGCTGCAACAGCGCAGCGATGTCGGGAATGGATGCGGACACCGAACTCTGGTGCTCCAGTTGCTGGATCCGGAATTTGAGCTCGGAAATCTCTCGGAGCAGGGATTGGCGTTCGGTGGTCCAGCGAGACTCTTCTCGCAACCATCGCTGCTCTTCTCGGAGCCAGCGTTGCTCTTCTCGGAGCCACCGAGCCTCTTCTCTCTCCCAATTGGAAGATGAAGAAGAGGCAGAGATGTGGAATTTGGGGGTTGGAGTGAGATTGAGAGTGAAAGGAAGGCGAGTGCGGGGTCTGTGGTTGAGAGGAGTGAGAGGAGGGTTTGAAGGGAGAGGTAAAGAGGAAGTCATGGCATGGGAATTGAATTGCGTCTTGGGATGAGATGAAACAAGCAACAATAAATGTGTTTTTGCAACATGGCTGTCAGCCTAATCTCATATCATCTTTCAAGATTTTTTTTAGTGAGAATTAACGAATAAAGCGGGCTGGGCTGGGGCGCTGGGGTGAAAAAGACCAAAGAGTGGCTCAATATGATAATTCCTCAAATGCATCGATTTTTTTTTTTTTTGGGAGATTTGGGCTTTAGACCCATTTGGCTTTGATAATTAATAAAGAGTCCTTCAAACACCCATAATTAATTACAAGGATATGAGATAGGAATAGATAAAAATACTCGCTTGACTCATTTTTGTTTTTATTCTACCACCCTTCACATACCACTATTATTTATTTTTCATTATTTTTTTAAACTCTTTTATAAATAATTAAAAAATCAACATTATTTTTTTATTTTTAAATTATAAATAAATAAATTATATTAATGATTCAAAGACTATTTTGGAAAATACTTTCTAAAAAAAATATTAATTTAAATAAATAAAAGTGTTGGGCTTTATGATTCCTATTGTTTTGTTTTTTATAAAATAAAACAAATGAACCTCAACTAATCCATATGGTTTAACTAGCCCTAGTTCACTTGGTATTGATTTTTGTTCATTTTCTTTTCTTACATTTTCTAAGAAACCAAATGGAGTATTATTTTAATTTGTTTTCATAACTTTTATGTTTAATTTTGTCTTGATGTTAATATAATCATTTACATGCTTTGTCTACCTTTTTGTTCAAACAACTATGTAGCCTTCAATTCAAACATTACTTTCTTGGTTGAGCTTGATCACTAATTTGGGGGTTTTAATTGGGAAAGACAATTATCTTCTCCCAAAGGTAATGCTCTATGAGCTTTTTCATTTAGAAAAAATTCTTGAATGTCTTATAATGCTTTATGAGCTTTTATTTATCACATTGTAGTATTACATAATTGTACCATTCTCATGAAAAAAAAATTTCAAAACTTCCAAGATAAGAAATAAATAAAGGTACGAAATGAATACCCTACACTTACAACACAATTTCACTACTAATACAACATATTACAAACCTTTTATATTATACTTTTAAAATTTTGACTACAATTAGATGTTCTCAGCTCTCCTTTAATAGTCCTAGTATGATTCATGTCATAAATGGATACTAGAAGAAAAATTAAATTTCAATTTAATTTAATTTGTAGACTTGTTTTTATAAAAAGAAATTTCTTAAATGAAGTCCATTCGTAGGGTGACCTTCTTCCACATATTTTATGATGTGTGGATTGAAAATTGGATTTGAAAATTGCATCTCCAATATTATCAATCCTTTCAATTAACCTCAATATAATTAGATCACCATCATTTGAACCAATTATTTTGTATGTAAGTAGAGAACACCCTAAACTTGCTCTCCAATAGTACAATGACTTAGAGTGTTTATAATTGTGCGAGTGGAATTCCAATAGGGATAGCTAACAATATAAATTTTAGTACAACAAATTACAACATCTTATGTATTGTAGTTTTAAAATTTTGAATGAAGTTGATGTTCTCAACTCTCTGTCCATAAGCCTGGTATGGTTTATGTCATAAATGGACATCATAGGGTAAATTAAGTTCCAAATTAATTGCATACCTGTTTTTATAAAAGTAATTTCTTAAATCAATTGCATTCATAGGGTCACTTGCTTCCAAACATTTATGATATATTGATTGAAAAATAAATTTGATAATTGTATCTCTAATATTATTAATTATTTTCATTAACCTCATTCAATTAGGTCACAATCCTTTTAACCAAATTTTTTGTATGTAAGTAAAGGATAAACACCTTATACTTATTCTTTAATAGTACATTGGCTACTTATGTTTATATCAATGTGAATGGAATTTGAATAGGAATCACTCTTACGAAATAAATAAGGGTACGACACAAATGCACTACACTTACAACACAATTATAGTAGGAGTACAATAGATTACAACAATACTTTATGTATTATACTTTTGAAATTTTTAAATGAGACCAAATCAAGTTCCAACTTAATTTAAATTTCATACCTAATTTTTATAAATTGTATATGATGACAAGAAAACTCTAAGAGGTTTTGACCGTATAGATTTGCTTTGCAAATTACTCAAGATTTGTTTAATTACTACTTGTAGGACTAATTATGGGATATTCATTATCAAGTTTATGCAATTGTGGAGTAATGATGGACTTTCTCATTTCATTGCAAATATATTATATTGTCCACACTACAATATGAAAACCATGTTAATTTCAGTCAAAGAAAATGAATTTTTTTAATATTATATTATTTATTCTCCTTTTCTAGGACAATATGAGCAAGTATCGAGAGAAAATACTCACATGATTGATAATGTCCCAACAAAATGAAGTTAGGGAAATGATCTATCAGTCGATGGATGACAATATAGCTAGTTCATGACTATTATGGATGGATGAATTTTATTTCAATATGAGGAACAATTTGATGTAAAATTGAAAAATATTAAGGGCATGTTTGGTTATTGTTTTTAAAAACTGTTTTTCAAAACAGTTTTTAAGAATGATTTCTAAGAACAATTTTTGGTGTTTTCAGAATAAATAAATATTTGTTTGGGAACTAAATTCTGAAAAACAATTTTTATTCCAAAAAAAACACAAAAAAACAAAACAAAAACATGTTTGGTTGTTTTAATAAAAAAAGTTTTTTAGAATAAGTAAAATAACTTGTTTGGAAGTTTTTGTGTGTGTGTTTAGAAGAAGAAAAAAATTTTTGGGAACTAAATTCTAAAAAAAAAATTTTGTTCATTAAAAAAAAAAAACACATGGTCAAGTTAATAAAAGAAGTTTTTTAGAATAAGTAAAAAACTTGTTTGAAAGTTTTTCTTTTTCTTTTTCCTTCAAAAAACACTCCATATCGCCCCCCACCTTCCTTCTACATTTTCCCTCCATCCAAACATCCTTTTCTTTTTCTCATTCCATTTAATCAATTTTTTTTTCCTTCTTTCTCCTCTCCCATTCCAATTCATAGTTACCACCAACGCCCCCTGTCGTCCAACAACGTTGTTATTGCGACCATCTCTGAAAACCACAACATTTTTCTTCATCTTCCAAACCCACAACCCATCACACCATTTTTCCCCCCATTTTCTCTACATTTTCCCTCCATCCAAACATTCTTTTCTTTTTCTTGGTGTTGATGTTGGGAACCTAGGATTACTCCATTCCCATGCCCTGAATCGTGTAGGGTGCATGCAACTATCCTTAGGGTACTCTAGATCTATCATAATGGATAAACAAGTATTCAAAAACAATAAAGATACCATAGAAAATAGATCTAGAGAATAAAGTGCTCATACATGGATCTGGATGTTCCTGAATCAATTCCTTGCAATGAAGAACATGTCTAGAAAAAGTAGAGAATCTCTCCTCATGTCGTTACCCACATGCGCATCCCATGCACATGGTCTATGCACATCGTGTGCGAATCTTGTGCACATGGTTTGTGCGCATCCCATGTGATTCTCATGCATGTAACCTGCATAATTCTAGTGCGTTTCTCATAAATCAAAGATCTTTTGCCCAATGACTCTTCCTTGTATCTAGGCACTGAGATGATGGAAATCTCAAAGGAGAAGGCTAGGGTTTTCTCTCTAGATTGAAAATGGAGAATGGCAAGACCTAAAAACCCTAACCCCTAAAGGGGTATTTATAGGTTTCCTATTTGGGATTAAATGACTTGAGCCCACCATGGGATTGGGTCACTTACTCTAGCCCAAAAAGATTGTTAATTGATTAATTAATCATACAAGGCTTAATTAATCAATTAGCTTAGTCCAAAGATACCACTCACTTATCCTTGTGCAACCTTGTGTAATTACCAAAACGCATTTATGCATAGAAGTGAACTAAAAACTCATCCAACTCTCATAAGTTGTAACAACAATGAATAGAAGTTCAAAGTGAGGACCACCAGGACCCATAGGAGTATCGGCTCCCTCAGAATCAAATTCTTAAATTGATTCAACATTCCACTATAAAGAGTCGATTGCACTCCAATACCTTATGTGATTTACAACGAGACACCAAGTTTGTAACCTATTATCCACTGCATGCAGATTCCCCATGAACTTGTATCTATAATCTAACAAAGCAGTGTTATCACCTATCAAGATTACCTCTCAAATCCTTAAGTTACAGATTTCACTTATTATGTGATCAATTGACATACTCTAACTCCAATGAGCATATGTCAAATTCCACTAAAGGAATTACTATGGGCACAAATTTCATGATCACATGTCCTTTTGATCACCCAAGAGGACACACTGTCTTAATCACATGAGATATCATGGGGTCTTTATTGAAAATACCTATTGCCACCAGCCTCTATCAATAGTGACCTAATCCATATGGATATATGGTCATTTCAGGGTCTTACTTATAGGTCAAAGCCTCTTATTAATTTTGGCACAAACTCAATATCCTCTCAAGGTTGAAAGTTCATGCAGTATAGTTGCTTGGTAAATCGTGACAGTTGATAGTCTTGCGTCATGATTTATTGTAGGTCATGTCCAATGTGCATCACATACTCTAATACATTCACCATGGAAAAACCTATCCCAATGGTCAAGATCAATCATCCCTCCAATTAGGGAGTAGTGCACTACAGTTTATACTGGATTGTCCAAATCCATGAACCAACTATGGACAACTTATTTACTTATAAGGAACCCATAACTTGTATTTTTTGTGCAACTTCTAGTGCACCCAAGTCATGTACAATGTAAGAGACATAGGTTGAATGCTAAAATCAATGTCAATATATACCAAAGGGATAACAAGGGGATAATTAATTTTAACTTTGTTACATCATGTCTTACTTTTTGAGGCTCAATCCCAATAGTTGGGTCTTACCCTTCTTGATTAGAGAGACTCTCCTTGGTTGACATGACCCCTTTGTGAGCAAGAAGTGTAAAAAGACATGGAAGGTAATCCTTTTATATATCTTGCGGACAGTTTGGAAAGAAAGAAATAGACTTACTTTTGATGATGAGGAATTTTCAGTACAAAGGGTGAAAAACTTTTTTGTTTGTACTTTCTAGTCTTAGACAAAGTTGTGTATAGGTGACGAGCCTCTTCCTTTCATCAATTTTTTTGATTGGTTGGTCTCTAGTTGAAGATGAGTGATGTTTTTGTAGTCCCTCTTTTTTGTAGGTTATGCCTTTATGTAATAGCTATATACCTCTTGTATACTTTGAGACGCTTTTTTAGCACCCTTTTCTCATATTCAATATTGTCTTCATTTTACCTATCAAAAATGAAAATAATAATAATAATTTATGCATCTAAAATTGTTATTAGTACTGCAACAAGATAGGTACTTTGCAATAGACAAGGGAATACGAATTTTACAAGTGTAGGAAATTTAGGAATTGTTGTAGCTGAGTGCAGTGGTTTAAAGGATCATATTCTTTTTGGTATGCAATAGAGTCTTCATTGTCTAGAAATTATATATATATATATTGATTCTTTTTGTATTGGGTTTGATAATTGTGGCTCATTTATTTTTCCACCTTCTTAGTCTTCATTCCACCACAATGAAAGCAATAACTTTAATTCGCCCAACCTAACAGCTCATGCCCATGTTTGATGGCTGATTAATCTTAATCTCTTGTTATTATGATATTTATGGATACTCTCACTTATTTCTATTTTGTAATTTTAACATGTCAATATTCCATAAAACCAACATTTTGTTTTTCCTTCTCTAGTTTCATTATTAAAAATACATCCTCAATCAATTTTAATTTTTAATTGGAAGTAATTAAAAAAATGAAATCAAGTTTCTATCTATCATCACATAACTCTTTTTTTTTTTTTTTGGCTTCTATATCTAAATATTCATTCACTTCCTCTAATATTCTTTCCTATTACTACTTTTATTAGTCATAACTTTCATATTCAGAGTTGTTACATAATTAATTTATGACAATGTGTTTAAATACATTTCTTACTTTTTTGTCTTTAGAAAAGAAAAAGAAAATGATAATAATTTCCATATAAAATGCAATAATTCTTTGAGATTTATATTAACAATATAATAATTTTTTGCAAATTTTTTTTTTTTAAATAAAGATATGTTTTAATACCTTAAGTTTTAAAAATCTTAAAAGTAATTTTCAAGGATGTAATGTAAGATCATATTCTATAAAAAATGTTACCACTATTTTTAATTTTAAAATAAAAAAATAAAAAATGTATTCTCAGTTTAATGTCACCATTATTAGTAATATCTTTATGATTATTACTTTGTATAACTCTCAAAATCCATAACTCATTATATTTAATCATTACTGATTTCTAACTCCTAAGACATTTTCCTTCTTATAAACCCCTCTTTTTTCCTACTCTCATTTTATTCCAAGTTGAACCTCTTAATGGAGTGTTTGTTTAGTATTTAAATTTACTATTAGTTGGGTTAACGATTAAAGCAACTGTTGGCCTGAATTTTATTATTATTATTATTATTTTATGCTTTAGTGTTAAAAAAAAAAAAAAAAAACCCACTACTGAGGAAGAATATTAAATGGAAGAAGAGGACAGGAAGAAAATGAAAAAGAATTAGGGTTAGAATTTTGAATGGGTGAGAATGAGAAGGTTAAAAAAAATGATATTCAAAGTGAGAAAACAAACATCTTAATACTTAATATTATTAAGTTATATTTATAATTAAATTAAATTAATTTCTATTTAGATTTAAGTGAAAAAAACAAACACCACCTGAGAATACTTTAAACTTCACAATCATTTATTTATTACTCAATTTTTGTAAGCTGATAGTTGTAGTAGCAAATGTGCGATGCATGTTAATTTTAATTCTCACCTAGTAGTAGAAAAATGTTAATATAAGCATACCCACACTTCAAAGAGTGGTGGCAAAAAGAAAGTATGGCATCTGAGCGGGCGTATGGAAAACATAGTGAGAGAGAAGTGGGCAAACAAGTTCATCACCAACTCTCATCACTTAAGGCGGAAAGAGGATAGGAGGAGAGAAGGAGAGAGATCAATATAAAAAGTCTAATTCGTTATGATATTTAGACTAAACCATACAGCCATTGTGTATTTTCTTCATCAGTCTTCCTCCACTCAACATGAATCAACTACACAACATTAGTCAGAAACAGGAAAATGGGCTAGCTTACGACCGACTCTAGTTTGTAGTTATCACAAAACACACCTGTGTCAAATGCCAATGTAGAATGTAGAATGTTGAATGTTGTTTGAGTAACACACAAATAGCCCCACTTCATTCTGGATCAGGAGACCCACCAGGAACCAGCTGCATTCCCACAAAAACCTTATAAGACATTTTGATTTGTATGAAAAGCACATGCACCTCTCATCAACACCACTATTTACTTACAATGGCAATATTGTTCCCGTTCAGCAAGATCTGATCCAATTTCGTGATTCTCCGACCTTCAGAGGTGATTTCGCTGCCACATACAAGTTCAGTTACATCAACATATTCATGAGGAAAAGAAACGTATAACATATTTCTAAAGCAATTCTATGACGTCCTAAATATAAACAAAAAACTAAAGGCATAATAAACAGAGTCACAAAACAACAATCAGTTCAATTCCTCATGTTAAAGAGAGAAGACAGAATAGAGCTGGGAAAATTTTGCCGGTCACACCTGCTTTTCTTTTGGATTTGGTTTGGAATTTATCAAAAGCAGCTTAAATGGTTGTAATTCTTGCAATATCTAACAAATCCTACAAGAAAACAAATTATTAAAGTCTCGTTTGGTAAAACTTCCTATTTTTTGTTTTTAAAAATAGAAAGTGGTAGTAACCTCTGTATAAAAACTTAAAAACTTTTACACAAAGTATGGACTTACCTCATGTTCTTAAAAGTTACTTTAAAAAATATTAAAATTCAAGGTAGTAAAAAATTTTTACTACCTCGATTTGTTTAAATAGCTTTTAGAAATCACTATCCTTTCAAGGGAAAGTCCATATGAATTAAAAATAAATAAATAAATTAGAAAACATGAAGCATATCCAAACAACACCTAAATTAATTAATTAAGCCTGACCACTTTGATGACTTCAAGCCATGGCCCCACCCCCAACTCGGAAAGAAAAGGGAAAAAAAGACAGTGGGAATCATACCACAGTGATTTCAACCAATCCCTTATGAAATATAAAGTCATCATTTCTTTCGTATTGTTCAGCAAAAAGCATAAATTTATATTATCAAAAATATATTCTAGAAATATAGATGATAAAATATGAACAGCCACTATTAGAAGCCTAGGCAATGGCACACACTGAAAAACAAGATACAGGATGGGAATTGTATAAATTGACTTCATTAGAGAATCAAGAGTTCAGTGTAATTGCAGTTTGCACTTCAAAACCAGTTGATACAACCAAGCAAAAGGAATATTCTTAAAATACAAGACATTTAGATAAAGCTCTTGCTTCAGGTGACTCCCGTAGATCTATGGTAGCTATATTGTCCAGACTTCAGTTATGACAATCATTCCATCCTTCTTTACCAATTATTGATGGGCATGCAAGTTTTGAAGCCATTGGGAAAGACCAAAATTAATTGAGGTCATTAAGCATGTCCTGAGCAAAAAGGTTAGACCACTTCCAAATTTGGCCAGAAAATCAAGTGGTCAAAGGTAGCACACAAAAAATGGGTGAGGGCAACAGTGGGATTGGGCCAAACATCATTAAAACTTCAAAAACAAGCATAGCATAGGTTCAAGTTTAGCACCTCTTCAGAGATCTTTTCTCCAATTAAATCCATATGATTCCCAAACATTCCCTAACCATCAAACAAAGAACTTCTATATCCCAATTTGTTTTAACAAGATTACAAATGATAGCCAAATTGGCTACAAATACCCCATTTATGAACCTTGATGGATTGAATGGTTTCAATGCATCAGCTTTTCCCCTACTTGACCATACCCCATGAAAAGCAAATTTTGTTCATACAGGTTGGCTTTTCTATCTGTTGCTTTATCATATTTCTGGTGGGGAAATAAAAGGAAATATATTAAGAAGAAGCATCTAACAGAATTACAAAAAAAAAAAAACAAAAACAAAGAAAAGAAAGATGCACAGTTATCAAAAAAAAAAAAAAAAGATACACCAGAAGACACAGGAAGAATATACAGCACATCATTAAACCAAACAAAATAGAATAAGAGGCCCAAAAAAGGCTTATCCCACAGCCCAACTATCAAAGAAAATTAGAAATGGCATTAGGTTCCCCTTCCACTCCCCCAGACTAAAGAAGAAAGTTTTCAGTGAATGGTGCTTAAGAGTCCAACTGCCCTATTCCTCCAAAAGTTCTCAAATTCCATTCTCTCCACAAATACCAAAGCAGCATAGGGGACCTTCATGCCTTTTTCTGTTTCTTTCCCACAAAGCTAACATGCCATCGAAGAAAAAAATTTGACCACTGAAGGTAGCACCCAATGAACTCCAAAAGACAGCATTTATGATACCTAGATCCTTCAATTTCACCCAACATACTATGTTGATACAACATGACATGGGTGTTGGTATGGAATCCTTGTTGATACTCCTATTTTATTTTAGGTGTGGCTATTTTTTTTTTTGATAGGTAAACGCACAAAGATATATTAGATAAAGGGTGCTTGAAAGGCAACCCAGAGCATACAAGGAGTATACAAACATCACCTAAAAAAGAACAAGCACTCACCGGCCCTCAATAAGAACCCAACCAGTCCACAAAGTTAAACAAAGTTAAGGGGCCTACAACTATAGAAGATTTAGCCCAAGAAAAGAGATTACAAACAAAGGAATTTTACTTTAGGTGTGGCTATTTAATTTTTTTCATTGATATTCTTTTTTTTTTTTAACTTTCTTAATAATAATTACATTAGAGAAAAAGAAGAGGAGAGAAAAGGGATTAGAGGAAAAATATGAAAGCTTTTAAAAAAAATGATGTTTTCACTTCCAATTTATTTCTAATTAATTTTTCTTTTATTAAGCCAAATCACAATACCCATATCCCCTTTTTGAATCCTTTTTAGCCGAGTCCCCCCATATCCTAAAATTTGAGTTCTAAAGGATTAGACACCTAGACACACACTTGCATTCAACAAGCGTAACCCTAATCCATGCAACATAGGATAGAAAGACAAAGGCTATAAACTTGTATCCTAATCACAATGGATGAGAAGGTGGTTTGTTGATTCCTCGTGCACACCCAACAGTTTATAAGTAACCATCCCCAAGGCCTAAGTTGGTTGATGGTAAATATCTTTCCTCACATTGCCTCCCAAGCAAAGAAACACACTTTGGAAGGCCCAACTGAAGCCACAGGAACAAGGTGAAAGGCAAAAAGATCTCCAAGATAAAATGCTCTTCACATGGCTTTTGATTTTATTTTGATTGATTAGAGCCATTTCTCGTGGCCCCACTAGAACTTGAATCTAGAACCTCCCACAACCCTGCCTCAACCCCTAACCACTTGAGCTACGTCTCAAGGGCTATTTCAATGCATAAGTTCTTGCAATTTAAAAAGTTGTCTTTACCTCCATTTCATTGTCCTAACTCATAACTACTAGAATGAGCCCTAATTCGTAGTGATCATCTGGCTTTCATGATTACTACCAAAAAGTGCTATTTTGTAGACCTAATTATAATGGTTTTAAGCACCTTTGTGTAGTAATCATATTCATTTAACCCAATTAATTCATTAAGGTCCTTAGTAATTGGTTTTAACCATTTTGTGGCAAGTAAACATGTTTTTATCAGCTTATGAATCAATTCAAGCATGCCAAATGATGGAAGAGCTACTTGGACAAGTTATGGCAAAGCTTTTGGAAGCTCAAATTCATGAAGAACCAAGCTTTGGAGCTCCATAGCCCTTTGCCAAAGTCGTTCAAAGTATGCAAGGAAAGAACAATGGAAAAGAGGAAAAGCAAGCAAAGTGAAGAGAAGCAAAGAGGACAGCAGCTGCAGTCTTCTTTGGCACTTTTGGAGCACTTCCCGAAGTCTATTTTCTACATGCTATATACCATTTCAAAGCTCAGGAAGTCAAGAATCCAACGCTTCAAACCGTGTACGATTTGGAGCTGAAATGAGGAAGATATGGCCTTCGGAAGACAACTGCATCAAGCTGAGGGATAATTTCGCACGATGGAAATCAAGGTGCGAATTCCTCAGTCCAAAGTGTGGGAATTTTGCACACCTCAAATCAAAGTGCGAAATTGGAACTCCAACGTGCGAATTTTCCTCTGTTTTTGCCGACTCCACACGAGATCTTTTCTTTTGGATATTTTTGTATAAATTTCCATTCTTCTCCTTGTAATCCACCAATCATAAGATTTCTTAGCTAGGAAGGTTGGAAAAACTTCTCTATTTATATCCCCTTGCATCCGTTGTAACAAATATTGAAATATTGATATATTGATATATAGATATAAAATACATATTACGTTTGACACTTAGAATATTTACAGAGCTCTCCCGTTTCTATTTTCTTAGTAGCCAAACAGCCTCTGAGGGCTTTTCCTCAGAGGATGATTGGCTAAAACTTTTAGTTTCTCAAAGTATGAATGTTATGTGATGGCTTGGATGCAATCCCATGGAAATTTCTCGCACCCAGAAGGTAAGGTAGTCGTTTTTCATTAAAGGTTCATTAATGCAAAGTTTGGTTTTTATTTCCTTTGGACAACTTCCAACGGCCAATACTTGATAAGCTTTTGGATTTCTATCCATTAGTTATCTCCTACGAGCTATTGGAAGGTGAGGTTTTCAATTCCAAGTTTTGCATTAATCCGTTAGAACCAATTTCAATGGCCATTGAAAGGTGAGTTTATCACCTGGAATGACTTTGAGTTGCCAATATTTGGTAAGCTTTTGGCTTTAGACCATTAGTTATCTCTTACGAGCCATTCAAAGGAAGTCTAAGGTGAATAACCATTGATGAAATTCACTACCATCTATTTTGCCATTTTAAAGGATTAAAACTTGATTTGCTAAATCCATACCGGTTCGGGAAGCAAGCATCACCATAGTTGCAACCCCAACGCGAGGAGCCTATCCTGAGATTTCCAATTTGCATAAGAGCCAGAGCATAGCTATCCTATCTTTGAGAAACTTGTTTTTACACCCTTTCATTTTAGTCTTTAATGTTAGCTTAGATTAGTTTAAATCTTTCTAAAAACATTTACATCTTCTTTTAAAGCTAACATCCATAAGAAAATCACCTATTTTCCTAATTTGAATATCACTTGTGTTTGCGAAAACCCTTCCCAGTGAACGATCCTAGAACCACTATGCTATAATAGCTTGGCTACTTTAGTAATAGTATTCAAGGTATAAATTTTGTTGATACGCCTTTAAAGCTAAGCTACCATGAGTCGAATCATTTCACCATCATGGCAGGCCTCATATAGAATTAACTATTTGCTCTTCATCATATAGGCAATTCATATTGGTTGTCCAATATAATTAGCTTTAATTGAAAATAATTCTTGCTATCATATTGAAATTGTAATTAATTTGCCTAATCCAACCATTCGACTCTATAGGATAGTTGAGAGGCCTTCCATGGAGGGTTGACTAGCTTTTTTTTAGGGTGTCTAAGAAGGTAACGACCTTATGAAGAACTTAATTTGAATTTTTGTCAAAGTTCATGATAGAGTTCTCCATTTTGAAGGAGGCTTATAGTAACAAAATGATGATGACACACAGAGATCCTCATCTTCTTGAGAGCCTAATGATGGCCAAGATCCAGTTTACCACTTCATTAAAAATATCAAACTTACTGATTTGTGTGCAATTTGTATGGTTTATTAAAGCTAAAATGATTTTTTTCTCAAGACAAATGCATGCAAATTAACTAATTTAACCTGTATTTGTGTTAGTGTCTCCTTTGGATTCAATGTTGGAAGTTAGAATTTGTGCAGAAATGAGATGTTTTACAGCTTTGACATTAATCCAAAGAAAGCGAGCAAGATTAGGAGGAGAATTGCAAGCAACTAATGAAGGAATAAAGCATTTCAATATCACAATTGACACTACAGTGCTCATTCAATACATCACAATTGAGGGAATGGCATATTGGAATGATTTTCAACAAGAGCACCTTGTCTTGAAATACTGAAGGACGATGAGATTTTTATACACTAGTGGTGTCAAATTAATTTGATAAAGAGCAAAAGTCTCTGGTGATATGGGCAACAACATTACCTAAATCGGATTCACATTTTAATACAGGGTGACATGGAGATGTTGGTGTTGACAGGTATCGGTTGTTGAATGGTATTTTGACAAGAGCTCAACTTACTGAAAGGGATTGCAGATAATTTCGATATGTAAATTGACAACTTGACACTACAATTGAAGTATCGAGAGGTATCACGCTATATTGAAATATGTTTTGATAGACCTTGAACTTTCTGGAACATTTTATGCTCACAATTGATAAGTGAATGCATTTCAACAATGCTCAGACATTCCAGACTATGTATCAAGGAGTATCAACAGTTATCGAATTGCTGAATTCAATACTAGGGGCTAAAGTAGAGAAGTAAGCGTTTGTTAAACTGTGTATCGAATTTATGTTAGTATCAAAATGATATGAGATTTGTACTTATGATGTTAGAACTATTGTTTCAGTATTTAGATTTTCTTAAGATTAGTTTTAACCACGTGGCAAGTTAGCATTGAGTAGAAGCAAGGTATCTTTGCCTATAAAATAGCTTGTTTGCTTAACCTTTTAGGAGATACTAGATGATAGATAGAGTTAGAAATTAGAGAGAGTTAGTTTAGATTTTTAGTTTTGTATTTTTCTTTGATGGAGAGATTTCCTATTTCATTTTCTTAGCTGCCAAACATGATATGCGCTGTTGAAGATCTAGTTATCATAGCTAGCTGTTTGTTGATATTTGGAAGAGCAATCACCTGCAATAACAGAAAGCAAACGGTTGCATTTCTCTTTAATGTTCTTCACTGCACTCTCTTTTAGATCTAAGATTTCAGCACCTTAAGTTTGAATTCTTCTGATTTTTAATTGTTTTTTTTTTTTTTTTTTGATAAATAAACACGAGATATAATAACAAAAGGCAAACAGCTACAAAGCATACAGGAAGTATACAAAGTAGCCTAAACCTCTAAGAAGAAGCAGTGAAGCAAATCTGATATGTCCAGTTTTAGAATGAAATAAGAATGAATTTGAGTATAAATTTCAATTGATAAACAGGAGATCTTATCCTAAGTTGACTAGATCTAATTGTGAATTGATCTTTCCAAATATCAATTTCTTAGATTTCTGTAAACATACACTCCATTCATTGCTCAATTGTAAAAACTGAAAAATTCGATTCTCATCTCATCAAGTATTACATTGCTTATTTCTTTTTGAAAGAATGATCTCTGGATAAAATACAACTGGTTAATATAAAAAACCTGACTGCATATAGTAAATCTTTACGGAAATGACCTAACCAACTAAAAAATCCTTCTCAATTTCTAAAGAAAAAAAAAAGGAGGTTGTTTTGGTTTTGAAGTTTTTAGTATCAGCAATTACACTGGATGATTTTGAGAACTTAGCTGTTAAATGACCTTTTAAGGATAAAACTATCACCAGCAGAAAAAGCACAAACCACTAATCATATTGTTAAGGGAGTTGACTCAACAGAGAGGAAAAAAGAAGATGCCATTTACCAGGAGAGTCTCCATAGGTTAAGTTTCCTTTCTATAGTTTGTCAACTTTCTTTAGGTTTCTAAAGCCCATAAATAAGGTTATCTATCCTTTGATGATACTCCTACAAAACCTTAATGGGACTCTTATGGTTTTTCCTTCTTTCTCTTTTTAACTTTCTCTATGTTCCATTTCTTCTTCCAACTTTATTTTTCCCCCTTACTACCATAACCTTAATTTATTGCTCCCCTATTTAAATCTTAAAATAGTGAATTTGTAGCACACCTTATTCTAAAAATTTGATTCTACACAACCATCTTATGGTTGTGCTACACCAATTTTTATACCAAAGGAAAAATTCTTGGATTAAAGGTATAAAGAATAAAAGCTTGGAGCAATTTACTCAAGAATTGTCTCCAGCTTGCCTATATATGTTATTCTTTGTTTAGCATTCCCAGCAAGGTCAAGCTAAGACTAGAGAAAAATTGAAAAAGACTTCCTTTGGGGATGCAAGGCTTTGGAGAAAAAGATGTGTTTAGTTAAATGACTAATTATCTGTAGGAAGCAACAAAAAGGGAGACTAAGCATTAGACACCTTTCTTCACTTAATAGAGCTCTCTTAGGAAAGTGGCATTAGAGATATGCTACAAATGGAGAAGCATTAGGAACAAGGTCATTTAAGGCAGGTATGGCGAGGGAGAGGAGGGTTGATGTTCTTGCAAAGCAAGGGAAGGGTGTGGAGTTAGGGTTTGGAAAAACATCAAAAGCGGATGGGACTTAGTCAATAGTAGAATTTCTCTTGAGGTGGGAAATGATAAGAGGATGAAGTCTTGGAATGATAGGTGGTATGGGGAGGAACTCTTACGTTTGTTTCTGCCATCCTTGTATGTCTTAGCATCCTCAAAAAGAGGCTTGGATGACGGATGTTTGGAATGATTTGAGTGAGAAGAGCCATTGAATCTTTATTTCTCTAAAATGATTGGGAGATAGATAATGTTGAGGCTTTTCTTTCAAGGTTGCAAGAAAGGTCCGTGAAGAGAGGAGAGAAGAGAAGGTTAAAGTGGTCTCAAGGGACTCAAGGAAGGGGGTCTTCTCAATCAAATCCTTATATTCCATTTTGGAGTTGGGATCTATAATCTTTCCTAATTGGCATTATTTGGAATTCTTAAATCCCATCAAAAGCAAGTTTTTTTTGCTTGTGAAGCTAGTTGGGGAAAGGTGTTGACTTTGAATCGGCATCATAAGAGAGGGTGTTCATTGGAGAAGAGACGTCTTCATTGCAAAAATGAAGATAAATCAAATATCACATCCTCTTATGACGTGCCACAATTAGGGAATTAAGGCAGCTGTTGTTTTCTCTTTTCGATGTTGTATGGGCCTATCATTTCATGGTTAGAGTCTTTTAAGTTGACATGGCTCTTTAGTGGGAAGAAAAAGCAAGGTTTGGCGAGTCGCTCCCTTGTGTATTTTTTTGAACAAAATGGAAGGAAAGGAATTGAAGAACGTTTGAAAGTGAGGGGAAACTAACTCAATCGCTAAAGTGCTCTTTTTAAAAAAGTCTAGCATCCTAGGTTAGCTTGTATATAGAAAAAAAACTTAATGCCTTGAATTGATTTTGTAGATTAGATGAGATCTAACTATGGGAAGTGATTTTTTGTGTCCAATCTCTATTTGGCAAATCCTTTTGATTTGAATACATCCTGTGTACCATGGTGTATAGCTTTTCTTTCAATTATTTTATAATATATTCTTGCTAACTTATCAAAAAGAGAGAATTGTTAGAATTGTTTCTAAAAACATTTCCAAGAAGCAAGACGCTTCTTCAACACAAGGGAATTTCTACCACATAAAAATACAAGAGGCCATCATGAAAATCGACAAACAGCTAGATAAGATGGCGAAGCTACAGGAAAGTAGTCAGGAAAAATAAACCATTGAAGAAAGGGCTTCGATAATCAATTTGGTCAAGTGCTTGCAAAAAGACCACTTGGATTTAAGAAAAGGTTGCTTGGATTTATCCATGGTTTGTTTATTCCTTATCTTGAAAATCTTAGTTCTTTCAAATAACAAAAATAATTAGAATTCAAAAATAGGATTTGGTTTATCTCTATTTAAATATATGTAGCAACCACTTGAATAGCCATGCAATAGAACACTTGAAGAGAGGCAATTAATCATGAGTAATTGAGCATGGGGTATAATGGGAGACAATGATATGACCAAGAAATTCGTACACTTGCAGTTGTTCAAAATTTTGGAAAACTGAACTTGACAGCCTTTTGTTGGTTGGCTTATGTCCATGGAAGGTTGCTTTGGTCTGTTTAACATAAAAATATAACAATCCAATTTTTATGAAGGCAAAATTAAAAATGTAATGCATCTATGAAGGCATAATATTTAGAATTAACAATATAAAATAAGCCACACCCCAAAGACATGTTAAATGATGATGATATTCTCTTTTAGATGAAACACCCAAAAGGTTAAATTTTTCCTAATCTCTTACTTTCTACTTCACTTTCTTTTCTACCATAAAGTAGGTTCTCACCTTTTGGTGCCTTCAGTTATGATATGTTTTTCTCAGCTATAGAAAAAGAGCAGGATCTTTTATCAGTTTTCATCTTCCTAGCAAGAGGGGAAGATAAAAGTGGAATGCCAACTAAAATAAAGTAGTTGTGCCCATCTACAGGAATCACACAGTGGACATGAGTAGGCTTTGTGTATAGCATACAGGTTTTTGAATGGCATGCTTTATTGCGAATATCCCCTAACCACAAAACTCTGTGGAAATTTTGACTTATAGTAGTCAGGAGGCTAGAATAGCATCCTGTGGGTATTGATTAAAGCAAAGGGGTATTGGAATGTGAGGTTCACAAAGAATTTCATGATGAGGAATTGTTTGCAATTAACTCCTTTATGGGCCAAGATAAGAATGTGGAGAATCTGGAGACTCTGAGTAATGGAGCATTATGCATTTATTCTCTAGTTTGGATAGCCCCTAAAGAAGGAGAAGTTTCAGCCAAGTCATTTTTTAGTGCTCTCCCAAGTGGAATTGATGTTAATTCTTGATAATGCATTTCAAGAATACCTTGACATCTTCCAAATTAAATTTTGTGTACTAGTGGATGGGTAGGGAAAAAAAATATCATGCCTAGAAAATTTTTTCCATGCTAT
The DNA here is from genome assembly GCF_030704535.1 of Vitis vinifera. Taxonomy (NCBI): domain Eukaryota; kingdom Viridiplantae; phylum Streptophyta; class Magnoliopsida; order Vitales; family Vitaceae; genus Vitis; species Vitis vinifera. The sequence continues at coordinate 12,498,826 of NC_081809.1, read as the reverse complement.
GCTTGAATTTTAAAGTTGCATGGGTTCTTCCCATAACTTTTTAAGGAAGGGCTTTCAAGTTGGCATGGTATGCTTATCCTATAGAAATAGGAGAACAATGAGAAGGTTGCTTAGCTTGGAGTTCATGGGGAAAAAAAAAAAGAAAAAAAAAGCACTGATTTGAAATGTTGTGGAGCTAAAGGAAGGAACAGGATAATGTCATTGCAGGACTTTGTTTATACCATGGAACCTTTTTTTTTTTTTGATAGGCAAATGCAGAAATATATTAGAAAAGGGCACCTTGAGGTAATTTATACCATGGAACCTTGTTAGCCCTATTTTAAAAAAAAAAAAAAAACCTCTGTTTACGTCTCTCTGGATGCTCCTTGAATAATTCCCATCCACAACAGTTATGCTCCCTGTCCTACTTTCTTTATAATTCTTGCTTTATAAAGATTTGAGGTATCACTTTGGAGAAAATTTTTATAAAGGTCTATCAAACCTTATTGATAAAGAGGATCCAAAGACAAAAAAATTTCACCTGCATCCATGTATAAACAAAATTGCCATATATAAGCACCATCCATACAAACAATGACTAATGGTCCTCTAAAAGGCAGGTTATTCGAGTTGGACCCATGTTGTTTTAAAACTAATCACACATAAAAATTAAGCACCCAACAACACTTTTTGCTATGTTTGCAAAAGGTCTCCACCTAGCAACATGATGTCCATTTCCCCATCTCGGTGCAACTCTACCAGGGAAATATATATGAACATCTGGATCCATTCCATTGCATTAGTCCCCCACATAGAGTTCTATAATCATAGTTCTCAACTTGGGAAGTCATATCATGCATTGTTGTCATTTTTCCATATTGCATATCTTATTGTATGGTGTATCAAAGTTTGTTTTCATGTTGAAAAATAAATATGAAAAATTATATGTATATAATATTTGATAGGCAAACAAATATATAAATACATATGGATATATTTATGAAACAGATATCACAAGAATGAGGCATCAAGCGAGGCAAAACCAATCTCAGCGAATGGATAACAACATTCAAAGAGGTTAATAAAGACATTCATCAATATCAACCATAAGCAAATATTTAACACTATAACTTTGACGAAATCAAAATATAACATGTTTAAGGTGTCGATTCATTATAAAATCCAAAAAATAAACTTTCCAAACTCGTAATTAATAATTTTAACTTATTACATCCTAAAAAAATATTATTATGTCAAAAAATTCCAAGTTCTTACCATTCCCCAACCAATATAGCAGAAACAATGATCACAAAAATAAAACTATATGCTTATTGCTTGCAGGGACTACTGATGTATATGTGTTTATATGCTATTTTCAGACTTCTTACAGTCTTAACATGTGTTCATTCAAAATTTCAAATAACACATCAATATTCATTAGTATAGTGATTATACATAAGCTTTAACATTCAATATCTACATTCAACAATACTAGTATAATGTTCTGTATGATAATTCTCTTCCTTTTTCATCCAATTTCTTACTTCAAAGTACCTTTTACAATAACATAAGAATATTTTCAAGAAAAAAAATTCAAATTTGATTTTCCTTAACTAGTCAACCATTCCTGTATCACATTTATCAGGTGTGTAGCCTTTTATGCATCATAGTGCACCATAAGATACACTTAAGAGGCAATACATACAAGAGGGAGGTATTATTTTACCTGAAAAACATATCCTAACGCATGCATCTTCAAGAATCTTACGTTTATAACAACTAACTCATAGTTGGTACAAGCAGTTTTGATAATTTCTTGAAAGTTATCAAACTTTTTAATCCTAAGGTCTGTTTGGGAAGCCTGTAATTTTGATCCATTCTGGACATACCCACTTACTACCTCTAAAGATAACTAGTTAGCTGTGACTGTTATGAAAACCAATTAGCTGGAATATATTTAGGCTGGTTCTGAACCAGAGTCAGGGAAAAGAAATAAATTTAATTATTATTATTGTCTAAGTTCTAGTTTTAGTTTTACTAAACTTAAAAGCGGAAAACATTTTTTTTTCTTTCTATTTTTAATTCTTTCAAATGGCAGCATCAATATTTAGTTTGAAAATTTAAAAATAAAATAAAATAAAAGGTTTTTGCATTTGGTAATCAGTAATCGCATACCAGCAATTGAAAGAAAGAAAGAAAGAAATTGAATTCAATATTTTCAAAAAAAGAGAACTCTTTCTCTAGATGGGTACTTCAATGCATACACCTTATCATCAAATTCCACATAACTAAATCCCATCTTGGCATCTAATGAACAGTTGACATGCAAAATCAAAATCCCCCAATTTCAATAACCATTACACGGTGTTCTGAGAAGTCAAATACCTACCATGCACCTAACCAAACATCTTCCTAGTAATCAAGGATGAAAATATTGGTATTGACCAAAATATCCATGGTTTGCTTTTATGTAAATATCGATAGAAATTTTGATTTTTTTAAAAAAATATTAAAAAATAACACATAAATTGATAAAATAAAATAAAATAAAATAAGTGAAAATTTTGGATAAACTTTGACATATGCTAGAATAATTAATAATATACCAAAAATAAAAAATGTGTTGATAACAAATATAACTTTGAAATAAATATTAATGTAGAGATAAAAATTATATTTCATTGAATTTTAATACTAGGAAACACATTGTATTATATTTAATAAGAAAATGATGATCTACACCATCCAAATTTAATTAAGGACATAAAAAAATTGATGACATGTTTATGGTTAATTTTTTTTTTTCTTTTATTTCTTTTGATAATAGTTTTTCAAAATGTTTAGTATTTTGTTTACAAGTTTATGTTTCACTTTCACTTAACTACCATACAAAAAACACTAGGAGAAAAAACTCATTAAGGAGATTATCATGGTGATTTTTATTTTTGCAACACAAAGCTTGAGGGAATTTGAACACAGATTTATTTATTTTTTACTCTGTTTGGAAGACAATTCATCATTTGCTTTTTCACTTGTTCAAATTATCTTCTTCTTTACTTTCTCTTTGTTGCTTTTTCATCTCCCATCCAGTCTTGTAATAAGCACATTTTGGTTCTGCTTTTTTCTATGTTCGGTATTCTAATAATCCGAGTCAAAATCCAAGGAAACAGATTTTATTTTTATTTTTCTGTTTTCCCATATTTTCAGAAAATTGCTGCCATCTTTTACAAAAACGAAAAAATCAATGAAAATATAGCAGCTAAGTCAATTGCTTTAGGAAAAAGAATCACATTTTTTGTTCTTCTTAAATATGAAAAAAAAAACAGAAATTGGGGAATCAAACTGGTCAAACTCCCACATCTTTAGCATTGCCCTCCCATAACCAGCATCTTAATCTATTTCCTCATTGATAACAAATTTATCACAATATTCTTGACACGAACAAAACTAAGAACCACTATATGGATTAGCAAATTAGAAGACAGCAACAAATCGATACGATTAAAGAACTTCAACACACAAAATTCTCCAAAGCGGACAAAAAAGGAAAAAAAAATCAGACAATAGAGAAAAGAGAAGGGGTTTACTATTCAGTCACGTCTTCCAGAACCATATTCACGTAGACATCGAATCCCCTTAGGGTTCCAACAAGCTCTTTGTCCCCTTTCATTATCACCCATATTTTCGACCCTATGCACCGATCAATCAGCTCTGCAGCCCCCAGCTAAACTAATCAGTTGTCATCACTTAAAAATTTCAAAGGAGAAAAGAAAAACCCTATCTTTGGTTTCCGAGAAAATGAAAACCCAAAAATGGAGAAAGCAAGGAAATTTTAAGTTCATCTTGTTTTTCTGCGTCTTCTTAGCAGCCAAACAAGTGAAAGAATGGTACCTGATGGAAGGAGTTGAGAGGGATTCGTCGACATGGCTACTTCTACTATCAACAAAAGCAGAAGCGAAAGTGCCGTCAACACTTCTATACGTTTAGGTAAAACGACACCGTATCTATGGAGAGTGGTGATTGGGAAGCACTTACTATACTTTTCAATAGAACCGGAACAATCAGCGAATTAAAAAAGTTGCTGATTCAGACCGGTTGAACATCAGTGACATAAATATAAAATACATATTTTATTAAAAATAAAAATAAATTAAAAAAATTATAAATATAAATAAAATTAAAAATCAATAATATTTATTTTTTATCTTTTATATAAATATATTAATATTTTAAGTTTATTAAATAAAACATATAATATTTAAATATGAAAATACATATTAAAATGGTACAATCTTATGTGGTGCATTTTTTTCTCAAAAAAAAAAATAATAACTCCTTAAACTCATCAATTAAGATTCAATCAAGGGTCTATTAGGCTTGATCTTGACTTTCTCATATTGAGAATGAATGCATTCTTCACACTTAACTCTCTTTCTCATACTTATGAAGACACTTGTGTTGAAGCTTCGCCAACTGAGAGCGGTGCTTCTCCCTTCTTCCCTGCAAAAGATGTTTGGATAAGTTGTCCGAACACACCCTCCGAAACCCAAGTCAGATGATTAATATCAAGTCGAGAGATTGCCCCCTTTTTGGAGCTAAAGAAGGAGTTTATATTGTGTGCATACCTTGATTTTGGGCTGGAGGAGGGCTTTTATAGTGTTTGGAACGGTGTCACATCTGTGCTGAGGTGGCTTCTTGACTTTCGCAGTCATGATGACAACATAGTTGATGACAAAGCAATCATCACCCTTTAGGCTGTTGATAGGGATTGCTAGTGGGGGTGACCTGATGGTTCATTTGTCACCTCAATCTGTAGGCAGTATGGTAAAATGTGTAGTAGGTCGCTTGCAGAGACAGGGTAACGTCCCATCGAGCGTACTTCTAGCATAAGGAGAATGATTGCTCATGGGAGTGGGTCAAGAAACCTATTCGAAATGCATCGTACAGTCTTAGAGGAACACAATGGAACCGACTATTGATACTCAAAGGCCGAATTGGACATTCTGATTTGGTTATGCTTGTCCGAACATAGATAGAAGGATGTCATGTGTAACAAAAGTGACCTACCACATGGCCACACGAGGAAGCCCCTACAACTTGAACATAGAAGGATTGTTTGACGATACCCTTTGAGATCATTATAAAACTAAAGAGTTCTTTGTCACTTGAAATTCTTTTCAAATTGTTGAGTTCTAGTGCAACTCAACAATTGTTGAGTAGAAATAGGGCACATTTAAAATGTTCTAAGTTATGGTTGTTTTTTTCTCCCTAAACATTAAGGATATTTGTAAACAACTTAATAATATAAATACAATAAAGGGATGAAAGTATAGTTCATCTTTAGACTCCCATAGAAGAGTCATATTTATCAAATAAAGTTATGTCAGTTCTAGCTTTGTAGTACTTTGTGGTTATGCAATTGTAACAAAGATACTTTTATAGATTATTTTTATTTTATTTATTTTATATTTTTATTTGTTGTGAGGAGTTTTTTTAGCTACTACAATTTGGCGTAGTATGTGGGAACCATATAATAATTATCTCCCATCAAAGTTGATACATTAATTCTTGAGCTTGTCTTGTCTTCATATCTCTTTCACATGGGTATAAGAGTTTCTCAAAATGAGAATGATTTACATTTTTAACTTTTTTTATTTATCACTATTTATTAATTACAATATAGTGTTCAGTCAAACATATTGTTTAATGGAAGTCTATCTGGAGTATTTTCTCTTTAATCACAGTCATTTTCATCAAAGTGCAAACATGGAAAGTAGAGTGAAAAGTAGAGTTCATATCAAAACTCTCACCATAGAATGATATGGGAAATAAAAATTAGTTCAAAACTTTATTTATTTATAGCTTTATTCATTATAATTATCAATTAAAGCTATATCTATAGAAAATGATTTCATTATTATAACATTGATATTATTATAATTTTATGGTTGTAAGACTCCGTGTTCTTCCAAAGTTTCATGACACATTGCACAATCTTTATATTTTTTATTCTTTGGACTTTATGCTAAAATAAAAGTGTCAATTATCTATCAAGAACTTTAGCTGAAGTTCTTAATACATTGATGATGAGGTTTTGGATTACTTTCTAAAATGCTGAAGAATTCCGATTGGTTGTTTTACTGATAAATTTTTTTGTCTCAAATCATGAATGGAACTATGAATATGAAAATCATTCTTTTCTCATGGTATAAAAGTCTTGACCTTCATTTTCATAGAAAAACATGAAAAACTTCAATAAAGGACTTTTTTTTTTAGAAAGAAGAATGTATTCTTTGTTTTGTTTTCAAACAGAGTTTTTCATGGAGATAGAGTTATGAGAGTGAGAGAAAAACTTTTTTTATTTGATTGTCACAGTTTTTTAGTAGTTTTAAAATTCCTAAAAACTGCTCCCTTATTTCTCCCATTTATTGGGTTGGGTCGAGTCAACCCACTAAAGCACCCAAACCCAACTCCAATAATTGAAGAACAACATTAATAGAATGTAGAAGATGATAAAAAAGATTGACTATAACAAGTAGAGTTCCTTGTAGAACTACAAAAAGTAGATTCCTTTGTGACCTTTCTTTAAGCCAAGGGAGCTTATAGCAAGAAAGACAAGAAGGACAACAAAAAACAAAACATTGGGAGAATTATGTAAATATTTTGCATTATGAAATAAAAGAAGAAAACAAAACCTAAAAACGGTCATTTTAGGGAAAGTACAATTAAAATCCCCCTTTCATGCATTATAACAATGCTCATTCCACTGTGCCTGAAAATGGCCTTTAATCAATTAAAGGTGGATTGCCAAGACAAATTGATAAGTACATTTAATTAGACTCACGAATGTAGTTATCATATCACCCATAACCACTTCAGTCTCTACATGAAACATGCATACCATTGAAGATAGTAACATAGTTTTTACCTAAAAGTAACAATGTTAGTAACTAAAAATATCACTGTAAATAAAAGGATGTACTAGCATATTTATCATTTATCTACTTCAACGTCGATAGCAAATATGTCACTTAAGATAGTAATATTGTTTTATCTAAAAGTAACAATGGCAGTAGCTAAAAGCATCATTTATAGATAACAAAATGTACTAACTTATTAAGTTTTTTATTGTCATCACTATGAACAATGATTATTAAATAATATGCCAAAAAAAAACCACATAATCTACTTTTTAAAAACATTATTTATTAAAATAAAAACAATTTTAATGGTTTAAATTTTTAATTAAACAAAAATGTACTTTTTTTTTTTTACATATTTAATAAAAAAAACATTAGTTTTTTCTTTTTTTAAAAAAATGTAATATGATGGGAATTGTGAATTTATATTAAAAAATTTAATGCAAAACACTTTTAAAAATTTAATTTTATCCACCTTCAAATATTGCTTTTAAAATCAAATGCTTTTAAAAATGATCAATTACTAATTTTTTGTTAAATGAAATTAAAGGTAAGTTAATATGTTTTTTAATATTATTTTTTGTTTCTATTTTGAAGAAAACAAAAAATTTAGTTTCAACACATGTGGATGGTATTTTTTATTTTTTATTTTTTTAAAAAAAATTAGGTTTAATATTCTATAAAAAAATTTTAAAATAAAAAATATAAAAAATGAAATCCATAATATAAAAATTACAAATATAAAAATATTATTTGAACCCCGCATTTTGGCTCATGCGCTTCCACTCGACGACGAACTCGATTTTTATTTGAAAAATGATTTATTTATTAAGAAAATGACTTGGAGTCGCCATTATTTTTGTTTTATTTTTAAAGGGTAAACAAAATAAGAAAGAAACCTTAAGTGTGACTCCTTAATTAGAAAATGTGGTCTGCGAAAAACTGAGTCGGGCTCGGGGGTTGGGTTACTTATCGAGAAAGTATGGTAATGATCGTAGCACCCCTTTAAGTCTCTAAAAACGGGTCTCTACTAATGAAATGAAGCAATCATGAAAATTGATAAGTAAATTGAGAGATGCCAAAATGATCATACACATATGAGAATCAAAACATGCATAAAGGATGGCTAGAGTGAGAGCGGGTCCTACCTTGGCAATGAGCCATAATGCACTATCAAGAAATGGGGTTAGTGCACAATTAAAGAATATGAAGTATAGCTCGCATGACACCAAACAGAATACGAAACCATCAATGGCACACATAGCTCTAAACTCAAGTTCATTTTTATTTGAAAATTGGAAATTAAATTTGGAAATCAGAATTTTGAAGAATTACTTAAAGATGTAATTTTAAAAAATAAATAAATAAAGTAATAATAATAACGAAAAATAATGATGATTAAATAAATAAATGTGGAAATTGGAAATTAAATTTGGAAATCAGAATTTTGAAGAATTACTTAAAGATGGAATTTTAAAAAATAAATAAATAAAGTAATAATAATAATGAAAATAATGATGATTAAATAAATAAATGTGGAAATTGGAATTTCGGAAATTGGAAATTAAATTTAGAAATCGGAATTTTGAAGAATCTTGATTTGAGAATTAAATTTTTAAGAAATTAAATTTGGAAATTTTAGAAAACTATTTGAGAATTGTATTTTAAAAATTAATTTAGAAAATTATTTGAGGATTAAATTTTTAAGAAATCAATTTTGAAAAACTATTTTGTGAATTAAATTTTTAAGAAATTAAGTTTGGAAAATTATTTTGAGAATTGAATTTTAAAGATTAAATTTGGAAAACTATTTTGAGAATTAAATTTTTAAGAAATTAAATTTGGAAAACTATTTTGAGAATTGAATTTAAAGATTAAATTTGGAAAATTACTTTGACGATTGATTACTTAATAAACCGAAATGACTAGAATATAACAATATGGAATTAATTTAACTAAGAAACTAGAATTCTAAACACTCAACAACTAAACAAGACTAATAAAAACAATAATTAAATAAATATAAATAAGAATAAAGTTATCATATTAGAAACACAAATATAATGACATGGAATTAATTAGGCTAAGAAACTAAAACTCTAAAACACTTGAATTGAACATATCAAAATTAAAATTTTCATATTTAAAACACGAGAACAATAACTTGCAATTGACTAAATTAATTAACTAAAACTTTAAAAACAATAACAAACTATTTATGCATCCAAGTTAAAAGAAAATAACAAACTTGAAATGTGAAAACAATGATTTAATTGACTAAATTAATTAACTAAAACTCTAAAAAACAATAACAAACTAAAAATAAAATAAATAAAAATAAACGAAGTTTGCAATTTTAAAACTTATCTTGGCAAGACGGACCATAGCGAAGAAAAAGCCATCTTTGGGTCCTTCAAAACTGAGGATGATGCCTGTCAGAAGTATTTCCTATCTCTTGCCCCTACCATATCCAATCCTTCCAGCTTCAACAGATGACAAAGTAAACATGCCCAGACCAACAGTTGCAACAACCAACACAAAATCCTTTCTACCACCAAGACAAGCCTCCACTTCTCTCAGACTTCCTCAAACATCAACAACGTAGTTTCTTCAGCCCAAAAGACGGCTGGGATTAAGCCCAACCAGGTGACTGTCATTGGACTGCTTCCTGCTTGTGGATTGATGGGCTCAATTCACAGAGGGAAAGAACTTCACGGCTTGATTTACAAAATGGGGTTTGACATGAATGTGTTTGTTGTTACTGCTCTTATTGACATGTACTCAAAATGCGGGACTGTGAAAGATATTTGGGATGTGTTTGATAGGATTCCCATCAAGAATGTTGCATCATGGAATGCCATGATTGGATGTTACAGGAAGCATGGTTTGGTTGACTCCTCAATTCAGCTGTTTGAGAGGATGCAAACAGAAGGAATACCAGCAAATCACATCACTTTGATTTCAGTTCTTTCTACTTGTAGCCGGCCTAGTTGGTAAGGGTTTAACTATCTTCAGGTCCATGAAAGAGAAATACGGGGTTGAGATCAGCCAAGAGCATTATTCTCGTGTTCTTGACCTTCTATGCTGTTCAGGCAGGATAGTAGAAGCTTATGAATTATTTAGGAAATGCCAATTGAAGTTATAGATTCAATCGTTGGAGCTTTCTTCAATGGCTGTAAAATCCATGGCATGAGAGATTTAGCTAAACTGATGGGTGAGGATATTCTGAGGATGGAGTTGAAAAGACCTGGAGGTTTTGTAACGCTGTCAAACATTTATACTGCTGATGGAGAGTGGAAAGAGGTTGATGTTGAAAAAATTTGGATACAATGGAGAAAGGAAACACTCTCACACACTCACTTTGGTACAATAAAACTCTCTTAGATACAAAATAAGAACAAGAAGAAGAAGAACACAAGAAATGCTCAAACAAGTTCTTGGAACTTTGTCCAAAGACTCTATTTCCTCCCACCTCTAGAAATCTTTTGGGAACTAAATGGAAATAGTCTTGGGATTGATCAAGCCTTTTCACTTTTCTGCATGAGATTTCAAAAAGAAGAAAAGTCATATATATAGCACTCTTAGGGTTGAAAAAAGGTTACAAGGATGAGAAAAAACTCATTGTCTTCCTCAATCTCTTCATCTTTGTAACATTCAAAATTAAATCATATGTTTAATTCACACATTAAACATGATTTAATCTCAAATGTGTAACTCTCTTACACTTAACCTCTTAAGTTTATAAAGTTACAAAGATGAGAAGACTCATTGTCTTCCTCAACCTCTTCATCTTTGTAACATTCAAAATTAAATCATATGTTTAATTCACACATTAAACATGATTTAATCTCAACTGTGTAACTCTCTTACACTTAACCTCTTAAGTTTATAAAGTTACAAAGATGAGAAGACTCATTATCTTCCTCAACCTTTCAAGTTTTGTAACATTTCAAAACTTAATCATGTGTTTAATTCACACATTAAAAGTGTAACCCTTCTTACACTTTATTTTCCAAAAGTTATTTTCAAAAGTGTAACTCTTCTTACACTTTATTTTTTAACCAACAATATATATATATTTATATAAATATAACAATCCCCTACTTGGTTAAAAATAAACATAAACCCTTATAACCTTAACAGTGAAAATGCATAAAATAAAATATCTTTCGATTTGAATTTTACCTTAGTGTAATTGTCACAAAGCTCCGTTGAAATCCCAGGTTGCTTGTAGCATTGAACCAGTTATTCCTTGTAACGAAACCGGTAACAACATACACACTTCCACTAACCACACGAGTGCCCATTATTTTCTTGCTTAGCACTTTTATGGCCATGTGCTCAATCCATTCATGAACTTTCTTGAAAGAAACTCCAACTCTCATGAGAGGCGGCACCACCCCTAAGTTCACATAGGTGAAATTCTTCCAACATCCTTGTTACCTTTAAGATGCTTGTCACACATAGACTGAATTTCATTAAAAGCTTTAAGCTTAACCCTCCAACGGTAACAACCAGCATTAATCATCACAGATGGAACTCACATGTTCTAATGCTACCACAACCCACTTATCAATGACTTGTTTTTACCCATTGAACTTAAGATTAGTCATTTCGTAGTATTAAGTTGGGTTACCATCATTGGTGAGTTTTATTTAAGGAGTTTTAGTCCCATCCCTCTAGATGTTATCCTTACTAAATCTCTTGTAAGAGGTTTAGTAAAAGGATCCGCCAAGTTTCCACTTGACCTCACAAATGAGATTGAGATGATTCCATTTTGAATCAATTGTCTTACATACTCATGTCTAATGCTTATATGTCTAGACTTCCCATTGTACACTCCACTGTACGCACGAGCTAGAGTGGCTTGACTGTCACAATGTATCGACATTGTTGACACATTATTTGCAGTAAAAGGGATGTCCATCATGAGATCCCTAAGCCACTCTTCTTTTCTAGTTGCAGCTAGAGCTATAAACTCTGCCTCCATGGTTGAGTGTGATATACAAGTCTGTTTCTTGGATCCCCAAGAGACAGCCCCACCACCAAGTGTAAACACCCAACCTGTGGTAGATAAATTATCTCCCACACTCGATATCCAGCTTGCATCTGAATACCCTTCAATTATAGCAGGAAACTTTGAATATTGGAGGCTTAGTTCTTTGGTATTCTTTAGGTAACCAAGAACTTTACCAATAGCTTTCCAATGTTCCACGCTTGGATTGCTAGTAAAACTACTTAGTTTACTAACTGCAAATGAAATGTTAGCCCTAGTACACTGAGCAGCATACATAAGACTTCCAATTGCACTTGCATACTCAAGTTGAGCCACCGATCTACCATCATTCTTTTCAAGTTTTATACTTGAATCAAATGGAGTATTAGCATCTTTAATCTTGAGATGACTAAATTTGCTAACCACTTTCTCAATATAGTGGGTTTGGTTCAAAGCATAACCCCCACTATTTCTTTTCACTTTGATACCCAATATAGTATCAACTTCTCCAAGATCTTTCATCTTGAAGGTTGAGGATAGAAACCTTTTCGTTTCTATTATTCCTCTCATGTCATCACTCAAGATTAACATGTCATCCACATATAGACACACTATGACCATATAGTCATCACAAGTCTTAGAATATAAGCACTTGTCCACATTGTTGTGTCTAAATCCATAAAAAAGAATAGCATGATCAAATTTTTCGTGCCATTGTTTGGGAGCTTGTTTTAAACCATATAATGATTTGACAAGCTTACACACTTTGTTTTCATTCCCCAGTAGAACAAAACCTTCTAGTTGTTCCATGTAGACCTTCTCATTGAGATCCCCATTCAAGAATGCCGTTTTGACATTCATTTGATGAACAAATAGATTATGCCAAAGCAAACAATATCCTAATCGATGTTGTTTTAGCCACCGACGCATAGGTATCAAAATAATCAATACCTTCTCTTTGTTTAAACCCCTTAGCTACTAATCTAGCCTTAAAGGTTTGAATCATGCCATCGGTGTGATATTTCCTTCGAAATACCCACTTGCACCCTATTGGTTTAGATCCTGGTGGAAGGTCTACCAATTCCCATGTTTGGTTGGACATAATTGAATCCATTTCATCATTGATAGCCTCTTTCCAAAAAGCAACATCTCTAGAAGCCATAGTTTCTTTGTATGTTTTGGGATCCTCCTCTATTTGAAGTACTATAGGAATTTTTTTTATAATATCTTCTCTATTTCCTTCTACTAAGTAAAAGGAAATTCTTTGAGAGTCAATCTCATCCGATCCCAACACTTTCTCTTTTCTAGCTCTTTGGCTTTTCCGAGGCACAATGGGTTGCTTAACAACCTTTGAAGGTGTCTCCTCTTGAGACTCTCCAACACTAGTAGGTACTTGAGAATTGCTATCACTCAAAAAATTCTCAAAGAACTCTACCTCTCTTGATTCAATTATCACATTAGACTCCAAGTCTAATAGCCTATAAGCTTTGCTATTTGAGGCATAGCCTACAAATGCACACTTAATGGCTCTTGGACCCAATTTTGTTTTATTTGGATCCGTTTTCTTGCAATAAGCAAGACACCCCCACACTTTGAAGTAACCTATATTAGGCTTCCTTCCTTTCCATAACTCATGGAGATATCTCATTTTTCTTCATAGGAATTCTATTCAAAATATAGCAAGCAGTCAACAAAGCTTCACCCCACAAATTGAAATTCAATTTAGCATGCAATAACATAGCATTCACCATTTCCAAAAATGTTCTATTCTTTCTCTCCGCTATGCCATTGTGTTGAGGTGTATAGGGTGCGGTGCACTCATGTATTATGCCATATTCTTCACAAAAAGAATTGAATTCACTAGAGAAATATTCACCACCTCTATCACTTCTAAGCACCTTAATATTTTTTCCTAGTTGATTTTCAACTTCGGCTTTGTAAACTTTAAAGGCATTGAAAGTTTCACTTTTGTTTTTCAACAAAAACACATAGGTAAATCTAGAACAATCATCTATGAATGTAAGAAAATACCTATTTCCACCTCTTGTTAACATGCCATTAAGTTCACAAAGATCACTATGTATTAAATCAAGCAAATTAGATGATCTCTCAACACTATGAAAAGGCTTTTTAATCATCTTTGATTTAACACATATTTCACACTTTTCAAATTTCTTGGTATCACAAGCAATCAAACCACATTTCACAATCCTTTTAATAGTGCTTAAACCAACATGTGCAAGCCTATTATGCTACAAAATTAAAGAATTTGAATCACACATATAAGCGGAAGTAGACGTCATTTTATTGATATTGTCATTGGTACTAAGTTTGATCATCCCATCACAAGAATACCCCTTTCCCACAAAGTTCCCCGATTTGGTTAAAATTAGCTTACCGAATTCAAACACCGCTTTGATACCCGGTTTGCCAAGCAAATCCCCACTATCCAAATTTTTATTCATATCGGGGATATACAATACATTTTTAAGGGTAACCTTTTTGCCGGAGGTAAAAACAACTTCAATAGTGCCCTTGCCAAGCACCTTGGATTTTCCTTCATTGCCCATTTGAACCTCTTGATCTCCCTTTGCATCTTCAAAGGTCTTGAAAAGAGATTTGTCATAGGTAATATGAACTGTGGCACAAGTATCATACCACCATCCTTGCACCTTTCCTTAGACAACGCACACATCGCTTAGTGTTGCAATGATCTCCTCATCAATTGCATTCACCACAACCCCTTTTTGGTCCTTTCGGAACCTACACTCCCTAGCATAATGCCCGGGTTTTCCATAGACAAAACAAGGACCTTTCTTGCCCTTAAATTGCTCTTGATTTTTCTTGGGGCTCATATAATTTCCGGAATTCTTTTTGTTGTTGTTATTTTTACCTCTAGGATGATTGGCCTTTGAAATCGCATTGGCTTTGTTAGTCCCACCATTGGACTCTTCCACCATTTTGTCTCTTGATCTCGATTCTTCCTCAATGCGAAGATGTTTTTGAATCTCTTCCAAGGAGTAATCTTCACTCTTGTGGAGAATCCTCTTCCGGTAACCTTTCCAACTTGATGGTAATTTAGCCACAATAGCACCAACTTGGAAGGCCTCCGGAAGTTCAATTTTGAGAACTTTCAACTTATTCACAATTACTTGCAACTCATGAATTTGTGGTAAGAGAGGCTTTTCATCAAAAAATTTGAAATCTATGTATTGAGAAATAAGAAACTTTTTGGTACCTTCTTCCTCGGCTTTGTACTTGTTTTCAAGAGCCTCCCAAATCTCCCTCACAGAATTGGTGTTGGTGTAGAGATCATATAGCCTATCGGATAAGGCGTTCAAAATATGACCCCTACATATGAGCTCATCCTCCTCCCTCTTCTTCCTTGCCGCCACCACTTGAGGTGTGTCATTTTCCTTTGGTTCCGGTAATGGTGCCAAGGTAGGATCAAGGATGTAGAAAATCTTGAGTGCTGTGAGAAGGAATCTCACCTTGTCTTGCCACCTAGTGAAGTTGGAACCATCAAAACGATCCAACCTCACAAGGTCTTGGTTCATAATCTTGATAGTCTCTCCCTCCATTGAGAATAGAGTCTTTGATTGTTGAAAAAATTTGGATACAATGGAGAAAGGAAACACTCTCACACACTCACTTTGATACAATAAAACTCTCTTAGATACAAAATAAGAACAAGAAGAAGAAGAACACAAGAAAGGCTCAAACAAGTTCTTGGAACTTTGTCCAAAGACTCTATTTCCTCCCACCTCTAGAAATCTTTTGGGAACTAAATGGAAATAGTCTTGGGATTGATCAAGCCTTTTCACTTTTCTGCATGAGATTTCAAAAAGAAGAAAAGTCATATATATAGCACTCTTAGGGTTGAAAAAAGGTTACAAGGATGAGAAAAAACTCATTGTCTTCCTCAATCTCTTCATCTTTGTTACATTCAAAATTAAATCATATGTTTAATTCACACATTAAACATGATTTAATCTCAAATGTGTAACTCTCTTACACTTAACCTCTTAAGTTTATAAAGTTACAAAGATGAGAAGACTCATTGTCTTCCTCAACCTCTTCATCTTTGTAACATTCAAAAATAAATCATATGTTTAATTCACACATTAAACATGATTTAATCTCAAATGTGTAACTCTCTTACACTTAACCTCTTAAGTTTATAAAGTTACAAAGATGAGAAGACTCATTGTCTTCCTCAACCTTTCAAGTTTTGTAACATTTCAAAACTTAATCATGTGTTTAATTCACACATTAAAAGTGTAACCCTTCTTACACTTTATTTTCCAAAAGTTATTTTCAAAAGTGTAACTCTTCTTACACTTTATTTTTTAACCAACAATATATATATAAATATAACAGTTGATAATATTAGGAAGGTGATGAAAGAGTAAGGGGTCCATAAGAAGCCTGGTTTTAGTTGGATTGAGAAGAGGGACGGGTTTGTTGAATCAGAAACCAGAAATGAATACAAAATTGCTGAAACTGGAATCGGTATGCCCTCTGTGTCTTCTTCTCTCTTTCTGCTGAAAACCCCTTGATCCCACTAAGCCACCTGCTTCCATCCATCCCATCCGATATTCTCTCCCCAGACCCGTTTTTCTCAACGTCTTTTTCTTTCTCAAGCTGCTCAAATTTTCCTCCAGGCCAGATCACTCATCCAGCCAAGCCCCAAAAAATTTCCGGCACTAGCCAAAAAAACCTCATCTCCTTTCTTCTTTTTTCTCTGTTTCGGACCCCCCCCCCCCCCAGTTTTTCTTATCCAACAAGTCTTCACCTGCTCCCTGTTACCACCATGCCGTCTTTGCCACATGTCTCATGCAGCCGGTTTCTTTTTTCTTTTTTCTTTTTTTCAGAAAGAGGTCACCCCTATAAAGATATGGAAAAAAATTCCATTCCCTGGGTCGTCCGGAAAGGCGGTCTACAATTATGCATGCAAAACAAAATAAAATATTATCTATATATATATATATATATATATATATATATATATATATATATATATTTGAATGGGAGAATCATGTAATAGTGTGCTATTTAAAAAGGGGAATTTATGTAACCATCAAGATGAAAATATCGGTAATCACGGATATATCGATACTTCGATTTTACGGATATATCGGCGGATGTTTTGGAAAAAAATATCGGTAAGCTTAAAATTGTAAAAAACTCATGAAAATATAAGGAAAACCTCATAATAATATAATTAAAAGTATAATAGACATTTTAAAGTTATTTTATTGAAAATTTTGATATATGTATATCATGATTTATTATACTTGATAATAATATCATATGCATCAATAAAAATATGAATTTTATAAATGTACATTTATTATTAAATTACACCTAATATTATGATATTTGATTATAATATGTCTAATTTTAAATTATATATTAATATTAAAATATGATCCATTTAATTCAATTATATTAAACAATATAAAATAAATTATGATATATATATATATATATATATATATATATATATATATATATATATATATATATATATATAATTTTTTTAATATTTTAATTAATTATTAATGATATTAAAAACATTATGAAGAAAATTATATAATTTTTATATTTTTGGTAATTAATTAAAAGATCTTGCATTTAGTTATAAAATAATTATAATTAATTTGCTCTTTAAAATATTCTTTTAATATTTTCATACTGAGTTTAAGTATATATATATATTTTGCACATTATATACCAAGGGGCTAGTTAGCCCAAATGGTAAGTGGCTGAACCCCAAACCCAGCAAATGAGAGGCGTACTGTAGCTGCACTGTAGCGCATTTGACTTCGTTGACTTGCGTTGACCATGCGATATATCGGGAAAAATCGCCGATATATCCATTTTCTTTCTTGGTAACCATACACCAAGGGGCAAAATTTTGCCTTTTGGAAACTTTACTTTTTATTTTTCAAATTCAATGGATTTTGTGGAAAATAAACCACATTTCATACACTATAATAGTGATATTGAGGGCCCTTCCAAAAATACCCTCATGCACTTTGACATAATTGACCGAAATTTTTCTATTGTACCAAAATACTTAGCCTTTTCACGTAGTAACTCTGGTAAAGAAAAACTAGAGAAAGAGTCACTACGGCTTTTGTAGTATTCCGGGTATCGTTTTCAAGGACTGGCTTATGAAAATTGTCAATACTAGAATAAATGAATTGTTTTTGTTTAAATCCTTAAGTGAAAAACAATATGTGAATAATGTGAAACTAAGTAAAAGAAATTGGATTAATAAAAGAATTTGATTTTAAATTCAATTGATTCAAGTTTGGGGTTTTCCACAATCCAACCTAGGGTATAGAAATTATAGAAAACAAGGGTATTTTAAGTAATATGATCTTAGGGTTTTGGGATCCTTGGCCACTCGCGATCAAGTTGGGTTCTATAACTCAAAATTGCATCCGAAACCTAATTTTTTTCTTTTTCAAACAGATTCCTAAAACCATCAAATGAATGAGATTGATTATCAATTTAAGATTTGGCTTTTTAACCCTTCCTACTCCTTATAGCTTTGTTTAGGGGCAAATAACGGTAGGTCAGGCGAGGATAACTAATGATCAAGAATTACCAAGAATCACTAGTATCAAGTAATAACCTACCGTATCATTCCCTAAACGAACTCACAAGGATAGGATAAAAAAAATGATAAATTGTCACCCAACCAATAATTAATCTCATTGTTAAAATAATTTACCCATTGTCCCTATAGGTTTCCTAACCCTTAGGTTTTCATGCTTCAAGCCCCAAGTTGGCTCTTAGCCTCTCATGGGGGTGATGTCACATCACAATCCATAATAGGGTAAAAATCCATAATTTGAATCAAAAGAAACTAAAAACAATATATTCAATAAAGAAGAAAAAGAAAACAAACCAAAGTTCTCGTCTTCTTCCACCTTCAATGTCAAACTCTCCAGAAAAAAATCCAAGATGCCTAAAACCTAGAATTGAGAGAGTTTATATAATATCCTCAATTACCTAACATGTGACACACTCTCATTGGCCACTTATTACAAAATAATTTCCTAAAAATGATTAAAAAATAATAAAATTGTGATTTCTAGTCGTGTGGGGTCCACCTAGGGCGGATGGAGTGCTTTAGATGCAATTCTCGAGGTAGAGGAGGCGGAACATCAAAGTGGCAGTGGGTGAATTCGAAATTGGTGTCATTTCGAAGTGGATTTCGAATTCATAAGTTGAATAGATGCAATTCCCGGGGTAGAGGAGGTAGAACATCAAAGTGGCAGTGGGTGAATTCGAAATTGGTGTCATTTCGAAGTGGATTTCGAATTCATAAGTTGAATTTCGAAATCATAAGTTGAATTTCGAAATCATTTCGAAATGACCCTCCAACTTGGTGCAGTTGTCTTCAAATGACCATAACTTCTTCATTTCAGCTCCGATTTGCAAACCGTTTGAAGCGTTGGACTCCTGACTTCCCGAGCTTCGAACCGATATATAGTATGTATATAATGGACTCCATAAAGTGCTCCAAATTTGTCCTCAAAGTCAGAGTATATAATGCCATCAGATTTTTGAGTTCTAAATTTCCATGCAGCTAAATCTTGCTTCATGCCTCATTTCCCATGCTTTCTTGCCTTCTTTCTTACTCCATAATGGTCATTTATCATCCTCCAACCTCATGATATCCTTGTTTTGCCTTTCCTTATGTTCAATGAGTCTTGACTCACTTATTTCCTCATTTAGCCCTTTCTTAATCTTTCAAAATCTAAAGTCATTCAATTTGCACAATTTTCTTCCCTTGAACCTGAGATAAATCTCCAAAGTATAGATTAAACTCATGGCTAGGGCCTTAGCATTGATTTAGGTCAAGTTGGGTGATTTGAATGTCCTTTGGTGCACAAATCATATCGAATATGTGCCATTAGAGCACATATTTTGGCTCCAATCAATAATCAATTGCTCAGAAAAGCCATGTTCCACTTAAGCCAATAACATGGCTCATATGACATGTAGACACTCCATGTGGCAATATTTAAAAAAAAAAATTTACTAAAATATAATAGTGAGATTTACCCGAAATCCTTTCTCTTGTGTTGAATCAAAACCCTAAATCCCTTCTTCTCTCTTTGAACCAAACCCCCCAAAACCCTTCTTCTCTCTTGAACCAAACCCCAAATCCCTTATTTTCTCTTTGAACCAAACCCTCCAAATCCCTTTTTCTCTCTTGAACCAAACCCTAACTCCAAAAACCCATATTTTTTCACTTTCTTTCACAGCCACAATTCGCGAGGAGAGCTTGTAGTGAAAACAGAGAGAGGTGGTCCGAGCTGAGAGGAGCTTTCCCAGGTATGAATGTAATGGATTTATGAGTTAATTTGGGTTGTTATTGTTGCTTGTTGAGATCTTTGATAGAAAATTGGGTAATTTTTTAAAAATATCGCCAAGATTTCGGTATTAATGGGTATTTTTACCCATTTTTCAGAAAAGAATACGGGAAATCTCACTGAAACTAGTGAGGTTGTAAGTTTGCAACTGTCAAAAAATAAAAATAAAATTCTAAGCTTTAAGCTGTAGGTCTTAAAAAGAGGCTTTGATGGAAATAAAAGGAAAAATTGATTAATTAAAGAAATAGTGTATTTGAAGTTTAGGTGTGGTTCAGTGGTTAGCAAAGGTATCCTCATTACCCGCACTCCACTTACTAGTCCAGCCTGCACATAGATCCAGAATTTGCGGGCAAAGGTTGTGGTTTTCAGTTTGGCTAAAAAATCGTGGATTTAGGGTTTGTAAAATTTAAATCCAATGGCATAAAAACAAATAGAACCCTAGAATAGATCCAGAAAACACAAGGAGCAACAAAAATAAAAGCATTTTTTTTTGGTTTTCCTTGGGAGTTTTGATGGATTTCTCTCGAAAATCAAACGAGGATGAATTTTCCCAGAAATCGAATGGGGGATGGATTTTCTTGGGAAGCAAATGGGGGTTGAAAAGAAATATTAATAACATGATTAGAGTAGTACCTGCGAGGATTGAGAGTGGCAGAGGAAAATAGGGCATGATGCTCGCCTGGAGAGGAAATTTAGCAAAAGGGCTTCTTGATGCCTCACTCAGGTGGCTGTTTTGTTTTTTAGATCTAGTAGAGAAATAAAAAGAAAACAAATCATAAGAACAATATTATAAATCAAAATTATTAATTATTAATTATAAATAATTATTAATTATCCATCTTTATTTTGGTTAAATCAAATTTTCAGTTTTTATCAGTAATATTTTATAAATTAAAATTAATTTGATAAGATAAATTATTAATAATATTAATTATTTAAATAAATTAATGTTAATAGAAAATTTTGTTACCACATATTTTTAATACAAATGTAGAAAATTTTTAAACATTTAAAACAATATGGCTTTTATTTATCAATATAAAAAAATATTATATTTTAATTTACAAAAAAATCAAAATTTACATGAACTGTTATATTTATACATTATATATATATATACAAAAACTAACCTCCTCAATTCAAGAGCTTATCCGTTACAAGAACTTTTTTTCTCAAAACTGATTGGTTGACAAAGAAAATTCCAATATTATCTTCATTTATTTAAAAATAATTTAAAATGCATGCACTTTTTAATTTATGATTTAATTATTCCCAAAAATAGCCCTTTACTTGTCATGTCATCCTAATCCATTGACAATTAGAATCCTTCGTATAAATATTTCCATTCTTTTTAGATATTTTATTATTATTATTATTATTATTATTATTATTATTATTACTTTATTATTTTATTATTTTATTATTTGAGAATTTTTTTTCTCTAGAAACATTATAAAGTAAGAATTTGAAAAAAAAAAACAGAATTTATTATTGTATTAATAAGTTAAAAATAGATTCATATTCTTGATAATAAATAAACCAATAATAAATTTCTATTTATTATATAATATTAATAATTTTTTAATATAATAATGAATAAAATTTGTTATTAGAGTTTTTCAATAATAAATTTGTTATAATATTAAAATAATTATATATTATGAAGTTTATTATTTATTATTTAATAAACAATCTTATTACTTTTTGAATTAGTAATTATGATTAAATATGATTTGTTTGACAATATTTCCTAAACTTTTAGAAAACTAAAATAAGAATCCTATAAGGTGTTTGTTTCTAGAGGAAAAAATATTTTAAATAATAAAATAATAAAATAACAAAAAATCTAAAATAATAAGGAAACATTTACATAGAGCAGTGTAGTTGTCAATTGATTTGAATAACATGACAAATAAAATGACATTTTTTTGGAATAATTGGATAACTCAGTACATGTATTTCAAATTATTTTTAAATAGATGAAGATAATACTAATTTAAAATATTTGGGATTCTTTTTACTATATATTTTCTTATTAGTGAATCAAATCCCACTTTTCCTTAAACTATATTGATTTGGTTAGATGAGTATGTAACTTTGAGGCATACCATTTGTTTAATTGGCTAACCCACTAAAATGCACATTGTCTGTTTTTTTTTTTGGGCAGTGGGTATCATAGTGGGTGACCCTATATATAACAATTTCACCCTTATTGATAGCCATATTATTGAAAGGTTAAGGAAAACCGATCTCAATGATTTTCATTTACATGATGTAACAAAATGTTTCTCATTTCTTTGTTAATATATGTTATATTTGTGTAATAATTATGATGAATGTATATAGGAACACTATATTCACGTTCACATGTCTTTAACATTTGATTAATTTATTAATGAATTATGGTTGTTTAATGCAGTGATAATATGAACATACGGTGTCGTTGTTCTGGCTGTAGATTCCTCTCTGGAATCCATTTGCTCTCAGAAGTGAAGAAGGATGTAATAAGAGAACTTGGTTTTGGTGGGCTATTGCAATTAGGTTGTAAGAAGGTTAATTTAGATTTATGTTTTTGGTTGATAAAAAACACAAACATTGCTTATTCCCAACTCGAGTTATTTGGGGGTAAGAAGGTCTCTTTGACATGTCATGATGTTGGGATGACGATGGGCATTCCACATAGTGGAAGAAAGTTAATTGTTGAGAAGGGAAGTGTTAAAGCTAGTCAAATGCTGAGTTTGCAAGATATAGAGTCAATGATGGTTGACATCGATGATATGGAGGAATTTAAGCGAGTCTTCTTGATTTTCGCTTATGCAACCTTATTGGCACCCACATCTTGTTTGGAAGGTGGTCACTCGTTATGGTATACACCCCGAGAACAGTTACTTGGGAACATAAATTGGGGAGAATATGTCTTAGAATTTTTTATTCAAGCTATACATGAACATAGGAGGAACGAAAGTGTTTGGATTAAAGGGTGTTTGATGTTTCTACAGATAACTTTTTGTCTTATTTATAAGTATATGTTCATGTATTAGATATTTAATAATGGTTATACACTATGTTGGCCATGATGTTACCACTAATTATGTCTTATATAATGCAACAAATATTCTACTTTTCAATATCTAATTTTCCAGCCATGTATGTGGAACTTACCACTCCTCGCATTGCTGCATGGAACAATTTTTTGGTTAAGCAACACATCAAGTTGGAGTTGGAAATTCTTGGAGGATTTGGAAAAGTTGAGGTATAATTAGCTTTTAGTTATATTAAGATAGTTGATTACCATTGTAATTAGATTATTGGGATGACAATTTACATGTTTTGCAATGATAGTTGGTTAGCACATCGGCGGAGCAAGATGAAATAGAAAAAAATAAGGCTCCTGCAGTTGATGACCCAGTTGACCCAGATGAGAATGAAGACTTTGATGTAATCCTTCATACCTAATGACTATGAATAGTAACTTATATTAAGGCTTAGTTTAAATATATGTCATTTAATGTTCCTTCATTATGTTTGACTTAGGTTATTTGTGCTCGCATGGAGGCAACACAACTTCAAATCACCGATGCACAAAGTCATCTTAATAGTCTTATTGCATCATACAACCGTGATGTGAAAGTGTTGAGGACTCGTTTCACCTCTTCACACTATCACACAGATGAAGGCCAACCATCAAATTGTCATGAACATGTTAATGAAAGTGGTGCACCATTTTATACAAATATTTCATAGCATTCACCTATTCATTCTGGTGGTCAAAGAAGATCTCCTGAAAATGACCTTGGATGTACAAATGAAGGGGTGTCAGAAAGACCCAACGTAGAAGATGGTGTGTTCTTTGCAAACAAGGATCCCCTTCACCCTGGGCCACACAATATGTTGGTGTTAGTGCAATCGTGCATGGACAACAATGTGGATGTAGCACCACAAGCCTCAGAAGAAATACCACCACGAAGAGTAAAAATTAAAGTACGTCGTCATAGGCAACAAGCAGCTGCGTGCAAGTCACCTTTTGTACAATTATGTGTATCAAAATACAAAAGGTTGACGGAGGAAGAGACACATGTTGCCGACTATGTGTTTGACGAGTCAAAAGATCCTAGGTTAGTCCCAAATCACACGTTTAGCAAGTATTGTTCTTAAAAGACTATGATTATGGATTTGTCTAGAAAAACAAAAAAAATTACTCATGTCTTGTGTTTCATGTGATTAATAGTGAGATGCTTGGTGCATATGGTGGCTATGGCGTGACACGAGAACAACTTCAATGCTTAGTAGGGGAGAGCTTCATTGATATTTCGGTAAGGTTTGTGATAAATAAGAAAAAATACCTTCATCTTTCCATTGATCATTTTAACTAATGAAGAGGCATTATGTAGGTGATTTCCATGTTCTGCCGATACATGAATGCAAAAGAAGAGAATCCTTCTCGCAAACACTTTTTTAATCCATACTTTGGGGTGATGTTTTTTCCTCGAGTACACCAAATCTTGTCCCTAATATAAGATGCATGTATAGTTTTAGTCATACATTGTTACTATGATCTCAACAACTTTTTACAGGAAATATGTGGTTCAATGAGCAAGTTTACCTCAAAATCAACACTCAAGAAAATATTAGGTAGCTATTGTGTTAATCTTGAATGTTGCAACCAAGTAATGCTTGACTATTGTATTAATTACATAGATTGATGACAATTTTTTAGTAATTTCGAATTTATATTTCAAATATTTAAGCCTTCATTGTTGTTATGATGATCGTCTATTTTGTAGTTTTATATCCCCTTATTCCAATTTAATGAATGGGTCATCATGGTAATCAATTTGGAGGCTAAAAGGGTGGATCTACTTTCATCATATCATAGCATTCAACGGATTCACTTTGTTAATGAAGCTTTCAAAGTAGTTGGATTTATGTCGCAGTTATTAAAAAATTCCTTCAAACGGAATGATGTGAATATAAATAATTTACATCCACAATATGCAGATATCGTTGGCGATCCAAAATTGTTAGTTACATTTTTTTTTTCATGTATTCATTTTCAATCCTAATTGGGTCCTATGTTAATAACATGTCACAAATCATACTTGTTATTGCAGATGTCATACTGGGATGTATGCTATTCTCTATATGCAACATTGGGATGGAAGTGGTCTTAATAGAACCATTAATTCTATAAGTTGTTAAATATGATGTTATGTTTTTATTTTCAAATGTACATGTTAAATGTTACCGGGATGTAGGGTATAACATAAGTTTAATGTGTAGGAACGCATGAGCCTTGAAAGATTGAAATTTGCAACTCATATGGTTCTTGATAGCGAAAACGAAATTGGTGAAATGGTTACAGCTAATATTTGGTCAACCAACGATGTAGAATAGTATTGGGTAACCTTCACAATTAATTTCTTTTGTTTTATTTCATTCAATTTTTTAACTATACATTCTAATTTAAACTCTAACTTGGTCATTGATAGTGAATAATAGATTTTGAGGCTATGTCATGTCTTCTTTATGGTACAATAGAAGAAATAAGTTATCAATACTGTTTCCAATGCATGCATGGTTCATTTGACTACCAGGTTAGGTGTTATCTCCTCTCTCTATATATAAAACTATAGTAAATGACATTTTTATTTTTTAAGGTTATATTATTGGCAATTTCTTTATGCTTCCATAAATCGTTTGTGCTCTTCCATATAACCTGTTTAAATCAGTTGATAATATTGTAATGGCATGGTCTGGTTGCTTAAACTTATCCCCAATTTTCTATGTTTATGTATAATCATGAGCCAATTATTAGATAATTCAACAACCCTGTAAACCAATTTGGTTAAATGGTTGTATTTTCTGTTTAGCTGAAAGAATCCTTATTACCATCTGATTGTGGGTTTGACTGTCTTGCATCTATAAAGCAATTGATACTAAACTTAGTTTAGAGTGATTTTTGATGGTTAGACATTTAATAAGACAAAAGATGACTTGTTCCTGCATTAATATTTCCTAGGGGAGTGTTGTGGAAGGAACTCTCTAAAGGAATAAGTTCCTTCATTACTCATAAGCTTTATAGGTTTTTATTATGTTTTATTTACATCTTGTGGTTAACTGTACTTCTCTTATCTTTTGGAGTTCATTGATAAGTTGATTGAAGAGGATGAATTTGATGCAGATCAAAAGGATGCATTTAAGGTGATTTGTAATTGATGATATGCATGTAACCGATTGCTCTTTCATGTAATTAACCATACCATGAACTTAAATTATTTTGGTTGCTCAGAATTTTGTCAAAGACAATGTCCGAGAGGCAAAAAAAGCCAATGGACAGGTATTTTATAGCAGATACCAATTGTTGCAATAGTTTTGGTCTTGCACATAAATTTCAAATATGTTGAGTACTTGTCAATTCATTTTCTTGTAGGCTAGAGAAGCTCGAAAAAAGGCCTTGCAAAAATGAGTTAGTAGACTAAAGCAGCATTTGAAAACATGAAGTTTAACAAGTTCTACTTAGTCCAAACCGATGATACTCTTGACATATCAAATGTTAAGGTACAATTTTTTTTTTTTTTTTGTGCAAAAGCTAATATTATTAACACCACCTAATTAAAAGAAGGTGCACAAATGTACACAAGAAGTTTAGAAATGAGACATAAAGGCAATTAGATTGAGAGATTAACAAAAGCACCTCTCTATAATCATCAAGAGCCCAACCAATCAACACAATCTAATATGGACAGTCACGTTAAAAGCCAGATAGAGCATAAGAAAGAATTTGTTAGAGTTTGTTCCGATTATTCTTCATTGACAAAAACTCTAAAATGTTAAGGTACAATTTTGAACATCTCTTTTATTGAAAGAATAGAATATCTTCGACACCACTATTTTTGTTTCTCCATATGAGACTATTGATAGCCTATGAATCTTGTGCATTTTGAAGCTGGCCTTGATGTGATATTCAAGATCATGATGTATTGCTATAAGTCGTTCCCTACATAAATAGTCAAAAATTAATCTCTTGATGGAATATATGTTTAATTTATTTATCTGTTCCATGCTAACATAACCTGTCTACTATTTTTACAGTCAACTAACTGATCGCCCAAAAGCTTTGTCATTATGTGGCCATTTTTTTTCCTTGGTATCCAAATGGATCAATATGACAATATTTCTAAATGGTTTGACTTTTACTTAGCTAATTAAGTTGAGTTTTTTCTGTTGAGTCACCTTGTTTTCACTTGGCCATGGTTTATTAAGGGTATGTTTTGCCATCCATTCTGTGAATAAGTGCAAAAAATAGTTGATTGGTTGTAGCATATCAATGAATTTGGCCTCTTCTGTTAGAGCAGACACTTGCTAATGAATGCAAATTGCATTATCTTATTTGTGTCCTCTCTACATATTTTTCAGGAAATAACTATGACTCATTAATCTTATCCCAACGCATCTTCCTAAATTTAGAGATTGCCCAATGTTGAGGGTTATTTTCTTCAACCCACTTCACCAAATCATGATTAAATGTCCTTAAAGTATCCATTGCAACCTCATAATCACAATCTAACCTAGCATAGGCGATAGAATCAAGCATTTGCAAAGCATTTTCCTTTCCTTTCCTCTCTTTAGTGTTTAGCTTTGTTAGAAAGCTACTGAAGTTTTCTTTAATGTGACGATAGCAATGTGCATGGTTTTCACTACTAAATACCTTTGAAACACTACAGATGATCCCTTGGTGCCTATCAAATATTATTATAACATCTCTTTCACCTATGACCATCTTCAATTTCTCTAAGAACCAAAGCCAATCCTCGTAATTCTCAGAGCTAAATAAGCCATAAGCAAGTGGAAACATGCCATCGTCAGCATCATAGGAAGAAGCTGAAAATAAAACACCCTTGTATGGCCCACTCATATGGGATGAATCTATTGATATAATAGGCCGACATCCCATTTGAAACCCATGTATTGACACTGAAAGGGCAACAAACAATTGCATAAAATGACCATCATCCGAACATCTATATTCAGCAATCGTCCCTGGATTTGTTTCAATAAGCCTTGTACATAACCAAGGTAACAACTTATATGAACATTGCGACACACCATGAATTCGTTCTTTAGACTTCTCTTTCAAGTTCCATGCTTAACAATAATTCAATTGCATTCCGTATTGTTGACGAAAGTCTTTACATATTTGACGGGGTAAGTAATCTGGATTTGAACGAATAACATCATCAATCATAGTTGTGGCTCAATTACAACGAACTGCTGGTTTGGAAATTGACACATCTTCTAAAGAGTGGTTATGTTCATTTCTAAATGTATGCACTTGAACTGTTTTTGTTCTCCCAATAGCACGAGCAGTTACTTTCCAAGGGCATCCTTCAACAACACATATTACAGTCATATACTTAAGACAATTCCTCTTAAACTTATATCTAAAACGGCCTCCTACTGACATGAGATATATTGCATCCTGAAATTCATTTGCAGTTGAGAAGGTATGCCCACTACCCAATATTGCACTCTCAAAACGACTTGACTCTAGTGGACCAACATGTGATTCAGCACATCTTTGATGAAATCCTCGTGATTGCATTCTATATCAACATCTCTTGTTGAATATGGGACCTGTGAGTTAGACCCTACTATTGTTTCGTTCAAGCTACATTATAACATCTAATGAATAAACATAAATATTACAAAATAAATAAATACATGGAATCATTTAAGATTATATATATTTTTTTATATAACTTACCCTTGTCCTCTATTCTCAATCGTTTCATCGTCTTCAACTGTTGATGCTAAACATATATATATATATATACGTGCACATCGGTCACTAAATTGAAACATGTTTGTTAAGTCTTCATCATTTTTCAATGGTTGAAGTGCATATAAATCAAACGAGAGACTATAAGAAAATGTTGGTCCCACTATATTGATGTTCATTTTCCCACAAATCCTTGAAACAAAATCATTATATGTCATTGATTGTTCTAAACTTAGACCTTCTCGTCTCCCACCCATATATTCCACATTGCCATGTTCATCCCTTACTAGTTCTCCTCCAATGTGCATATAACAATAAATTGTATTACTTGGATCCATTTAAATGCTACTCGATCATGTGCAGCCCCTGTTTAGAAGCATGAACTTTTAGTCAAGCTGAAACAATTAACTAATTTCTTAATAACACTGCATAAACCAACTTACTTATAACAAAACTGATTATCATGCCTATGACCATCATATATTAATACATTGTTTATCTTCGAAACTTTACAAACGAGCTTCGTTTACATTTCATAGTCTACAATTAATGGTGCAAATATAGACATGCATAGTGTATACTTAACATTAAGCAATGCAATTATTCTATTTTACTTCGTAGTAATTTGCTATGTTTTATAAGTTAGGGAGTGAACCTCTCAATTCATGGGCTAACCATTGTTTTGGTAACTCTTCAAGCCAAATTGTGCTAATGTCACTCTCTTCGGGCCACCCCCTCAAACAATGGGCCGACCTTTATTTTGCCCACTGCCTAAATTAAACCACAACAATGTTACAACCAAGGGCCGACCTCCAAACAATTGGGCAAGCCCTTATTTTGCCCATTGCCCAGATTAAACCACAATAATGTTTACAACCAAGGGCCGACCTCCAAAAAAATGGGTCAACCTTTATTTTGCCCACTGCCCAGATTAAACCACAACAATGTTTACAACCAAGGGCCGACCTCCAAACAAATGGGTCAACCTTTATTTTGCCCACTATCCAGATTAAACCACAATAGTGTTTACAACTAAGGGTCTACCTCCAAACAAATGGGTCAGTCTTTAATTCACTTATTGCAACCTTTTACAAAAACAATAATTTCATCCAAATGTCATTAACTGAATTACGGCCAACCCCTTCATCCAAGGGTAGACCCTTACTATGACCACTACACACATAAACAAAACAAATTTCATATATGTGGTTATGACCATCAATTTTGAACCTAAGGCTCTACTACTATTTTCCCTAATTCCCACATAAATTCATGCCCGCTTTACTAAATTTGTTTTATTTTCTTTTTCAATTCAACCCTTATTCATTACAAATTCAAAACTTTTATTAAGAAATTTATTCTAACTTTAATCCCAATCATTTTTAAAATTTATACTCATCTACTCATGACTAAACATGAATTCTTTTCCCATGCATTAGATTCACCAATTAACAACTATAAAAAATCACTCAAATTACTCATTTTGGAATCCCATATAAACAACATTAAACAACAAAACATCTCGAATCCCATATAAACAACATTAAAGAACAAGTTGTTTGAACATTCCTAAAAATTGTATTCCCTTCACGTGCAATAGTCATATTTTTCTTCTCTTTTCTGTATTCTTCCCAACAACCACATACAACACAAACACAACAATTCAGAAAATAAAACAAAATCAATATAGCTTACTACCATCTCATTTTCCCATTATTTATCGAATTTTAAGCCATATTTCATTTCAAATAAACCCTAAATAAATTAAAATATAAATTTGGATACAATATGAATGGACATTGAACATGTAGAAATATGCAATGTAATCAAGTTTAAATCACAAAATTGCACAAATAACATAACTATGACATTATTCAAATCTCAAAGAATCAAAATGACAAATCAAAATATAAAGTTATTACAAAATTTAATAACATATATATATCACTTGGAAAAACCCTTGCTTTAAAAGTTAAATGCAACTGCAATATTTTTATTCTTTGTTATCTCGCTCTCTCAATTGCTTTCTTTCTCCTTTTTCGATGTAAAAGCAAAATAAGAAGTACAACCAGGAGAAAAATGACTGTCACTCCTGAAATAAGAAGAAGGAAATGAGTTTTTTTGTCTACCTGACCTTTGTTAAGGGGTTCGCACTTGGACTTTTGTTTTCAGATTGATGTTTGGTGGGAAAATGAAGATGTCGTCTTCCTTATGGTGATGGAGGAGAAACAAAATAAGAGATCAAGTTTGGAGGTTCGTTTGGGGCTGATGGGTTATCGCGATTTGAGAACTTACCAGATTTTTTATGGATCCTTTCGCCTTGTGATGGGTTGTGCATGTGAACAAATAAGAAAGAACATGAGTTTTTGGTGTTAGGGTTTGGTTGAAGAAAGAAGAAGACATTTGGGGGTAAATATTTTTTAAAACATCAATCCATGTGGAGTGTCTAGCTGGCCGATGACATGTAACTGAGTCATGTCATTGGCTTAAGTGGACAACAAGCAACTTATCCAACTAGGAGAGATGTCAAATTATAGGAGGGTATTTTTGGAAGGGTCTCAACATCACTATTACAGTGTATGAAAGGTTGTTTATTTTCCACAAAATCCATTGAATTTGAAAAGTAAAAAGTAAAGTTTCTAAAAGGCAAAATTTTGCCCTATGATTATATAAATTCCCCATTTAAAAATAAATAAGCTTTTTGAAACTTTGATTTTTTACTTTTGAAATTCATTTTGGAGAAAATAATCCTTAAAACATACACTTAAATAATAAAATATCCTTAACATGCCTAATAGTGTGCTATTTAAAAATAAATAAATTTTTTAAAACTTTGACTTTTTACTTTTGAAATTCATTTTGAGGAAAATAACCCTCAAAACATGCACTTAAATAGTAAAATATCCTTAACATGCCAAAACTACCCTCTAACCTTCATCATCCAAATTGTAAGGCCAATTGTCACTAATTTTTTTTTTTTTTTTATACTTTTACATCACTCATCACCCATTATGACTAATATTTTTTTTAATAAAAAAAAGACACATGGCAACCAATCATGTCATATGATTTTTCCTTTTTCTTTTTTTTTTCTCCATAATACTTCCTCATTTTTTGTTTTTCTTTTTAATATGTTGGCTTCATAAAAAATTTTAAATTTCAAAAATTTCCACAATTTTATATTTTCATATTTATTCATTTTAATTATTTATGAATATTTTAAACATAAAATAATAATATACAATAAATTATTAATGATAACAAATTTAATATAAAAATAAATACATAAGAACACATTTAGAGATTTAGGACATGAGATTTTTTATATTCCTAAAACACAAGATTTTTTATTATATAAATTTTATTACATTTTTAATATATTTAAATTTTCATGTGAAAATTAAAATTGATGATTATGGTTTTAATTTTTTGCTTATAGATCTAACTTGACTGTGATTTAAACTTTTTCTTGGGTTAAAATGTTTAATATTTTTAATTAAAAAAGATAAAAACTTGGTTGTGATTTTAACATTTAACATTTTGCTTTATTAAAATTTAAAATTGTTTATTTATATAAAATAAAAATAAAATATATTTTTCATTAAAAAAATATGTTTAATCATTTATATTATTTTCTCTTAATTTTGTTAAAAATTAAAATTTTTGTTGATCATCCATCAACATAACTCTTGGAAAAGAAAATGACACACTTTTCTGGAAAAAAATACTACTCTTTTATGAAAAAGGTAACACTAAAATATATTAATAGTAAGAGTGTGATGGGAATGATGTTGATCTCTTCTTCGATTTTCTAGATAAAAAAAAGTATCACTCTTTTATGAAAAAAGTAACACTATGTATATTAAAAGTACCACTATAGTGAGAAGGATATATCATTGTTATTTGGTTTATGTTAAGATATGCAAAAATTTTAATTTTTAATAAAATTAATATAAATGATTAAATACACATTCTTTATGAAAAATATATTTTATTTTTTATTTTATGTAATAAAAAATTAAAAATTTTAACAAATCAAAATGGTAGAACCACAACCAAGTTTTTGTCTTCTTTAATTAAAATTGTTAAATATTTTAATTAAAAACCACGGTGAATTTACATGTCTATAAATAAAAAGTTAAATTTGTTTATTATGTATTTATTTTTATATTAATTTTTTCTTATTAATGATTTAGTATATGTTGTTATTATTATTTTATATTTAAAGTATTCATAAATAATTAAAATCAAAAAAATGAAAGAGTGAAAAAAATGAAATTAAAAATATTTTAGGAGAATGTGTTTGTGACATATTATAAAAAAAAGTCAAAAAGTAAAATGAAGAAAGAGGCAAAAATCAAAAAACAAAAAACAAAAATAATGTTGCATATTGATGGCTACACGTAAGGTTTAAAAACATTGATAATTGGGAAAAAAAAAAATCATGTGACATGATTGATTTTCTTATGTCATTTTTCTTATAAAAAAATAATAATAATGAGTTTTTTCAATTGTCATGTCAATTTTTTTTAAAAAAAAAAAGAAAAAAAAAGATAAGGTAGTTGACGGGAAGAGATAAAAAGTGAAGGATAATCTTGGAATTTTGTTTGTGTTACTATTAAAATGCAAGCTTCCAAATTGCTTTTTAAAAGTTTTTAAAAAATCTATAGTTATTTGTTAGTGAAATTTTACATGATTCCCCCCCGTTTGAAATCCAGATTATTTAAAATATTAGTAGTTGTTTATTTATTTATTAGATTATTAATTATTATAGGTGAGTATATTTTTATATTAAAAACTAATTTATTTAAATATATTAATTACACATGATGTTAAAATAAAAATTTAATAAAAAAAATGAAATAAAAAATGAATAAATGAATTGTATTTTTAAAAAATAAAGTTTTTTTTTTAAAATTAAGTAGATTCTCAAAAACAAGGAAAAAATATATGAGAATTATTTTATAAAATTAATTAAAATCAAAGTATTAAAAAAGAGTAAAATTTAATTTATTTAATTGTAATATAAAACTTAATTTAAGAAGCTGAGAATGGGGCGGTTAGAGTGGGGAGGTGAAAAAGAAAATAGAAAAAAATAATAATAATAAAATAAAAACTAGGTGGGGGATGCTAAAAAATTGGGTCGTTCAAATGAGAATTTGCGATAGTAAAACCTTAATTTTTTAAAAATTGCTTTTAAAAGCTATTACTATTTAATACCAAAACCAAAAATAGTTGTGAAAAATAATTTTTATGAACAACCTTTAAAAACTGTTTTCGAATATTTTTTAAAATAAAAATTTATTTAACATAAATAAATTTAATTAATTTTTTATGTTTTTAAAAATAAATTTCATATGTAGTGTTTTATTATAAATGAAAACAATTGAAATGTTATTTGAAAATATCTCATTTTTTATTTTAAAGAATAAAAAATTGTTTAAAGTTTTCTAGTTCGCAAATGTGCTTTTTTGTTTTATAAAATAAAAAACTATTTTTTAAAACAATTATTAAACAGACCTAAGTCTCTAAAAGCTTTTACCACAGTTTTAAAAATCGAATAGGATCGATCCATCTGACCGCTGACCGGTTACAATTTCGTTTCGATCTGATCTGGTAAATTTGGATTGGAAGTGGGTTGAAAAAGAATGAAACCAGGTGAACTGATAGTCTAACTGATGAACCAAACGAATCGATCGATTTCCTTCTAATCGGATGGTTCAACCAATTTTTTTTAACAGCATCAAAACTACGTGGTGTTGATGCTTTTGAAATAGTATATTTTTCTTCCTCCCATCCTTGCCGACCCCTTACTGCTGCCCAACGCACCCTACGCCGCCCAGAGCACAAACGGGCATTTCCCTCGTTGTTGCCCCCTTGCTATTGCCCAACGCCCCCCTCCTGTTTTCTTGAGAGAATTATGTTTTGGGGGTAGATGGACCCCCAAATTAACAAAAGGTCCATGTAACTCTTCAAATTGAGCCCAAGACCCAATGAAAGTATGAAAATTGAGTTGAAGGATATCATCCTTCAATATTTCCAAAAATGCCCTTTGTTGATTTTGAGAAAAAAAATTAATATTTTTAAAAAATACTTTTATTTAATTTAATATTTTGATTTAATTTAATATTTTAAAAAAATAATTTTATGTAATTTCATATTTTTAAAATACTTTTATTTAATTTAATATTTTTAAAAAATAAATTTATTTAATTTAATATTTTTTAAAATATTTAATTTAATGTTTTTGAAAAAAAAATTAATTTAATATTTTTGAAAAAAAATTAATTTAATATTTTTGAAAAAAAATAATTTAATTTAATATTTTTGAAAACTACTTTTATTTAATTTAGTATTTTTGAAAAAAAAATTATTGAAAAAAATTATTTAACTTAATTTTATAAAATATTTTATATGTGTTCTTAAAGGATATATTTATCCGTTACTATTTCATATCCTTCAACTCAATTTGAAGAGTTATATGGACCTTTTGTTAATTTGGGGTCCCATCTACCCCCAAAAGATAATTCTCCCTTCTTCTTTTCTAGTGGTGCCTTGTCTCCCTTCTTTTCCCGATTTTTATTTTTTATTTTTATCTCCATTATTATTTATTTTATTTTATATTTGTTATTTTTTAATTTTTATGGTTTTTAAAACTTGTCATTTTGATTTAAATATAAATTTAAATAAATTTTTTTATTTTAAAATAGGTTTTTGATTTAAAAATAAATTTTAAGATTTCCAATTTTCTATTAAAATTCTGATTTTAATTTAAATTTCTAATTTCAAACTAGTTTTGTGATTTTTATATAATTTTATGATTTTCAAATAATATATAAATTATATATTTATTACATCACTGGTTCGACTCCGATTTGATCGTCGATCCGATCAGTTAACCGTGAACAAATAACCTTTTCGGTTTAACGATCAATACGATTATGAAAACATTGGTTTTCTACATTTTGATATTTTATAGAGAATTTAATATTATTTTCTGATTTTTAAAATGGAAAATTTCTTATGCGACTTGTAAGTCAACTTGGTGAAAGACCCAACAAATTGAAACTCTTGAAGCTTATTAGGAGTAGATTGAAGTTCAAAGTGACTGCACACCTAGAAAAATGTCCAATCCAAAGATTCCAAGTAATAAATAACAAAATTCATCTAAGGATCCTGAAAATGTAAATCAACTACTCTAAAGAAGCCGCAATAAGGCCTAAGGAGATACAGGAGTTGTGTGCCCATGCTCCATCAGGCATACCTCCCTCTATTAAGCATCCAGCAGCACTGACCCCTCTTCCTTATTCATCCGTCACACACCCATCTGAAGCCGATTTTACGTTCTTGATGTACTGAAAATAAATGACATTATGTCAAAGCCAAGCACCAAAAGGAACACATATATATATGTTAAAACAGACCAGACCCCAGGCCAGGAGATGCAGAGAAGCAAACCTTGTATAGAACTCCTTGGTTAGCCTTATATGGTGGGGGACTCCATTTCTTTCTTCGCTCATTCATCTCTTCATCTGTCAGCTGGACATCCATTCTCCTTTTTTGGACATCAATCGTGATGATATCTCCATTTTCAATGAGACCAATGGGACCACCTTCCTGAAACATTTATTTGCATACACATGAGGAAAACTGAATTAATTTACAATACCTTGCCCTGATAAATTATTGTACTTCCATCCATACAGACGCCTATGCATAAATTATAATCCTAGTTGTGAAGAACAGGTTTTGTTGTGGGCAAAGTAACAAAACTACAAGCTTCAGTTTCTTCCTCTGCAACTTCTCTCCCTCAGAGACATTTGACTCTTTTTTTAATAAGAGGGAAGGCACCCCCAAAACCCATTTTATTTTTTATTTTTATTTTGATAGATAAAATATCAATTGTATTGACGGCACCTAAAAAAGACACAAAAGTATATATCATACATACAAGGACGCCTTACTTGGAGCCCAAAATCACTCCATAAAGTCCATCATCAATAAGGAACAATATCCTATAAAAACTCTACCCCTTTCCAACAAATATGTGTACATATATGAAGGATTGTTTAATTGCTTTGTCAACTTTTTTAATATTCCCAAAAGCTCTCCTATTTCTCTTCTTCCAAACAGTTTAAGGTAAGTACAAAGGAGCAACTTTCCGATCTTTTTCCTTCCTTTTTCAAGGACCCATGCCAACTCAAAAAAGCACCTCTCAATGAAGAATATGTCACCTACTTAACTCCAGGAAGGGCATAAATCAGCTATCACAAAGTAACTGCTTTCGAGCAGTGTGGTCAACTGTTTCTTCTTCTTTGCACAAGAAGCATCCGTTCAGGAACCTTATTTTTGAACTAACCCAAAGAGAGTATCATGCCCCACATTGCTTCACATGCAAAAAATAAACCTTCAATGGTAATTAAGAATTTCAAACTATGCCAAAAGGAAATGTCTCCACCCTTCTATACAATTAGTGGTAGAATGACTTAACTGAGAAATTGTCGCTCTTCGTGTTCAGCCAAGCCAAATTGTCTTCCATGTCCTTCCTAATGGTCTGCTCATACAACCTCCTAAAGAAGACTTTCATCCCTCTAAATCCCAATTATGAAACTATCTTATAAACATAGGGTTCCAACTACCCATCCTGCACCTTAACTATCTATATATCTTTAGCAAAGACTATTGTGAGAGCTCTAGAAAAGACTCCCTCAATGAAGTGTCTCCACACCACCTATCCTTCCAAAATTTCACCATACATCCACTTCCCACCTTGACACTGGTTCTACACCTGAAGGCTTCCTAGCCCCTCCCAATTTCTTTCTACACTCCCACTCCTTAACCTTCACTCAATCCTCTAGAGCATCATCACCCCTCTTTTCTCCTCTTATTTCCTAACAATCACCTGTTTCCAAAGAGGATACCATTCAATCACAAATCTCCATAACCATTTTCCAAGGAGAGCGCTATTAAGAGTGAACAAGTTTCTTATATCTAGACTCCCACTCCTCTTATCCATACTAACTATAGACCAATTCATCAAATACGATCCTCTATACAAGGCCCCTCCTCTCAAAGAAAATTGCTATAGATCTTTTCCAGTCTAATGCTCACCCTTTTCAAGATGACAAATAAAGACATGAAGTAAATTGACAAGCTAGACAAAATACCTTTAATCAAAGTTAGTCTTTCTCCTTTTGATAAGAATTATCCTTTCCACATAGCAAGCCTTTTCAAATCTTTCCTCCACCTTGTCCCAAACCCGAGAAGACCCAAAAGGGGTTCCCAACGAAAGGCCCAATCAAGTGCTAGGGAGATTGCCCACTCTAAAACCCCAAACTCCAATCAACTCCTCCATATTAGAGAGGCCCCCAACAAAAATCGACTCACTCTTCTCCAGATTGATCTTTAATCTTGATATTGCCTCAAGAAACATGTACGTCCAACTCATATACTATATGTGCTCCTTCCGAGAATTACAAACAATAAGAGTGTCATCAACAAATAACATGTGAGAGACCTCCACCACCACACCTCTTCCCCTAACTATCAAGTGGTATATTTAAGAACCAATATTGTTGTATCTACACTGTTATAATATTCTCAATATGCAAGTCTGATAGATGGTGTCAAGAGTAATTTGGACCATTTCTTATGAGGTATTATATACCTAAATTGTTTTATTGGTAAAGAATCCCAAGTTAGTGTATGTCACAGCCAAAGTGAACAAAAGTTTTACTCTTGTAACAATAAAGAATTGCAATCAAAGAGTGAAAATAAAACTGGATGAATTGAAAAGATTCAAATCCTTTAATGTTCCTTCCGGCCAAGTTTTTATGGAGCTCAAAAGTCCCTTCAAAGGTTAAGGCCCTCGCTTGGTTAGTAGCACATGGGAAGGTAAACACTAATGACAAGTTGCAATTGAGAAGACCCTACAAAGCCCTCTGTCTTCAATGGTGCATTCTTTGCAAAAGAAATGGAGAGTCGATTGATCATCTTTTTCTTCATTGTCCCGTCACCATTGGACTTTGGCACAGGTTGTTCAATCTAGTAGGTGTGATTTGGGTCCCTCCAAGGAGCATTGAGGATATGTTGGTTATTTCCTTTAGAGGCTTGGGGAACTCAGTAAGAGGCAAGATTCTTTGGCAAATTGCTTGCCTTACTTTGATTTGGATGGTGTGGCAAGAAAGGAATAATAGAATCTTTGAGGATAAAGGGAGAACGGAAGAGGTGGTGTGGGATTTGATTTGGTTTTACTCTTCTCTATGGGCTTCTTGTACTGAAGCTTTTAGAGGAGTTCCTCTAAGCATCCTACAAATCAATTGGATTGGGGTTTGCGTTTAAAGAGTTTGAAGTTTGTTGGGTTTTCTCTTGTTTTTAGATTACTATTGTTGGGTGTTCTCCTTGGTTATTGTGTAGGAAGGACCTCTCATCCTTCCCTTGGTTTTTTTTTTCTCTTTCTTTTGTCTCTTTTTTCTCTTCTGTATTTGTTCTTTTATTAATATAATCTTCTTCGTTTCTGATCAAAAAAATAAAAAAATAAAACTGGATGAAGGAAAAGAAAATGTACATGTGCTTCAGGACATATGTGGCCAACAACATATCCATGTGAACCTCCTGAAAACCTACCATCAGTCAACAAAGCAACATCCTGCCACATAAGGAATAAAATTCCATAAGTAACATTACATCAAATGAAACAAAGGTACTCAGTGTTAAGCAGGTTCATAAAATATGTCTAAGAGAACATACCAAGTACCAACATCAAAACTCTTACCAATAAAATTGTTCAAGGAGAAAAAAAGTCAAGCAACTAAGCAACCACTTCCATATGATCACAAGAAAAAGTTATTCATTAGGAATGTGTCTTACAATTGATGATCTATACCTTCCCAAGACCTGCTCCCATTATTGCGCTTGTTGGAGTCAACATTT
Source organism: Vitis vinifera (assembly GCF_030704535.1). Lineage (NCBI taxonomy): Eukaryota > Viridiplantae > Streptophyta > Magnoliopsida > Vitales > Vitaceae > Vitis > Vitis vinifera. Next base: position 12,458,824 of record NC_081809.1, on the reverse strand, counting down.
CAGGCATTCCTGGCCCCCCCTTGGGTCCCTCTCCTCTAATAATAACTACTTTCCCCTGAAAGTATAACAGAAAAGCAAAAAATTAGATATCCCATTTTGATGAATCAATTATACACCATCCTATCAGTGAGACACATAAAATAGAAAAAATATGACTTTTCCATTGAGTCCACAAATAACCCTAGTTACTGAAATCCATAGCAACATCTACAATTTAATGATGGCATAATCCAGGGAGAAATCTCTGGGACTGAGATAGGCAAAAGGACTTGAACTTTCTGAATATAGAAAATTAGATTTTTGGAAATGGAGTCCCTCAAGTGAGTGCATGGAAATGGCACTATGAACTACTGGAATCATGAGAACTTGACAGAAAGAATCAAAGCGTTTTATTGTTGTATATCTATTGAATCATTAATTTTCCTAAAAGCTTAAACTTACATCATTTGGGTTCACAATTTATATCATCCACTCTAGCACCCTCCCTCACATGTAGCCTCCTTTGGGCTTACACATGTACTTAGTAAATTGAGGAAATAAAATAAACTCTTTTAGGCTTTATAAAGTGAGTAAATAAATATGTGGTGAGGTTCAAATACATGCCCTCCTGTCAAAAGAGGCTTTGATACCATGTTAGATAACCAATTTTCTTAAAAACTTAAGCTTGTAAGATTTTAGCGCATAATGTATGTCATACTCTCCAACACCATCCCTCATGTACACCTCCTGCAACTTGAACCCATGACCTAGTTTTGATACCACTTATTAGGAAGACTTAGCCATCTCCTTTGAAAACATATCAAGATCAAGGACTTAGTCATCTCATCTGAAAACCGATTGGCTATCAGTAAGGTCAAGCAAATCCTTTTTATATGGTTCAATGTCTCACTCCTAGGGTTTAGCCATTCAGAGGCTCACAGTGAGGGGCTTGACCATCCCACACAGCATACCCATCTCAGAGCCTTAACTCATCCCGAGGCTTATAGCAGTGCCTAATCATCTTTGGCCTTTACACAATCACCCCAAGGTCATTTTTCAACTATCATTTTCCTCGGGAGCAGCACTGTTGCATATATAACAATCCATCCTGAAACATGTAGCTCCTGCAACTCAAACCCATGACCTAGACTAACATATTAAATTATTAATTTTCTTGAAAACTTAAGCTTGTAGGATTTAGGCACACAATGTATTATCATACACTCAAACAATATCACTTGAAACTGAGCAGCAATTAGCACATCTGTTGGTGAGACATGACATCTGTGACAAGGAAAATTGGTTTAAGGAAGCTTGGCAAAGCCATTTTTAGTTAAGCACTACAAGAGAAAGCATCTATTATATCCAGGGAAAATTTAAAATTAATACGTAAAAAAAAAAGAAACAAATGAAAATGTGGCCTTAAACCAAAATCATCAAATGAAATGAAGAGATCTTGAGGGTCAGGCTTAACCTTAGTAAAGTTGACTTTAAATACAGAAGTTTGACGCAGAACAGCCACAGTTTAGTCTTTTGCACCAAATAAAAACCTCTAAAAAATAAGCCCAGTACAAAATTGTCTAATAAACGCCAAATACAAAATATTTGTAGGCTTTTTTTATGCAAGAGATCAAGTTGGATAAGCTACACATTTGACATATAAGAAACCATGATCCAAGCTTCTACTCATATTTGCAAACAACAGGTCATTTCTGAGCTATCAATTCTTAATTATAATAAATTGAATATATCATTCTTCAATTATTGTTGACTCCTTGTTTAGAAGAAAACAATCCTGAGAGTTCTAGACCAGAAATATAAAGGGGGCTGTTAGTTTCTGTACCAAATAATCTAAAAATCATAGACACCCCATAACAGAGACAAAATCTGTGCTGCTTTTTAAGACATTGCAACATACAAGAATGAACAAGATCTAAGGCAAGGACATGCCTCTATTTAAAAACATTTCCAAATTAGGAAGCCAGTCCTCATTTGATTTCTTATCTGCAGTTGATGTTAATAACTTGGAGACCCTTAAAACTCTGGAGCCAGACTCCCATTTTTCAAACGATTAGTTCTAAAAACGCCACATTGACCAGTACACATACCTTAAAGCTCATAGGATTCTCTGCTATAGCTGCAATCATAGCTTCCTCACCTTCAAAGACAAGTGCAGGACCTGGTGAACAAGTCTTTGAACAATCATCTCTTTGTTACAGTGCATAAAATTTTAAGCTATAAAACTACAAGGAGTCGAGCAACTTCCAGTATGATTCAGGAAATTATAATAACACAAAATAGCACATAGAACAGAACCAGAGAAATATAGCCCTTCTTTTCCAGTAATTTTTGCAACAGAACCCTCTGGTGCAAGATTTCCATATAAAGTTTGGAGGTGTCCAGTCTTCTTTATGGGGTTTGCCAACGGTCTTATTATTTGCTAGAAGAAAAAAGACAGTAAACAATGAGAAACATGCGTATGTTCATTTTATATCTAAACAGTGAAATGTGCATTTCACCTGATCTCTGGGCAAAGAAGGAAAAAGTTCTGCATTTTCAGCCAATGTCTTCCCAGTAACTAGAAAGAAAATATTAGTATGTCAATAAAGTAATGCCACGAGATAATATAACCTGCCTCCAATATTTTGTTTTGGTATTGACTAACAGGAATGTGAAAATTGTTCTTAAAATCAACATACCTGTTATACAATCCCCATCTAAAAACCCATTTTCCAAAAGGAAGCGAATGATTGCCGGTGTTCCTCCAATCTATTATTATAGGAACAATTTATGAGTTCATCAAGAAGACAGGTTGAGCTTGATAAACCTCTCATGTCATGTATGAGCAAACAGAAAAAGATTGTCATGCCTCAAACAATGCCATGCGAGATGTTATATAGAACTCAGAAACAGGCTGGGACAACATATTTAATTTAAGAAAGAAGGAAAACAAAGAGAAACAAAAAGGGAAACAAAAGAAATCATTGAAACCTTGTGTATGTCCTCCATGACGTATTTGCCACTGGGCTTAAGATCAGCAAGGAATGGAACCTCATCACTTACTTTCTGAAAATCATCAAGAGTTAACTGCAGACCAACAGACCTGCCAAGAATCTTATCATGAGCAATTCTGAGCGATGCAAATCATACCCAGGGGAACTTTCTCACCACACTCTTACCTTGCAATGGCAATTAAATGTAATACAGCATTGGTAGATCCACCCAATGCCATGACAACAACCATAGCATTCCGTAGTGACTTCATAGTGATAATATCTCGTGGTTTTAAGTCCATTTTTATCAAATCCAGAAGATATTTTCCAGCCAAATGGCACTCATGCAACTTCAATGGGTCTTCAGCCGGTGTTGAAGAGCTTTTACAAATTAAAAACAATAAAAAGGTAAAAAGTAAGAAGTGGCACCAAAAACTATGGTCTAAGTGAAAATAAAGAACATTTTTACCTGAAGGGAAGAGACATTCCCATAACTTCAATAGCAGAAGCCATCGTATTGGCTGTATACATTCCACCACAAGCTCCTGCTCCTGGGCATGAATTTCGGACAACATTCATCCTCTGTTCATCAGTTATGGACCCACTGACGAACTCTCCATAAACCTACAACAACAATTATAAGGAAACAAAATATTAATTTAATTTGGCAGATTGCAGGTATACATGTCTTGTCAAATAAGAAATCAAAATAGCAAGTTTGCCACATCTAAATAGAACTTTTTAAACAAATACTACTTAACATAAATAAATATTTCCCAACACAGTAGGTAATACTGAAAATTTTAATAAAGAAGGCCTTGAATTACTTTTAAAATCAGCAATACCAAAAACAAATCAATCAAGATCCACAAAATGTTTACCAAAAGCATGCTGCTTATACAGTAATGCACAATGAAAACTCTTCAAGAATAACAAATCTGTTTCACCATGGAACAAGTGATACTACACATACACCTCCTTCAGACCATAGCTACATCAATATCTCATAAACATCCATCATAGATTTTTCCATCAAGATTCACCGGTCAAAAATGGTGACAGATAAAAACTTTCCAAGATAATTTGCAGCATTAAGTTAAGATTAGATTGCTGACATGTTACAGCTTGAAACTTGACTTTGATATAAATTTTTGCAACTGTTATGCATGACATGTTTTAAACAAAACAAAACATAAAATAAATAATCAAGATTCACCAGTCAAAAATGGTGACAGATAAAAGATTTCCAGGATAATTTGCAGCATTAAGTTAAGATTAGATTGCTGACATGTTACAGCTTGAAACTTGACTGCGATATAACTTTTGCAACTGTTATGCATGACATGTTTTAAACAAAACAAAACATAAAATAAATAATCAAGATTCACCAGTCAAAAATGGTGACAGATAAAAGATTTCCAGGATAATTTGCAGCATTAAGTTAAGATTAGATTGCTGACATGTTACAGCTTGAAACTTGACTTTGATATAAATTTTTGCAACTGTTCTGCATGACATGTTTTAAACAAAACAAAACATAAAATAAATTTTATAGATCAAATAAAATTTTGATACACAAAACTAAACTAATTTGTATTAAAGAAAAAAATAGGAATCCATGAAGATGAACAAAAAGTATGCTCATTCTTTAGGCACCTATATAGAATGATTTTAATCTTTCATTTGCTTACTTTTCAAAGAAAACCAGGGAGCCGGGAGGAAAAATCTCAAATGAAAACTCTTTTGAAAGAGTTTGTAGAAGTCATTTTTTTGGGGCTCTTTGTTTTTGAGAAAGTAGGGCTGATCTATATGGGTCCTTTCGGAGGTTTTTTCTACTTCTAGTCACCATAGAGGGGTGCAGTTTGGGCCATTTGGACCTCTAGTAAAAACAATTCATTGAAAATATATGAAGTCCTCCTTTCTTGGCAACCTCATGTTATGGACTACAATATATATATAGATGGGGTTCCCCTAAACATGATAGGTTTTATCGATTGGTTGGGGTTTTCTTGAGAGAGCTACAGTTTTTGGATTCCTTCACATTTTTTTGCTTTGCCTCTTAGAACATTTTGTATACTACCTGTGTACTTGGTTGTGCATTTTATTTGGAGCTTTTAATATATTTTCATTTCCTATAAAAAAAATCATCAAAAATATATTAAAGGTACAAGAAGGATAAAACAAGCCTTAAAAAGAAAAGTACAAAACCAGTACTAAGAAGGAAAGCAAACTACTAACAACATTAAAAGGAATAAAAAGTTGCAATTCAACAAGGCAAGAAGTCCCATATAAGCCCATAAAAGTGGAGCACCTCATTTAGGCAACTGACCCTACTATATGGTTGGTCAAACAAGGAAACCAATTGCTTTCATTCATTGGCGATTTGTTGTGAATCCACTCTTCTTCAAGGTTCGAGCCAAGGTCATTCTTTGGTTTTCATAGTGCAATCTACTGCTTGGGGCTTGTTGGCTGTTGATAGCTGTTTTTTGCTAGATAATCTCATCTAACAATTAAGGTACTAAGTTGACCCAAAACCCTAAGTTATGAGGTTATAAGCCAACAATATAGTCAGACTGACTGTGATGCAGTCTTTTGGAATCTCTACTAAGTTCCAAACAATCTCAGATTCCTCATTTGCTTTGTGTGAACATCTTGAAAATCCACCTTGCAAATTATAACCATGAAGTTTGACAAAAATTACTTTCTTATTGCAAAACAATCAGTCTTTTGGTTAGTTAGGTGTAAAGGGAAGATCGGTTACTTGAATGGTGAAGGAACCTATTCCTAACAATTTATGGTAGGTGAGACGATGAGAACTTGACTGTCATATCATGGTTACTTTAACTAATGCAACCTCCATTAATGATAAATCTCTTATCACATGAATTCTTTTCAATTGATGAAAAAAAATTCATGAGACTACTCAAGACGATAAGTTTTTTGGTCTTTATTTCTCTATCATGAGGCAAAAGTGAGATGACTTAGAATATTGTGGCAAGACTTGCTATACCAGGGAAACATGCTTCAAACTTCATTGGCAACATTTTCACCTGGATAATCATAAGGGAGCAGTCGATCAGGTAGTATCCACTGCCACTTGCTCATTACATTAGTTGAGAAAGCTCATCTAAGTTTTGATGGTTTTTCCACCTCAGCCTATGGTCCTTTCTCATCAGGAGGCTTTGTAGATTGGATGCTTAAAGTAAGAGCAGAGGGTTTTTTTGTACTTTTTTTTTTTTTTTGATAGATAAACGCACAGAAATATATTAAAAAGGGGGCATGAAAGGCGACCCAGAGTATACAGGGAGTATACAAGTATCACCTACAAAAACCGGAAACAAAAAGGACAAACCCTTACCAGTCCTCAACAAGAACCCAACCAGTCCACAAAATTAAACAAAGAAAGGGGGCCTTCAACTGTGGAAGAATTAGCCCAAGATAAGAGATTACAAATGAAGGAATTTTTCAATCTTTGAAGTGATAGGACCTCATTTTCAAAAACTATCCTATTTCTTTCCTTCCATACCATCCAAAATGAGCAAAGAGGAGCTGCCCGCCAAACCTTACTATGCTTCTTATCCTTTAAGGGAGCATGCCAACCTAAAAGAGTGTCTCTAACCGAAAATGGGAGGACCCAATTAACACCAAATAAGGAGAACAAGAGATCCCACAAAACCTTCGCCTTAGAACAGTGAATAAGGATGTGATTTATCGTCTCTTCTTCATCACAACACAAGGGGCACCTGTTAGCTAAATTCTAGCCCCTCCTCTTTAGTTGGTCTTGAGTGAGCACCTTCCCCCAAGAAGCTTCTCAAGCAAAAAAGCCCACCTTGGTAGGAACAAACGTACTCCAAATAATTCTCCATGGAAACGGGACTGCACTGCTGTGGTCAAGAGAATTGAAACAGGATTTTACAGAGAAAATCCCATCTTTCGTCTCATTCCACACCATCCTATCCTCCAAATCAGCATTCAGCCTCTTTCCTTGAATGATCAGAAGGAGTCTCTCCACCTCCTCCACCTCCCAATCATTGAAAGGTCTAAGGAAGCGGGGATTCCACCCTCCCACTTCCCCCATTGAGTCCCAACAGTCCGCAACCCTCGCGTCTTTAGAAACCGCTAAATCAAACAAGGAGGGGTAGGCCTCACAAAGAGGAGTGTTCCCGCACCAAGTATCTTTCCAAAACCTCACCCTTTTACCATCCCCCACTGAAAAAGAAACATTGTTGAGCAACAACAACCCTTCCTTGCTGATTTCTTTCCAGAGCCCCACCCCAAAGCCCTCCCTACCCCCGCAAGTGCTCCAACCTCCTCTAACAACCCCAAACTTCGTGCCAATTATAAGCTTCCAATAGGAATCCCTTTCAACCGCAAACTGCCAACTCCATTTGCACAAAAGGGCCCTATTGAGAGTAGTGAGGTCTCTAATCCCCAACCCACCCTTCTTTTTATGAGAACAAACAATACCCCATTTTATTAGGTGGGGCTTCTTCTCCAACACTCCCCCTCCCCAAAGGAAATCTCTTTGAATTTTCTCAAGTCTTAATTTTACCACTCTTGGCATACGCATTAAGGACATGAGGTAGGTTGGCATACTCGCCAAAGTGCTCCGAATGAGAGTGATTCTTCCACCCTTGGAAATGAATTGCCTCTTCCATAAGGCAAGTCTCTTGCGCATCCTCTCTTCCATTCCGTCCCAAACCGTCACCGACTTATGCGAAGCACCCAAAGGGAGCCCCAAATAGGTAGAAGGGAGAGATCCCACATTGCAGCCCAGTTCAGCAGCTAGTAATTCAGCGTTCTCCACTCTACCCACTAGCAAAATTTCACTTTTGTTCATATTAATGCGCAATCCAGAGGTGGCTTCAAACCACAAGAGTAACCAACTTAAAAAAGCCAATTGCTCTTGGGAATCCTCGCAGAAGACCAGTGTATCATCAGCGAACAGCAGGTGTGAAACTTGAATTCCTGCTCCTTCCCTTCCCCTTATCCTGTAGCTTGAAAGATAACCCCCTCTCACTACCTTATTAATGAGGCTAGTCAAAGCCTCCATTCCTAAAACAAAAAGGTAAGGGGATAGGGGGTCCCCTTGCCTTAACCCCCTAGTGCTTCGAAAAAAACCGATTGGAGAGTCGTTGATCAGAACAGAAAACGACGCAGTGGATAAACACCATTTGATCCACCCAGCCCATTTCTCCCCAAAGCCCATTTTTTGCATCACTGACAGCAAAAAATCTCAATTGATACAATCGTAGGCCTTCTCTAAATCCAATTTACATAGAACCCCACTTTCCTTCCTTTTCAGCAAGGAGTCTATGACCTCATTGGCTATTAACGCTGCATCAAGAATCTGCCTACCTTCAACAAATGCATTTTGGGTAGTAGACACCACTTTTCCCACAACCTTTTTCAATCTATTGGCTAAGACCTTTACAAGCAACTTGTAGAGGCTTCCCACCAAGCTGATGGGTCTAAAATCGGTCAAGTCTTCAGCCCCTCCCTTTTTTGGGATTAAGACAAGGAAGGTGGTGTTCACACTTCGGACAAACTTTCCCCTCTCAAAGAAATCTTTGAAAAATCCCATAATCTCGTCTTTGACGAAGTCCTAGCAAAAGTGCCAAAAAGCTAGGGTAAACCCATCCGGGCCAGGGGCTTTGTCCCCATTCAACTCTGAAAGAGCCAGGAAAACCTCCTCCACAGTGAACATTAGCTCCAGCCTAGCTGCCTCCTCTGCCCCAATGCTATCAAACTCAAGATTGTTCACACTAGGGCGCCAACCACCTGGATCCGATAAAAGAAACTAAAAGGCCCTCACCACTCTCCTTTGAATATCCTGCTCTTCTGACAGCCAAGTGCCATTGACTTTAATTTTTTTTAGGCAATTCTTCTTTCTGTTGGAATTTGCCATCTTGTGAAAAAATCTCGTGTTCTTGTCACCTTCCTTCAGCCAAATCTGTCTTGATTTTTGTCTCCACGAAATCTCCTCCATAAGCACCCATTTCTTGAAATCCTCCTTAGCCTCCTTTCTCGCTTCTAACTTCCAGTCATTTAAAACTCTTAGCTGCTCCTGATTATCCCAATAAGACACCTTGTCCAAAGCCAGCCTCTTGTTCACTCCAACTTTGCCGAAAACTTCCGAATTCCACTCCTTCAACTTAATTTTTAAAGCCTTTAATTTTTCTGTCAGGATAAAACTATAGGACCCACTATAATTAAAACCTTGCCACCAGCCTTTTAACAAATCCTTAAACCCGTCCTCCTTTAACCACATATTCTCAAATCGAAACAGAGTTGGACCTCTCCTCACTCCTCCCCCATCTAACAAAATGGGAAAGTGATCAGACACCGGTCTTGGAAGAGAACACTGGAATACCCCACTGAAGTGATTTCCCACTCCTCCGAAATTAGAAAACGATCCAACCTAGACCTGGAGAGACCATTCAGCCCTCCAGTCCACGTGAACGGCCCCCCATGGAGAGGCAAATCTCTCAAGGCCAACTCCTCAATCACCTCCGAAAATCTTCTCATGGATCCAGTGATTCTGCCTTCTCTACTACGCTCACTGGGAAATTTGACCACATTGAAATCCCCACCAATACACCAAGGGTCCGACCATAACCCTCGAATGGCACCTAATTCTTCCCAAAACAGCTCCCTATTACGTTTCAAGGTGGGTCCATACACTCCCATAAAGGTCCACAAGAAGCCATCCTCGCAGTTTTTGAAACGGCACGAAATTGAGAAGAGTCCCGCCTCCATGCCTACTAACTCCAAGACTCTCTTGTCCCAAAACACTACAACCCCACCAGCAGCCCCCCTAGCACTCATAGCACCCCAGCCTAAAAATCTTCCCACTCCAAGACTGTGGACAATCTCCTTAGACATATCTTGAATTTTGGTCTCTTGCAAACACACCAAATCCGCTCTTTGCGATCTGATCAAAGCCTTAATAACCTTCCTTTTGGCCCTATCATTGGCCCCTCTAACATTCAATGATAGTATCTTTATCTTCATCTAAGAATCGAAGTTCTAACCCCGCCAACTCTGACCAAAGATTTCTTCTTCTTCGCACCATTATAATTAACAGACCACTCCAATTTTTTCAACTCACGATCAAACTTAGTGGATCCTGAAATCTCTTTCTTGATGTTCTGCTCCCTTCTTCTCTTAGTCCTTAGGAGCAGATTCAATATTTCACCTTCAATACCATCCGTCGAAAAACCCAGGAACCTACTGAATCTCGCCAAACAACTATCGTCCCACCGACCTCCTTTTTCTTCCAAATCTTGTAACAAAACCTCAACCTCACCCCCCCCCCCCCCCCCTCCATCACCACCCAAGGATTTCTCCCCCTCGGTATCCATTTCCCCAGTGCTGCCATCTGTCAGAATAATGCTCAAAGGAAGCCGCTCCTCTCCCTCAGTCACCGAGATCAAACCAGACAAGGCTGCCTCCTTCGCTCCAGCCCGTGCAAACCCAGAAGAAAGAGAAGAAGAAGAGAGCACCCGACCCCCCACAGAAAACGAAGAAATGTAGACATACCTGGAGGCTTCGACACGCAACGCTTCGTCGGTCATCTCCCCTCTTACCACCTCAGAGACTTCCAGCGGCTTCGGAGCTCTTGACATGCCGACAAAAGGGTCAACGTCACCAGAAGCGCCTCTCGCCAAACTTATCGCTTGAGCCCTAGGACGAGAGGCTGAAGGAACTTCCCCTGGGTCAAGGGGGTCGGCGACTCCAATCGCTTCTACCTCCAAGCTTGTCGAAATTGCCCTAGGACAAGAAGCCAAAGGTCCTTCCCCAGTTAAAGCCTCTCCAGCCACTGCTACGAGGCCTTCGAGCCCAAAGCCCGCGCCCTTCTCCCCTTCTCTGCAGCCCAGCTCATCAAGAGAGTTAATGGGCCTGGATTTGTGGCCCACACTCTTTAGAGAAACATTAAGAGGGCCCTGGCTCTCCCCTCTTTCAAAGGAAGGGCCCTGAAACACCCTAATGACAGATCCGTTAGGCCCAGAATTTGGCCCAAAAACAGAGCCATCCAACGTATTACAAGTAGGCTGCTTGTCCCCTTTCACACGTCCATCAGCCAAACCTACCCTGCCCTCCACTGTAGTACCTGCATCAGAGATCACAACAGGAGGGGAGGGAGGAACTCCTCCAATGGACGACACGTCAAGCCTACCCTACTGTACTCTCCACTGCTCCACCTTCTCCCTTTGACTTCCACCATCTTCTTCTCCACCCCTTAAGCCACCCTCCCCGCTGAGACTTCCCGCCGACACCACCTGCGTGAACCAAGGAGGAAGCTCCCACCAAAGTTGCAAGGAATAACATCCCGACCCCACAATGATTTGGACAGAGCTGGGAAACTCCCTTTCCACGCACTTCACAAGGATCCGAGCCCACTGCATCTCAGACGAAGACAACGAGTTATCATCTATAGCTACAAATCCTCCACACCCATCCCCTATTCTTTTAAAAATCTCCGTGCTCCACAAATGAAGGGGGAGCCCAACCACCCTTACCTAGACTTCTTTAGCGCTTGAATCCTTACAGAGACACCCCACCTCAGGGTTCCATCTATTCAAAACAATAACATTCTCCTTAATGTTTCTTACACCTCTAGCTAAAACACGTTCAGCCTCCCTTGAAGATTCGAACTCAAACAACAAGAAGCCTCTGCCTAACATAGCAACCCTTAGATTCCCCTTCAGAGCCCAATGCTGCGACGCCCATCTCCTAACATACTCCAACTCAGGAACGGGAGCTGAGTTGAGACCCCACCAACCTACCAAACACTGTCTCAACTGATCAATCCTTTCTCGCACCTCTCTTTCCCCCACCTCTAACCAGACAGACTATCCTACCCTTCTCGAACTTATCTTAACAGCATTTGCATAGGGTTTCAGCTCCACCCCTTTCTCCCGCCACTAAACCTTCGATCCTCCTTTCTCCCTCGTCAAGTCCTCTGGTCCTTTGGGAGCCAGAAAGACACTTGATGGGGCCACGCCAAGATCTCTCAACCTCACGGCCAATAAATTCCAACCAAGGGACTGTCCCTTCCCCTCTGGAAAGATTAAACTGAACTTTTTTGATTCAGAGTCGCGCACTGAGCAGAGGATGAATCTCCCTGCCTCATTCAACCGACGCTCCAACTTATACTTCCTGTTCCCCTCCTCCCAGCCAATGGCCCATCCTCGATTATTAGACTCTCTGCAGCAAGTTTCTACTCCATCTAGTAAGCACCGTAAGCTCGCCTCCCCGAATCTAATCCAAGAGGAGATACCTTTGCATCTCTCCCATATGCACCCTTTCAACTTTCCTCCCAACTCCTCAACCAGAATCTCGAAAGATTTGGACTCCACCACAAAACAGCTTCTTCCTCCCCTGGGGCCACTAGCTTCTCTCCAAGCTCTCACTCTCTCACCAGTTATTTCCACGAACTGCAGACTTTTCAGTATGCATAAGCAGCACCCATTACCAGAACAACAAGACATTCAAACCTTAGTCCATGTTTTTACGTTTTTTTGTACTTCATTACACACTTTGTTTAGATGCTTTATCTATCTATCTATCTTCTATCTATACATTTTTTTGATAGGAAATCTATCTATCTATCTATCTATCTATCTATCTATCTATCTATCTATCTATCTATACATACATATATATATATATATATATATATATTCTCTTTCTGCCTATCCAAAAGAAAAAAAAAAAATCAGTAGTAAAATAAGAACTATCAAAGTTAAGGCCTAACCTCCAAAAAATAATTAGTCCCTGAAGTGCTGAAGTTGGTAAATCAATTAGCCTTCCTATAACTACATTTATGGTCCCAAATACCCCAAGAATCAGAAAGCAAGGCATAGCAAAATATCTATTTGATGATAGAAGGAAGTTATTTTATTCATCAGTCCTGTATAAGCATAAAAAAGTAAAAAAACCTCTGGAGAACAAAAAAGGGAAGCAAAGTAATAGAAGAAAAAGTTACAAGGAGGAACCAAACCCTAAAACCAGGAGTCAGAAGCCAAAAGAATATGTGCATATATTAAAGCTTAAAACAGAAAATCACTGTGTACCTGAAAGGCAGATATTATGTCGTAAGTATGGCCTTGAAAATGACCAGGCTGCATATGAAATAATTAAAAAGAATGAATCACCGGCAGCTATAAATGCCACTATTTTGTTGATAAATATAAAGGTAAATGAATGATAACAACCAAAAAAATAAAGCATCCAACTTCAATTATGAAAGCATTAAAAATCAATCATTAGTTCATTACACAGTTTATAATAGAGAAAGACTGGAATTAGTATCATTTCTTACATCATGCCATTTCTCAAAGATGACTTCATACAACATTTCATATCTCAGTATAAAGTGGTGTGCCACATTTTCAACACATTCATCTTCAAGCCCATCCCTTTTTGTTAGTACAAAAAGGGGTGTGCCACACTACACAGGATGGTATGATTGGGATCCCAATTATAATTGTCAATCTGCCTCTAGCTTCACAATTTTCAGCAATTAAGTTAATTGGAATCAACAATTTTACAGAACTAACCTATTTTAACTTGAGAACAGTTTGACGTAATTCGGTTGTAATTAATGATGAGACTGATCAAACTATTAATAGCATATAATAATTAATTTAGTATGAGTTTTAGAAAGCAATTTGGAAGTGAAAAAAAAAAAATTGGAAGCAAAATCATTTTCTGAAGTACAATTATTTAGGGAAATGATTATTTGCATCATTATTTTGATATTTGATTTCCTATCTATATACATTGGGTGTGCCCCCTTTTTTTGGTGTCTCTTAATACAAGCTTTTGTCTATCAAAAATAAAAATTGATATTTGATTTCAGGGATAAGATATATCAAATTAAATTGTTTGGACATATATGGTAGGAAAGATAAAATTAACTACTCATAAATTGAGATATATATATGTTAATAAAGAAAAGTAATTCTCTTTTGGAGAGACTCGTGACAACGACAATATCCTAACTTACTAATGCTTCCCTACCTACCTATGGATAGCAATAGACCATAACTACTCCAAGATCAACTTCAATAAGCATAAAGTAGCACCCTCCTCCGCATGCGCATACACTAGAAAACAGATTAAACCAATATTGGATCTAATTGCCCAAAATATTACAGATCAGACTAGGGAAAAATAAACTGAACAACTGAAAGGAAGAAAACAAGAATAGAAGTTTTGGGAGAGAATAAACCTGGTTTATTGAATTTTTAGGCGGCATAGAATGTTGCAAAACCCATTTTTACAGGTGAATCTGAACTAGCCATTATGGGCTCTTTAAGGCTCAAACTGCTAGTAATAGTTGAGTTTTTTATGACCCAACACAATCAAATTAAGATCTAACTTAACAAGTTCCATAGTTATGCTTGTAATGTTCAAACTTTTATTGTCCAACAGTTAGCAACAAAAACCTGACATCAAGTCAACAGTAGAATTATTTAATACCTCTCCAAAGTCTTTTATCTTTTTAATGTGGTATACTTAAGTTTTAAAGCTTTTGAAGAGAAATTTTGAAATGGGAACTATTTGACTTAAAACCTCAAATTTGAAATGGCCCCCACCAGACTCAAAACTTCATAGTTAATAGTGAATAGTAGTAGTATTAGTGCTGATAATAATAATAATAATAACAACTCCTTTTTTTTTTTTTATCTATTTGTATGTATTTATTTATCAATTTGAAATTGAAATCCCTACTTTCCAAATTTCTTTGAAGGTTTTAAACTCCATATCGTGGAATAGAATGAGAGTTTTTTTTATAAATTTTAAATATATTAACTATCAAGCTATTAAGTCAAATTTCAATTTCTAATGATAGATTATAAAAGCTCAAACATACTAAGCTTAAGACCTTGTTGGGTTTCACCACTAGATCATAAAAGCCCAACAATCAGGATTTAGTAAGTTCACAACAGTCAGCCCTATCTCACCTATGAAAAATAGGCTTCTACAGCATTCTAGACCATTGAAATCTAGATAAACTAAGTATTTTTCTCTCCCTATATCCCTATTCCTCTACAAGCTATAACAATTCTCTCCAGCTCTCCACTACCTTCAACTTATTTCTTCAAGTAATTACCCAAATTTTCTACACTTTCTGGGCAATCACATAGGACAGGTTCATTAATTTTATCGAGAACATGCACATAAAGGAAATACTATTGTAAGCCTTTTAGGATATCTTAGAGTGGTTATTGACAACTAGTAACCACATGTAAAAAAGCAATAGCAAATTCAGAACAAAATCAGTGTTAAATGATTCCCCAAAAAAAGTCAGCTTTTTTCCTTTTTCTTTGATAGGTAATAAAATTTATAGATATGGCCAAAGAGCAATATGCCAAAGTATACAAAGGAAATGGAGAATCAATAGACCACCTTTTTCTTCATTGCCCTGTTACCATTGGACTTTGGCACAAGTTGTTCAATCTAGCAGGGTTGGCTTGGGTTCCTCCAAGGAGTATTGAGGACATGTTGGTTATTGCTTTTAAAGGCTTGGGGAACTCATTAAGAGGCAAGACACTTTGGCAAATGGCTTGCCTTACTTTGTTATGGATGGTTTGGCAAGAGAGAAACAATAGGATCTTTGAGTATAAGGGGAGAACGGAAGAGATGTTATGGGACTTGATTATGTTCTTTTCCTCTCTTTGGGCCTCTTGTATTGCAGCTTTTAGAGGAGTTCCTCTAAGTGCTTTACAATTCAACTGGATTGCAGTTTGCGCTTCAAAAGTTTGAGAGTGTTGGGTTTTTTCGGTGTTTTTAGTTTTCTTTAGTTGGGTGTTTTCTCTTTTGTTCAGTTTTTGTTTTGTGGGAAGGACCTCTCATCCTTCTCTTGGTTTCTTCTCTTTCTCTTGTATCTCTTCTTTCTCTCCTATGTCTTTTCCTCTATTAATATACTTTTCTTCATTTCTGATCAAAAAAAAAAAAAAAAAAAACAACAACAGGCATCAAACAGCAATGCCAAGAAAGAGAGAACACAAAGAACTCTCTACCTCAGCACAAGCCCAACCAATCTACACCATTAGCCAAAGGCATTGAGCCTTTTTTATGTACAATGTAACCCCTGCTAAAAGGTTACTTGGAATGAACATTTCAGCTTTTAATCAGACTCCTCATTTTCAAATGCTATTCTTTCTTTCCTTCCAAATCATTAAAAAATGCATAGAATAGCAGCTGTTTGTGTCTTCTTACTTTTTCTCACCACAAAAGAACCATGACAACTTAAAAGACTTACTTTGAGAGTGAAAAGGAACACTTAAACTACACTAAACAAGGAGAATAACAACCAGTAGAAAACCTTTGATTTGGCACAATAAAAGAGATTGTAATCAATTGACTCCTCGTCTCTACAAAGAAAACAACTATTCACCACTGGCCACCCTTCCCTCTGAAGTTTATTCAACATCAATACTTTTCACAATTGGCTTCCCAAGCAAAAAAAAAAAAAAAAAAAAGAAAGATAAAAAACTTGCTTTGAATGGACCCATGAATTTGAAATTATGCCTGTTGGGAAGGAAATTGATATCCCTAGCTCCAAAACAAAATAGAGATATGTGACAGAAAAAACTGTGTTCTTCAAATCCATCCAAAAGACCATATCATTTTCATCCTTCTTCACCAACTCAGCTTGCAATCTTGAGAAAAAAGTCTCAAAAATACCCAACTCTCGATTGTTTAAGTGTTTAAAGAAATGCAGATCCCAAAAACATCCTGCACCTATCTATTTGATAAATCCACCACCCAAGCCTCCTTAGACAAGGCTCAAACATACAAAGAAGAAAAGTATACACAAAAGGATTCCACTCCATTTATCCTTCCAAAACTTCACTCTCCTTCCATTACCCACTGCAAAGAGTGCCCTACAATTAAAGAGGTCTCACCCTTTCCTAATAGTTTTCTATAATCTAGTCTCATACCCATTTCTCACCTCACAAGGAGAGCTTGATTAAGTGATCAATAGCTTATAATGCCTAGTTCCCCCATGTTCTTATCCATGCAAAAGACTGTACATTTCATGAAATGTGGCCTTTTCTCCAATGTCTCACTTTCCATAGGAAATCTCTTTGAATCTTTTTGAGCCTCAACCTGACCTTCATAGGAATTGAAAACAAGTATATATGGTAGACAACAAAATAGATAAGGTGCTTCAAATCAACAAGAGCCTTCCACTTTTGAAATATATTGCCTTTACCCTATCAACAATCTTTTACAAAAACTCTCTCCCAATCTTTTGAAATATATTATTACTTGTTTTATCATTTCTTAAAGTTTTTCTAATCTCCATAAGTTTTAATCAATTTTTGTCTTATCAATATTTGCATCTAATATTTCCGTAAAATCTAGTCACCAATATTTCGTCAGTTTCTAATATTTTCATCCTTGGTATACCATGAAGTTATTTGTTATTGTCTAATTTTTATATGCACACAATTTAATTGATCTTTTCTATAAAACATATTTAATTTGTTATCTTTTGTTAAAAATGAAATATTCAAAAATGTACTAATTTATATAGAAAAGAAATTTAGGAAATTTTTTTTTCCAACAATCTAAAGTTAATATTTATTTATTAGAATACTCGTTCTAATTTCTATAAAAGAAAATTTTAGGAAAATAAAAAAAAAATCCAATAATATAAAGTTAATTATTATTATTATTATTATTATTTTTGATAGGTAAATAAGAATTGTTAAAAGAAAGAAAGTATACAAGTCATATACGAAGAAAAAAGGACAAAAAGGCGCGAAAACACAAAAACTTGCTACCGCACCCTATTGTGAGCTTACCCAATCCACAAAGTCTAACAATGATAAAGATCCACCCTTAATGTACAATCTAACCCAATCCCAAAATAGATACAAAAAAGAATTTTTAATTGTTTGATTCATGCTTTCAAAGTTGTCAAAAGCCCTCCTATTTCTCTCCCGCCATAAAGCCCAAAACATACACAACAAAGCAGCTTTCCAAGCCTTCTTCCTCTTTTTACCCACAAAGGACCCAACTCAGAAGGACCTCTCTAACTGAACAACTCAACAACCATTGAATGCCAAAAAGTGCAAAGATCAATTGCCTCAACAAACGAGCTTTCGAACAATAGATGAGAATATGGTCACTAGTTTCTTCTTCTTCCTTACACAAGTAACATCTATTAGGAATCCTCCAACCCCTCTTTTTGAGTTGATTTAGAGTCAAAATCTTGGCCCAAGTTGCTTCCCAAGCAAAGAAGCTAATTCTCATAAAGTTAATATTTATGTATTAGCATACTTTTAAAAACTAATAGCTCAAAAACATTCTCTCAATTTCAAATTAATATATAAAGCTTATGTTAAATTAACTTGCAGATCTTCTTTTATAATTAGAGAGAGAGAGAAACAAAGAAGAAAAAATAATATCATACAACCCAATCCAGTACACTCTTATAGAAGAAGTAAATTCCCTATACTTAGTCAAGGAAATAACCCCACTCAAGAAAACCAATTAACCTCCTGATTAGCTAATCTAGGTCTTCATCTCAAGTACACATCAATAGAAGTTTCTCAATGGAATCTACCTCATCAGATTATCACCACATGCACCTCTGCCTCCACTCTTAAAGTCAGCCCAAGAAATAACTATCATTGGGTCCCCCCTTCAATGATGAGATTCTCCCCCAAGAGTTGAACTATCTTAAAAAAGATCCTCCTTCACCTTATCTTGGATTGGTACCCCAATCTATCCAAGCATGAAAAAATAAAAAATTGCATGGGATTGAAACTGAAATATCATGATCGGGTCGACCAGGCCAGATCATGAGTGAATAGAAAATCGAAAATGTCAATAGCAGTTGCTGTTCCAGCTGAAATACTTGGAATAATTCTACCACTTCTACTAGGAGTAGCCTTTTTAGTGCTAGCTGAACGTAAAGTAATGGCTTTTGTGCAACGTCGAAAGGGGCCGGCGTCGCAGTTTTACCTACAGGTGGTACACATTTGGTACCTACCAGACAGCCCTCCGTAGGAACGGGTCTTCCCGTAGTTCCTGAGTTAGTTGACACTCATGTCGATAAAATGATTTGAACCATTTATTGGAAAAATGGGAGGAAAATGCGCTAACATGCTAACAGCTTCGAATTCGATAGCACTTGCCATTTTCTCTTCTCTTTGATCCGAAAAGAAAGGCATAAGTCCCACATCGGATTCACTTGTGCCATCCCCGCTTCCTCCTTGTCGGCCTTTTTAAATAGTAGTATGCGATAGAGTTGGAAATCGGTTCGGACATAATCCTCTTCTCTGGGGGATCTTACTAATAATAAAATAATAAATACGATGGTTTCTCTTTAGGGTTTATTCAGGCTTTTTGGGCTTTGTTAGAAGTGGATCTCATAAAGTTATGGAGGAGTGTTGGCATTGAAAATGCTGCAGTGGGTATTCTAATACCTAATGATTTACAAGCCCTTGGTGGGGTCATTAAGGAAATCCTGTTTTGGGTTATAAAAAAAAGTATCACACACCTGGAGGTAACAAACATGCTTTTTGACACTATGAATATCACAAAGCATGCCACCCAATCCTTGTTTTTCAATAAGAAAATGATAAATTATTCCTAAAACTCCAAATTGTTTTCAACCTATTACCAAGCAAAGAAAACTAGAACTTATCCCTATGACTCAAGAAGTCCCAAGGTATATAATAAATCACTCTGATTTTATCAATTGTTCATAAATTATTTTCAAACTAATTCTAGAATGCAAGTTAGACTATTATCCATTCTCTTTGATGTGCACTAACATTTCCCTAACTTCAATTTTTGGAATTTCTTCAAATAATTTAGAATACCCCATAATTGATAAGTTTCAATGAGTTGTCCACAACTATGATAAATACATGTTGACCACAAAATCTCATAATCATTTTGACTTCAAAGTTTCATATGATGTTCAAGAAGTCACCACAGGACTCCATCCTTTCAACAAACTAATAACAATCATAAACTCAACCAGTAAGCTAGAGAACCTAAATGCACTACAACTTTTTCTACTTCTAGATCTATCAAATTTATTCCTTATTTCCACAATTCTACAAAATATGAAGCAAAACAGAGATTACACATAATGATTTTAATAGCAAGCTGCATAAAGAATGCTCTGTTAATTACTTAGATATTCAATTTGCTGTATTTCAAAACGGCAGGAATGTCCTATACCTTTAACTAGTATATGCAGTTTGTTTCTTAACCTCCATATTTTGTAGGTTAAAAAAAAAAAACTATAGAAAACTTAAAATAATAATACTAATAACAATAACAATAACAATAATAATAATACTAATAATAATTCTTAATCTATAACAAGTTAATAATAATAATAATTCTTAATCTATAACAAGTCAACAATAATAATAGTTCTTAATCTATAACAAGTCACTTTGTAACAATAAATTATCAATTTGATCATATTTTGGAGAAGAATCCATGCCAAAGAAAGGAGGGAAAGGAATTACAAGCTTAAGCCATATCTTCCTTGACCTAACCCTTTTGTCATCAATATTAAGTTAAATAAATACAATAAATAAACAAATAGAGTTGAGAAATCACTGCCCCATACACAAAGCTTTTATCTCAGAATGATATTTCTTTTGGAAAAGGAAAGTCTCCTAATGTGAAAAATTAACCGCAGTCTGTTCTATCAATTTATAAGAAATTAAACTAATGACAAAGTTTTGCAAGTTAAACATAGCACTTAGAAATGCAATATAAGACTTCCACTTATATAAAGAACTTTCAATAACCAAGGATATCTAACCTTGATAGCTCCACCATAAACCATAATACTAGGTCGATTGAGCCGTCCCATTGCCATTATTGTACCTGGCATCTGCAAAAATTACTAGCATCAGATTAAAATGATTTTGAATGTCACCACCTATTTTACCAAAAATAAAAGGAAAAAACAAAGAAAATGAAAGAAAGAGAGAGGAAGGGAGGGAGACATTAGTCCTCTTTTTTCCTTTCCCCTTGACAGGCGAAGGGAGGGAGATTTCCTTTTCTTTTTGATAGGTGAAGGGAGGGAAACATTAGTTGCAATATGATTTGTTAAGGCACAGATATAAAAGAAGGCAGGCCTAATTATTTGATGTTAAGGAGATGAAAGAGAGGCAATAAGTAAAGCACAACTTTTAAACACACACATACACACAAAAATTTGAAAGTCTTGGTACTGCAAAGACTCTTTAGAAAATCATGCAAACTCCCATAAAGATCAAATTTTAAGCAATAGCCTTGATCAATAAAATGAATCACCGGAGACCTCAACCATTTCAAACCACTGATAATTGCATGAATGTTTTACCCCAAAATTAGTGAAGAGGAGAAATGGAGCTCTTCAACGAGATAGTCTTAGAATATCAACCAACTCTGGCATCTGAATTTAGTATAAGTACAAAATCCTATAAACTGCCTCCTCACCAACATAAATACATCAAATAGGATTTCAACATCCAAGCTTTTAAATATGATTAATTATGTTTCCAAGCCAGAAAAGCTACCATCATTTTTCAACCCAAGTAGAGAGACAAAGTAGCATTTGAAACCAAGATATCAAGTTTCAGCCAGCATATGTTCTAAGATAATCAGCACTCATAAAAAGGCTACAAACTGAATAATCTCAAATCACCAGTGATAGAATAAAACATGAAAAGCACATATTTTCCAGCAATCAGAAGAATCACCAATGTCTTATAACAGTGGCATGATTAGAACGGCCCACCCAAAAGGAAAGAATAAACAAAAAGTGACCCATTCAACTGAACCATAATCATAAAATCAAAATCATAAAAACTTAGATGTGCAAAAAAAATAAAATACAACACATGAGCTCACATTTTAAACAGAAGTTCACTGAGTAAAAGGGAAAAGCAAAAAAGCATAGAACAAAAGGTCACATTTTTGGCATAACCACAGGACACAGTTGAGGAAAGGCAAAAGCAGAAAAAATACCTGGCACTTTTGTCACAACCCCATAAATAACCAGAAGAAGCAAAAAAACAGAGACCAAGAACATACAATTTTTATCAAAAAAACCATAATTCAACAAAGGGGATATCATTCATAAAAACCCAATAAAGATAAGGCAAAAATAAACACAGCATTGCAAATTCTTGTCATAATCATGGATACCCAGTTGAGAAAAAACAAAAAACACAGCACAATAGCTTACGTTTTTGTCACAATAATAAACATCCAGAGGAGAAAAATTCGAAGACGAAATACAAAAATCCACATTCTTCGTCACAATCACAAATACCCAAGACAGAAATGGCAAAGAACCAAAAAAAAGGCTTACATTTTTGTCACAACCGGGAATAGAAATGTTGCCATCATACCACTGAGCAGACATGACCGTCTCAATACTATCAGCAATCAAATCCCTAGACTGCAAGCTATAGCACATGCCTCTCGTGCCCATTGAGATGGCATCGCTGACACCAACAGTGTTGAACCTGAACCCAACCATGCCGGCATCTCTCACCCCCTCCTTCACAGCCTCTGAAAGCTTCAACAAATGCATGTTGCAGGTGTTGCCCTCGTACCAAACCGATGATATACCGATTTGAGGCTTGTGCATGTCCTCATCCGAGAGACCCACGCCATAGAGGATGGCTTGTGAGCCGCCCTGGGACTTGGGCTCGGTGACATGAGAGCTGTACTTGTTGAGCTTGTGGGCCGTCTCTTTCACTGCGGGTGGCGGCGATTGGGCTACCTCGGTCGATGCTCGGACAGACACGAGGCGCACATGAGGGGGAATTGTGGTTCTCGTGGCAGTGATGGAACCGGTGGGAATGGCGCGAGGAGAAGGGGTTATCAGAGCTGCTTGCATGGTGGCGCCCGGGAATGATGGCGGCTGTGGTGGAGGGTTGGGATTATGAGGTTTTGGGCGGCGGCGGTTGTTGTGATGGACAGGGTTTATGAGATTTTGGGGACGGGAACTGATGATGAGCGTTTGGGAAGCAGACGTGGCAAACAGTGCCGTTGTTCACTTTGATCCTTTTCTGTTCTTTCTCTCGTCTCATCCGAGCTCACGCGCATTTTAGATGACATGCTCCACGCTCTATGCATTTTCTTTATAAATGTTTTGTAAAGAATAGGTGTGGTCCACGCATATATGCACGGTTAATTAATCCTCAACCCATTATAATTGCCCTAAAGTCCACAAAACGTGCTAACACCAAGTCCATGAAATTTTCTTCATTTGGGTGGTTTTTTGTCATGGATCCGGGTGGGGATAACTATGTTTTAAGGTGAGATGGACCTCAAAATTGATCCAAGATCCATATACTATAATTGATTTGAATGATATAAAATAGTAATAGATTAAAATACCCATTTGACCTATCACATATTCATGTTGAAATAATGAAACTACCTGGAAGGGATGAATAGGTAGGTGGTGTTTGTTTTTTAATTTAATTCTAAATAGAACCTTAATGCTTAATAGTGTTAAATATTAGGTTGTTTTTTTTTTTTTTGTAGTATTTTATTTCTATTAAGTATTAAAAAGTAAAAAAAACCAATATGTTATTTTTTCTATTTAGAAAAAGTTACATATTTTGGTTTTTTCTATTTAGTAAAAAGTTTATAATAAGTCATGAAAAAATTAAAAAAAAAGCAAACAACCTAAATTCTAAAACTAAATTATTTTCAGCAAAAAGCCAAAAAAACAAACACTACCGTAATCCTTAAATTAATTCCTAATTTAAGATTCTTATTACTTTAGGTTTGTTCATTAAGGCTATGTTTGATACGCAAGAATGAAGAGTGAGAATGGACATCTTATTCACTTTCTCATCTATTCCTATGTTTGGATAATTCAAGTGACAATGAAAATAGAATAAAAAATGATTCCCACGTAAATAAAATTTTACTTATAAGTGAGATTTCAATTTATCTCTAATAAAAGTCATTTTGATTCCAAAAAATGACTTTTTAAAAACATTTTTCAAAAAATAAAAACAAAAAATTTGTTTGGATAAATTGTTTTTAAAAATAAATTTTTTACTTTGATTTTGTGATATATATATATATATATATATATATATTTATTTAACTTTATTGATATAATTCAGCGATTGAGAGACCACTTGTGGTTTTTTAAACCTAATAGGTAGGAATGACAATAGGACGGGTTTGTGACGGGTCATTCCTATCCCATTCTCACCCTTGATTACATAGTTATTTCCCATTCTCGACACAAACCCGTGTTGGGGTAGATTGATTGGCTCCCATCCTCGTTAACAAAAGGATTAATAACCCCATCCCCACCTCGCCCCATCCTGGATGCCCATTGAGCCCTAACCCTAACTATAACCAGTAATGAGTATATATCATACCTAAATGCACTTTCCTTTCACAACAAAATAACGAGATTTTGATAATATACCAAATACGAACAAATAATATTAAAATTCAAATTAACACCACAACAATCAATAATCTTAAGCCCATAATTAGCTTAAATGATTGAAAATTAATGCAGAACACAAATAATAATAATAATAATAAATAAAATAAAATTCATGTGAACAATTTACAAGAGAATAGAATGAACAATGAACCAAATGAGAACATAGGTCAACATTAGCCATGGATTTGAAATCCTCTTCAATTCAATCTTTGAACCAAGACTTCATCAAATCCACTACTTTAAAGGCTTTCGTGTTCCTCTTGAGTTGTACTTTCGGACAAAGACTTCGAGGTGATGTTTTAGATGATTGTGTTGCAGATATTTAGGCTAAAGAGATCGGGGCCTATGACCAATTTGATGTCGTGATAGAGGAGTTTTAGGTGTTGAGGCTAAACCAAGTTTAAGATGGAATTGATTTAAGAGTATTTCAGTTGGTGTAAGAAAGGGAGAAGAAGTGGTATTGATCCAATAGATAAGGTTTCAAGTAGTGCATCAAAGAAAGAAGAAGAAAAAGAAACGACAGTTAGAATTAGGGCAAATGGGAAGAATGAAGTATATATACACTAGGAGGTTTTTGGCATTTTACTAGTAGTTAAAGGATAATTTTGTCGATTTATATTTGGGGCAAGGCAGGGTAGGTTGGAGCAAAATCCATACCCATCCTAAACTCAATTCGGGTTTTTAAAATATCCCTATATTCGACCTATACCTGTTTTTTGTATTTCATACTTGTCCTAATAGGGGCAGGGTGAGGTGGGGTGAGTTACCTAGGTAACCCACAAAATTATCATGTAGGTTTCTAGGTGGATTTTCCGAGCTATATCTTATGTTCATTCATGTGATTGATTTTATTTATATTTGCATGAGATTGATTACTCTCAATAAATAATTAAACTAAATGGAAAAATTGAAATTGATAATAAAATATTAATTTGGGGATTAATGTTTGGAGTATCTATGCAATCCACCTTCTAGGTAGTCTATTATATCAAGACTAAACATAAAATTTCTTTTAGCTTACTATCATGCTCCTCATACTTAAAAAAACATCTACTCGATTGATTATTTTCTTAACTATCACCTTATACATCTAGTGGGTAAGAAAATGATGTTGGACCTATTGAATTCATCTCCTTAACAAAGGTATCAGTTTTAGATCTCATGTAAAAGTTGAAGCAATGGACTCCCTTGATAGCCCGCCTTCCCATATTTCAATCATGAGCAACAGTTGGTAGTTGACCAAGGTTTCTAAAAAGGTTTGTTTTAATTCTTTTGAGGGATAAAGTTCAAACTTGAATTAAGGAAAAATGCACGATGCTTTAAGCTTCACTAGTTATTTCCAATTACTTTCCCAATCTACTATGGTTATTGAACAACATGGCTATTTCCATTTGCTACCTTACCTCCCCAACCAAGTTTAGTTCATTTCTAGTGCTATGTGAGTTGTTAACTACTTATAAACGGGTTTTCTAGTGCAAAAATAGTTAGATTAGAAACTTCTAGAAAGATGGATCCAATCGCTTTTCCTTAGTCCTATTGTCCCAAATGACAAAGACATAAAGCACTTCACTTAAGCACCACCATCTCCAATTACACTATAAAATAAATCATGAAGCCAACACAAACAAAGAAAGTATGAGCTAGGAACAACCCAAAACATGAGTGCTTCAAGGTAGTCCACCATCCACTTAATTGGGAGCATTCTTATGACACCTAAAGCTTAACAAAGTCTTTCTTAAGACATCATTTTTTTTTATAGGCCTCTTTCTTGTGACATCCTAAGCTCAATAGAGCCTTTCTTTGACCATTTCCCCTCTCCATTTGGTTGTTAATTTAGGAAAAAGTAAATAATTGCTTAACGACATATTCTGTTATGACATCCTAGCTTGATAACTATCTTTTGGAGGTGCAAAAAAAAGAATGATTCAGAAATATGAATAGATTTTAATACTTTTTGTTTTTTAAATAATGATAAGAGGAACTTTACAACAAGATAAAACCTTAACTAAGAAATTCCTAAAAAACCTCTTAAAGCTTAAGCTTATGATATATAAACTCAAGGATAGTGCACAAATACATGTGTAAGATTTACATTCTCAAAACTTTTAATTATTAAGAATTAGGAGTGTTGTACCATACAACTTAAGAAAGCACAAATATATATATATATATAAAGCACCAAGGTAGTGTAAATAATTTTGAAGCCTTATAATGACACTTCTTATTAATGTCATGCTATACAAGCACCATCAACTCCCATTAAAACATGTCATTGGATGCATAAATAGTTTGTATATTTTACAAGGTAGTGTAAATAATTTTGCAACCCTATAATGAAACTTCTTATTAACATCATGCTATATAAGCACCATTAGCTCCCATTAAAACACGCCATTGTATGTATAGGTAGTTTGTATATTTTACATTAGAAGAGCCAACGTTAACCCCCTTTTATGCCATCAACATGAGCCAAACTAAAGTTAATTTTAGTTTTAGATTAGTACCTAAAGAGATAAGGGGTTCAATGGGTACTTAATAACATTGTTAGAGAATGACCCATAAATATAATCTTCCCTTAATTTTTTTTTTTCTTAATTTTCAATCAACAAACAGACCATGTGTAAAAATGATGTAAGAACACTCTCTCATATAGTTTAAAATATGCAAGCCACAAGCAAATAATATGCAAGCCATAAGCAAATAATATTCAAGCTATAAAATGAACCAAAATGGAAATCTAAAAGAGAAGTGAGAGAAATAAGAGATAAAAATTCAACGATATAGCATGGAAAACCTATAAAGAGATTAAAAGCCATAAATTAATTATAGTCGAAAAATCCTTTATGAAAAAAAATATCTAGTGAAAGATTTTACCTTGCCTAAAACCTCTAATCCTCTTGTAGACTTCTTCTCTACTACCTTAGGATCTTCATTTGGAACTTATCCCTCCAAACATTATCTTCATTTCTTCTTAATATCTACACTAGAAGACATTTACATTTTACTTGAATAGATGAAGATTAAGAGTAAGCATGGAAACAAAAAATCAATTAACACATTTATTGGAAATTGCACATTTAAAAATGATATTCAACTCAAATACCCAAAAATTGAGATTAGAAACAAACACTCACTAATGTAAAAAAAATTTAATCTCTAAGAGGTACATCCAACTCTTTTCACCATAAATCCCTAATTTAAAAATGAGTTTAAATATTATGGTTTCAAGTTTAATTCAATGACTTAAATCAAAAAATAAAAAATAAAATTTTATATGTGATCAAAATTTGATCAATCCAAAAACTGAAATACATTAGATAACAATTGATCTATCGCACTTTAGTGCGATTGATCAAAATTTAAGTGAATTGGTCTTAATAAAAAGTTTTGACATTTCTTAAGCTTTCAACCACATTTTGATAAAAGAATAATAATTTATACTTGATTGATCAATCTTTGAATTCATCAATAGCCTCCAAACACTTACTACTTCCTCTAACTATCTTGAATCAAAACCATCTTTGAAATGACAAAAATTTAAGGGAGGATTGGAAGCATCTGAGCTAAAAGTATATAATAGAAATTTTGGCCTGAAATTGTTAGCACCAAAGACACTCACATTAAATATTGACGTTTTTTGGAAGCTTCAAAGAATGAAGTGTCATAATTTGCATTTTTTGTAGTAGTGAAAAGAAAATTCAAAATTTAAAAGAAAGAATTATGGTTTTTACTCTTATTCTTCTACTTAAAAAATCACTACCTTCTTACTCTTCTTTATTCTAACTATAATGAGCAACTTGTTGTGGTGCCTAGGATCATATGGTGCATACAACTATCATCTTAAGGATACTAGTTCTAAACAATAGAAGCATTTTAAAATCAAAACACTAGACCTAGGTGCTAAAACACATACCCTTGGATCTGAAAATTCCTTGACTTACATGAGTAGATGCAGAGACATTAAAAACCTAATAATCTTCCACCCAATGGTTCTTTCTCAAAGTTAGGCACTATAGAAAGGCAGACTTTTCTCTTTGCAGGGATGGAGGCTAGATATATCGCTCTTTAGAAGATAAATAAATGAAATGTCTAACTTTAAACCTCTATAGGGGTTTATATAGATTTCCACTATAAGAAAAAACGTTAACCATGGCGCTTTTTAAGTGTCAAGAAATACATTCAATGGCGCTTTCCCAAAGCGTCATCTACTAGCCTGTCATAATAAGTATTTGCCTACAATGACGTTTTTAGAAAACACCATTGAAGAGAACCTTGACGCTTAAAAAAGTGTCATCATTAGTTATATCAAACTACATTGACACTTTTATAAGCGCCATTGTTGAGTAGAAGAAACCTTGACACTTTTTATAAGTGTCATTGTTTAGTAGTTTCAAATATTGAACTATAAGGACATTTCTAGAAAGCGCCATTGAAGAGACCCTTGACACTTTAAAAGTGTCATTGTTAGTTGTTCACACTACATTGAACCATTTATTAGTGCCATTATTGGGTTGTATAAATGTTACTGGTGGTTACTCTCATTCCTTGACACTTAGTAAAAGCATCAAGGAAGATAATTGTTTAATTTTAAATTTAGTTTTAATTTAATAATTGTTGCACCTAATTTTTCACCTGCTATTGAAATAATGCATACACATAAGAAAAAAAATTATGTACCAATGAAATTAGTAATTTTTCACCTGGTAATACATTTCCAAATTGCAGTATTTAATCACAAATAGAGAACTTGTATTTCATAAACAAGAAACACAAAAAAGTTAAAATATATTAAAATAACAAAAAAAAAGTCATAACTTTAATGTTTAGTCCCTTGACATAGTCCATTTTTTCTTTACATGCAACCCAATTGTGTTTTGGTCTTCAACATACTCCTTCATGTTAGCTTATCCAACTACAAGGTTAATTTCCCAAAAAATGACCTACATGCACAAAAAAATAAAATCAATTACAATTTCAGAAAAAGATATATAAGTAAATACTTCTAGAAATAGAAAGAAAGAAATGACAATGAAAATATAATAGGAAAACAAATGTGTATACCAATTGACTTATGTGACCCTAAGAATAATTACAACAAAATTACTATCAATAGTTAAAACACAAAACAAGAGATTAATCAAATACGGGACAAGAGAACATCAACATCAATAATCCAATAAATCTTTAGTATAGCCTAAAAGAAAATAGAAAAACAAACCAAGTTTGGGACAAGAGAATATCAAAATCAATAGTCCATTAAAATATTCAATTAGGCATCATCTAATAGTAATAGACCTTATCGAATGCGCAACATTGACAAAGGAAGGTTTGGGAATATGGTGTAACATGAAATAAATAAGGTTCACACCATGATACTTTATCAACTAAGTTTTTTGTTAAGTTAAAAGAATTAACATTTCCCACCATATGATATGCGTTGCAACATTGCATCCAAAATAGTGGCCAATTGTATCATACTTATCATTCATCTTATTTATTACTATCAAGACTAGCAACAACTATATGAATTCCAGAACTTAATAATAAATTAATTGGCATGCATAAAAAAATGTAGAGAAGAATATCTACAACTTAATAGTAGATAAACATCTTCTAACGATGAATATTTTTTAATGAAAGCTCATATTTCATATTTTAATATTTTGTGATTACAATTGCACTAAAATTGATGTAGCAGTAGCAAATGGAGGGGTCAAATGAACTTTTGTTTTATGAAAATTATCTTTTCTTGGTAAGACTTTCAATGAATTGAATTTTGATTACTAAAGATTTTTATTTTTATTTTGAATTCCAACTTATCTTAACAGTACAACAAGCATAATTAATAGCATAGTCAATATAATTAATAGTAAAGAACTATTGAAACTCTTACTAAGGTAATAATGGGCAAATATATATATGTATATATATATATATATATATATAGATGATTGCTATCTATTTCCAAAATAAAGTCATCCTTAATTATTTGCTTGCTTAGAATCTATATTTGATCAAATAAAATATCCTTGGCTATTTGTTTCTCGCATATAATTTTAAAAATTATGGAACAAAATCAAATTCAAAGCACATATATTACCCTAATTAAAATATTATCTTCTACAAAGGGATGACCATAAGGAAATAATTGTAATGAGATCTTCCATCCAAAAAAAAAAAAAAATTAAAAATCATGAATTTTCTTTACTATTATTTTTTTTCTTCCTTATAATGTATTCAACACGTAAAACCAATTTTTTTTTTTGTTTATTTGTTTTTTGAAAATCATTCTCAAATTTTTTTTTACAAAGAGTATAATAAAAGTTACTATAGGTATTAGACATGCTTTTATAAAAAATAAAATTTTGTATATTTAATTTAAAAAGCAATAAAAATAAATAAATAAAAGTACAACCAAACATAATCTTATTTAATTATTTTTATTTTAAAATTCTAAGGTTCTCCTTTACAAGGATTTGATCATTAATAAGGAAGTGTAGTACTCAAGCATTTTACTTTCATTTATACTATAATTGATCAAAAAAATTTAGATAATCTAGATAAAAGGACAAATGGGATGGGATTTCCCTAAGTTCCTATTCACTTGGGCCCACATTAAGGATGGGATAATAAACATATATAAATGAATATTTTATTTTTAATTTATAGAGTTCTAAACCTCTTAGCTGGAATACATCTTACTATAGCAAACCTCTCATCAAGAAAACTACCAATTCTATATATTTATTTAAATTAAAATATTCTAAGTTCAGAACCAGATTTTTTTTTTCTCTTTTCATGCCAAAGCCAACCCATAAAGAAAGGTACAATAGAAAATGAGAAAAGAAAGCCCACCAGCCCCCACGTGGTGGAAGCATTCATAATTTTGAGTGGATACACAACATTTGGTAAGAGATGAAGGACAATAAGGCATGGGCACATTTGGTAAGAGATTCCATACCATGCTTTGAGTGAATACACAACATAGACAACTTAGCGACATGGAAAAAACACTATAAATTTTTTAATTATTTAGACTATTGCTAGACAGTGGTGTTAAGAAAAAGCATGCTCTGCAAAGGATATACTACCATATGTTGCAGAATTAAGGTCAACCCTATGATACGTTAAAAGATGCTTTGTAAGTTAAGACCACATTTACAATGACTTCTTGAATATCAGAAACATATTGTATCATACATTTGTTTCCTCTATGTTAATGACAACTCAATGCGCAATTTGAGAACCCTTCTGGCCATTAAACTATACATTTGAGTTCTATTTAAAAATAAATAAAAAATAAAAAAATAAAAAATTGTTTAAAATGGTTCATTTTCCTTTGGGCTTCATCTTTTATTTTATTTTTTAAATTTGTTTGAAATTGCATGTTAAAATTATGGGTTTAGTATAAATTTAGAAATCTTATTTCAAAATTGCAATTTTAGTACAAAAATCTAGTAAGATATTTTTGTTTTTGCAATTAGTTGCAAAACTGTAGACCCCCATTTGGGTGTCATTTTCTACAGCCATTTTTGCCAAGTGTCGCAGTCCTATAGGGCCACGTGTCGCCTTGTGGTTGGTGGTCATAGAAACAGATGGTGGAATTGAGGAGCGAGTGAGAGTTTGACACGTGGCATGGAGATATTCTGGTCGTTAGGAGGAGCGTATATTTTCTGTTAGAGGGGATTTTTGCAGGGGGTCGGCTGGCCAGAGGTAGGGTGCTTTTCAGAAGCTGCTGCAGGGTAGTGGTGGTCGGGGGGTTGTCGCTGGAGAGATTTTTTTTTAGAAGGTTGGCAGCTGCAGGTTTTTACTTGAGGGAAAAGCTGCTTTGGTGAGAGGGAGAGAGAGCTTTTGAAGAAAACGGAGAGAAAAGAGGGAGAGGGGAAAAGAATACAGGGGAGGAAGGATTCTAGAGAAGAGATTTCTGGAGTAGCAGAGCTGGGATTTCTTGAGAGGAGGGAACCTGAGAGAAGATAGAGCTGCAGGAGAGGTTTTAACTGAGCTGAGGGGATCAAGGAAGAGAAAAGCTTATTGATCTTTGGAGATTCAAAAGAAAGATTCAAGTATGATTTTCTTTGCATACTCCTTACTTCTATTTTCTCATTGTCTTGGGTTTTGGTTGTTTAAATCTTGCTGTTTGATTATTGTCATTTGTTTTATGACACTTGGAGTTGTATGAAATATGATTTTCTCTGCTTCTCTGTTTCGTTCTTTCTTGGTTTCTTGAACTCCTTTGATCAATGACTATTGTGTCGATTTGTTTTGTTTTATTTAGCTCGGTTTTTTTAGTCATGTTATTTTATTTTATTTTATTTTTTTTATGTTTCCTCCACCTATTCTAAATCCTTGGATTAATATATGAAGTGGGGTCTGGTTCAAAAGCCTACTGGTTTTCCTATAGTTGTACTCTGTTTTTGTTTTCTTTCTCTGTGCCTGAAGGGTACATGGTCCACATTTCCAATTCATTGGGTATGAGGGAATATAAGAGGTAGTTGGTCTCTGCTAATGATGAACACATGGAGGTATTTGATCCCGTGGAAGCAACACCCATTCAGAAACGAAACTCTCTCCTTTCTGTCTTCATGATCCTTTGGTGACTTTGTTGAGGGCGCTTCAATATCGGCATTTACTGGCGCGTCATTTGTTCCGTAATTGAACTGTTATTGGCTTGGTTCAAAGCAGTTGGATCTAGCTCAGGGCCTTAAGAAATTATTATGGTCATGTCTCCAGGGTTGTTCCTTAGCCTTGCATTGGTTCGCGATGATCTAAGACTGTATTGTGTGCAAATACCAGTGGTTTTTCTCTTGGATCATCATGAACTTCATGTAGCTGGGAGGGAAGGGATTTATTAAAATGTTCCGCTATCCCTAAGCTCTCAAATCGGTTTGGAAAGCTAAAGGTTGTCAATGGTTTGTGTTCAGAGAGATTGGATGAATGTCGATATGGGTGTGACTATGTGTGAATCATATGGTTCACGCTTAAGTTATATCTCGTTATCGTCTGAGATGCTTGCTGAAGTTGATAGTGCTGGCGAAGCCTTTGGGAAGCAACAGGATACTGAGCATGCAGTTGACAATTCATGGAAAGGGGAATATTTGCCCAGAAAGTATGGTACGTTTCCTCATCATCATACCCATTTTTCCTTATATCCCCTCATTACCCTTTTTTTTTTACCACTCTTTCATTACCCGTTTGTCTCCTATATTCGCATGTACTTGAAGCTTCATGCATGCATGGTCACCTCCATTTTCCTTTAACTTACTCACACCCATATCTGCATGTATTCACCTTTCCTGCATACCCATTATTCAGCTCATACCTATCCCTTTAACCTTCGCACCCCGTTCCTGCTCACTAACCCCGTATACCTATGTACCCCACACATTATGTCTTGTGAGCCACTCATACATACCCATGGTCAGCAGTCCACTCCCCCACCATATTTATTCACCTCTCTCTCTCTAAACCTATTCACACTCATTATCACCTCATCACACCACCATACCCATATCCCTACACCTTCATGTCCTTCCACCACCTTTTCTCTCTCTAACCACAACTATACCCATTTTCTTTTCTCCCAATACCCCACTATATTCCTGTCCTCCACCTCCCATGAACCTGAACGTGTTTGGCTCATTCATTCAGTCCCTAAATCCCACGTTCAAGCTGTAGTTAGCTTCGGAGCCCCATTCATTCCATATCCTATTTTGTTGCATGCATGGAAGAGTGACCTGTAGAGGTGGTATCTTGAGTATGAGTGTTTATCGAAGAGAGGAAGAAAGACCTTTGTTGAATGCAGTGAGGTGAGTAGAACAACTACTGGTTAATGACTCGTCCTGGGGTCAAAGAGTATCTTCCCCTCGATTGGACTAGCAAAGTTTAATGAATTGAGAGCTTCATCAGACCTGGCTGTACCATACTGACAATATATCTTCACCTGGGAACATCCACATGGGACCATTCTGGAAGTTCCAGATCCTGACGAAGCTGGTGACTATTTGCAGAGAAGATATCGTATAGTCCTTAGAAGCACAATGAGCCCAATCAATGTCTACCTCGTCAGTCAATTTGAGGAAAAATTTGTGAAGATGAATGGGACGCGGCCTCCTTTGAGCTTTCCTTTTGCATCAGGTTCAGGGTCTAATGAGAACTCATCAACAAAGGCCGTCATTTCCGATAGCTACAGGAAGGGACTTGAGCCTCAAGATGGTATTCAAATGTGTTCTGATCTTACTGCATCATAGGAGTTTATCGGAGGAATCCTAAAAATTGTTCCTGATATTGATATTGATGCTGATTACTGGCTTCGATAAGATGCAGAAGTTAACATTATAGATGTGTGGAAGACAAACTCTGCCAATAAAATAGTGAATGAACCAAGTGGCTTTGATGGGTTGAGAATTTCTTCAACTAAATTGTTGGATGGATCTTGCTCTGAAAGCAAACCATCTAAAAGTGAATCCAGTATAGGGCTTCATCTTGGTTCATCTGTGGGCTCCCTTTTGTCTGTTGAGAGCACGGAAGATAGAAGAACTGATGACGAGAACACCAAAAACACAGGAACTGATGAGGTCGTGGCTGCCAATGTGCACCAGCAACACCCTTCAGAAGAATCTCCATTATCAACTGACAAGATCGTTGCTCATGCTAATGAAGATATCAAAATTGCTGGTGTAAAGAGAAAGCATATAGATTACAGTGATGGTGTCCAAACAAGTGCTGGGAATAGGTAAGTTAAAGCTGAGATTGGAACTGAAGTTTCTGCAAAGAAAGGTGCTGAGGGTATTGGGAAGAGGAACATCCATCAATGGCGAAGTCTGGCATCACCTATCTAGAAATGTCAGTTCTGCATAAGAGTGCTTCCCGACGGCGTCGATCGTCAATCTCCTTCTTCCTCTCAGAACTCCGCCATCTTGAACGATCACATTTTCTTAACCCCAAATCGCGAAGAGTAGGATCAGAAGGCGTCTTGGTCAGTATCCAGGTCGGAAATACCTGTTGGAAGCTTTATTGTCGCGAACATGGTATTTAGCCTTATGGCCAAATGCCGAGTGACAAAACTCCTAGTGGGGGCGATGATACCCTCAACACGTTTTTCAGTGAGATTGGTGTTAGAAAGCGTGTCCCTCGTGCTGTATTTGTTGACCTTGAGCCCACTGTCCTAGCTTTTCCATCCGGAACAACTTGTAAGTGGCGAGGAAGATGCTGCCCGGCGATCATTGTATTCCTCCTGGATGCTTCAGTTGCTTATTTTTGTTAGGAAGCTTGTTAATTGGGAAAGCCTTTAAAGAGTCTAACATGTTTAAAAGAAGGGTGAATCAACTTGTTGAAGCTGGTTTGAGTGCCGAATATTGGTGTAGCAGTGATCTAGAACACCATGATGAATTTATCAGGAAACGACATGGGGGTTCAGAACAATTCTCCGAGTGCTGCCTGATCCTCCTTGCATGAGGTGCCGGTCAGTTGACTTTGTACTGCCATAGGTGACTGCTTTCCAATGGTTGCTTTGGGGAACTCAAAGTGAAACAATGGGTAGCATTGATATTTCAGCCACTGCAATTGCCGCAAGCTTCTCAGTTCATAGCAGTACCCTTGGGGGACCCACTCTTGCATGGACTGCATGGCCACCTTTGGGCCACGTGTCTTTTGTTTTTTTTTTTTTTTTACTTCAGCATCTTTGATTTTAAAATAATTTCCCAACTTCCAATTTTAAAAATAGTTTTCCCATTCCTAGATTTCCAAGTAATTTCAAACTTTCCATCTTTCATCCTTAGTATTTTTCTTAGTTTCTAAAAATCAAATTTTCAATAAAAATTTTGCTACCCTCTTTCTTTCAGGCAAGCAATTTTCAATAACTTTCATGATTTTAAAAATGCTTTGAAATAAACATGAAGTTATTCCTGTAATGCCAATTAATGGAAATTCATGGGGTTAATTCATACAAAAATAAATTGGGCTTTGGTGGGGGCCCTACATCAAATAAATTTGCTTTAAAATAAAAATGAATTTTGAGTGAAGTGTCATGCGTGCCTTTGATGATTCTGTACTCGTTTTTGTGACATGTGAGTTATGTTTGTGCACTTTATTTTGCACTAACCCTCTCTCTTGATAGCGCATAGTGGCTTGCTGCACAGGTACACACTCATTCTCACTCTGATTAGTCTATATGCATTTTCTGACTCTCGTATGTGCATGTTTTGCTTTGAGTATTCATTGGTTTATTCATCCATTGCCATGTCAGCTTCATCTCATTAGTAGAGACCCGACTTTAGGGACTTAGAGGGGTGCTACGGTCTTTACCGTACCTTCCCGATAAGTGACCTGACCCCCGAACCCGATCCGGTTTTTCGTAGATCACCTTTTCCAAAATAAGGAGTCACACTTAGGGTTTTTCTTTCTTATTTTGTTTACCCTTTTAAAAATAAAACAAAAATAAGTGGCGACTTCAAGTCATTTTTCTTAATCAATAAAAATCAATTTTTCAAATAAAATAAAAATCGAGCTCGCCATCGAGTGGGAAACGCATTGAGCCGAAATGCGGGGTCCACAAAAACCCATTGCAGAAAATTCATTTCCCACAAATTAACAACATTAATTCTGCATGTATGAGAAGAGAATCTAGCTACCACTTTTCAAAAACAGAGTTCTAGCCACCACTTCCCAAAAAACAAAGCAACATACATCATTTCATTCCAAGTACATTGAAACCCAAGATTTACAAAAAGAAAAAAAAAACTATAATACAAAATCTGGATATGAATAGGTACAGGTTAGAGCTTACATTAGGTGTCAATGCCAAAAATTGCAGTCGGATGCCAAACAACATGAAGGAATGGGTTTCTAAAAACAATGCAAACACAATTAAATTGTTATATTTATTAGATTAAATATTTAGCCTTAACAAACACCCCATAAAAAATCATAAACACCCCACCTCCCCTCCCAAAAAAAAAAACCCTAAGCTATAAAATCGAAAATATTTTGAGAGAGAAAGAGATTTACCAGATGGTGGCCAAACACGGATCTGCCGATAGTAGTATATGCCTCCTCCACAATAAGTCAAATAGTAGCAGAGGCCTCATAAATTTTAGGGTTAGAGTTTTGGAGAGGGTTAGGGTTTTAGAGAGGGTTATCCATGGAGGTATTAGGGTTTGAGTGTGGATGTCGGGCAGTGAGCTTGTTGGGTGTGATTTTACGCTAGAGTGTTAGTCTTTTTTAATTAGGAAATAAGGCATTTTTATATAAAAAAACTGAACATGACACTTTGAAAGATTGCCAACATTTAACAATGACGCTTGGAAAAGTGCCATTATTTAAAATCTAGCATACAATAACGTTTTTAAAAGAGTCATTATTTAAAAATGCCATTACTTCTCCTTGTAAAGCGCTAAGGATATACAAGTGTCAATGCTTACTAATTTTAGTGACAAATAACGACATTTTTTATAAGCACCAAGAAATAGAGTGCCATTAATTTAGTTTTTTGTAGTAGTGTTCATTGTGGGTTTAAGTGACTTAAGCCTACCTTGGGCTTAAATTACTAAATCTAACCCATTGGGTCTTAATTAATTAATTAGCTCAATCTAAAAATATCATTCATAAACTCTTGTGTAACCTTGCATATTTATTAAAACATTGTTATACATACATATGAATAAAGAACTTAAGTATCCCTTGAACAATGTATTGAGAATTCCAAATTTCTCCATTCTCTAGCCTTAGATCACCTAGGGTGCATGCATCTATCCTAAGCTTCTCTAGATCTATCATAGAAGAAACATATGGCTATAAAAACCATAAAAATACTACATCTAGAGGAAAAAAATATCATACCTATGATTTGGATATTCCCATATCGATTTCCCTATAAGGGAGACGTCGAGGAAGATTATAAAACGATAGTAACACTATAGAGCTCATCTATCTAGTGCTTTTCTACCCTCGTTTCATGGATGTTTGGCACAAAAAAAAGGTGAACTTCTTTCTCTCCTTGAGGGTGGCTATTTTCTCTCTAAAATTTCAGAAAACTAAACTGAAAGACTGAAACCTTAACCTTTAAGGGAGTTTATATAGGCTTGCTTCCCTATGGGCTTAAGTGACTTGAGCCAAAATTGGGCTTGGATCACCTAATCTAGCCCACTTAGGTCCTAATTAATTAATTTGCTCTAATGGGCTCCAATTAATTAATTAGCCCATTTTAGAAATTCAATTCGATCTAGTGCAATATTGCGTTTTTACCAAAATGCCCTTATGCACACTTATGAATTATATACTCAAAATACCTTAAAAACGTGCTGTCATGAACTAAGAGTTTGAGAGGGGACCATTGGGAGCCATGGAAAATACGGGCTCCCTCATAATACAATTTTATACTTCACTCAACACTTCACTAAAGAGAGTCAATTGCACACTAGTATCCTATCAAATTACAATGATACAAAGCTCGAATTTGTGACCTACTATTCATTGCATGCAGACTCCTTATGAACTGGTGTCCGTAATCTAATAGGGTAGTGCTATCAACCCATCAAGATTACCTTTCCAATCCATGAGTTATAGATCTTGTTGGCATCTTAGATCTAAGCAACATAAGTAATACCAATTTTTCAAAAAACTGATATTTGGGGTTAAAGTACTAACCTTTAGGTTTGGAGTTTCCTAAATATTAAATTCCAAGTGTTGAAGACAATCTTGAAGTTGTTGAAAGTCTTGTAAACTCACAATCTTTTGTTTGATGACTTAACTTTGTTCTTGGCACATTTTTGGTGGGGAGGGAAAAATGGTGGAGACTATGACTTTCTTTCTTTCTGGATGGTGGAAGACAAAAAGTGATAGAAACGCTAACCCTTAAGGGGTATTTATAGGGTTCCTAACCAAGCTTAAGTTACTTGAGCCCACATGGGCTTGGGCCACTTAATATAGTCTAAATTGGTTCCCAATTGATTAATTAACCTAACAAGATCTACCAATTAATCAATTAGCCTAATCCAAAGACCTTGTTCACTTACTCCTATGCAAACTTGTGTAATTACCAAAACACCTTTATGCACAAAAGTGAACATTGAGCCAATCTAATCCTCATAACTCATGCCAACAAGGTATATAAGCGGAGACCATTGGAAACCATAGGAGTACTGACTCCCTCAGAATCAAATTCTAAAATTAATTTAAGATCTCACTATAGAGAATTAATTGAATTCCAATATCCTATGTAAATAACAATGAGACACTGTATGCTCGAGTTCGTGACCTACTATCCATTGCATTCAGTCTTCTTATGAACTGGTGTTCATAGTTTAACAAGGTGAAAACTATCAGCCTTTCAAGACTATCTCTACTATTCTTTAGTTACAGATCCTCCTATTGTGTGTTCAACTGACATGTCTTAGCTCTCAAAGAGCATATGTCAAGTTTCAAATAAGGAACTATTATGCTCATAGTTTCCATGAACATGCCTCCTTAAGATCACCTAAGAGGATACTCTGTCTTAATTCCATGAGATATCATGTTGCTTGTATTGAGAATACCTATTACTATCGACTTTGGTTAATAGTGACCCAATCCATAGAGAATATATGATCAACTTATGATCTCATTCATAGGTCAAAGCCACTAGCAATTTTAACATAAACTCAATATTTTTCTCAAGATTGAGAGACAACATAATGAAGTAGCTTGGTAAGGTCATGACTACTTGATAGCTTTAAGTCATGACTCACCGTAGGTCCTATCCGATGTGTAACCATACACTCTAGTGCACTCACCATGGGAAACAAATTTTGATAATTAAGATCAACCATTCCTCCAATTAGGAGGTGGTGCATTACAACTTCTAATGGGTTGCCTTGACCTATGAATCAACTGTGAATAGGTCATCTATTTGTAAGAAACCCGTGACTTGGATCTTTTGTGTAACTTCTAATACACCCATGTCACTGATTCGACTCATGGTAGCTTAGCTTTAAAGGTGTATCAACAAAATTTATACCTTGAATACTATTACTAAAGTAGCCAAACTACTATAGCATAGTGGTTCTAGGATCGTTCACTGGGAAAGGTTTTCGCAAACACAAGTGATATTCAAATTAGGAAAATAGGTGATTTTCTTATGGATGTTAGCTTTAAAAGAAGATGTAAATGTTTTTAGAAAGATTTAAACTATTCTAAGCTAACATTAAAGACTAAAATGAAAGGGTGTAAAAACAAGTTTCTCAAAGATAGGATAGCTATGCTCTGGCTCTTATGCAAATTGGAAATCTCAGGATAGGCTCCTCGCGTTGGGGTTGCAACTATGGTGATGCTTGCTTCCCGAACCGGTATGGATTTAGCAAATCAAGTTTTAATCCTTTAAAATGGCAAAATAGATGGTAGTGAATTTCATCAATGGTTATTCACCTTAGACTTCCTTTGAATGGCTCGTAAGAGATAACTAATGGTCTAAAGCCAAAAGCTTACCAAATATTGGCAACTCAAAGTCATTCCAGGTGATAAACTCACCTTTCAATGGCCATTGAAATTGGTTCTAACGGATTAATGCAAAACTTGGAATTGAAAACCTCACCTTCCAATAGCTCGTAGGAGATAACTAATGGATAGAAATCCAAAAGCTTATCAAGTATTGGCCGTTGGAAGTTTTCCAAAGGAAATAAAAACCAAACTTTGCATTAATGAACCTTTAATGAAAAACGACTACCTTACCTTCCGGGTGCGAGAAATTTCCATGGGATTGCATCCAAGCCATCACATAACATTCATACTTTGAGAAACTAAAAGTTTTAGCCAATCATCCTCTAAGGAAAAGCCCTCAGAGGCTGTTTGGCTACTAAGAAAATAAAATAGTAAAGAGAAAAGAGAAACGAGAGAGCTCTGTATATCACTTTATATCTATATATCAATATTTGTTACAACGGATGCAAGGGGATATAAATAGAGAAGTTTTTCCAACCTTCCTAGCTAAGAAATCTTATGATTCGTGGATTACAAGGAGAAGAATGGAAATTTATACAAAAATATCCAAAAGAAAAGATCTCGTGTGGAGTCGGCAGAAACAGGGGAAAATTCGCACCACGCAAGGGGGTGTGCGAATTTGGAAGGTGTTGTGCGAAAATTTCGCACAAGCCTGGATCAGTTGTCTTCCAAAGGCCATATCTTCCTCATTTCAGCTCCAAATCGTACACGGTTTAAAGCGTTGGATTCTTGACTTCCTGAGCTTTGAAATGGTATATAGTATGTATAAAATAGACTTCGGGAAGTGCTCCAAAAGTGCGAAAGAATACTGAAGTTGTTGTCCTCTGTTTTCTTCACTCTGTTTTCCTCTTCTCCATTGTTCTTTCCTTGCATACTTTGAACGACTTTGGCAAAGGGCTATGGAGCTCCAAAGCTTGGTTCTTCATGAATTTGAGCTTCCAAAAGCTTTGCCATGACTTGTCCAAGTAGCTCCTCCATCATTCGGCATGCTTAAATTGATTCATAAGCTGATAAAAACATGTAAACTTGCCACAAAATGGTTAAAACCAATTACTAAGGACCTTAATGAACTAATTGGGTTAAATGAATATGATTACTACTCAAAGGTGCTTACAACCATTATAATTAGGTCTACAAAATAGCACTTTTTGGTAGTAATCAGTCACGTATAATGCAAAAAATGCAAACAAGAATAGTCATAAAGTGCAATGCATGGAGTAAGGATAGTTACAAGTGAAATTGGAATATCATTAAATAATGAATTCCAAATTTTGTTACGTCAAATGCTTTTAAGGGCTCTATCATAACAAACTTGACACCAACTTTTGGCTTCAAAACTTGCCAAAATAGAGCTCATACAATTGTCCATGAAAGTGGCAGATTGCATTACCAATCAACATTCTGGAGGCTCAAAACCAAGCCCAAACAACCAAAGGAAATTTGACAGTATTCACTACAATAACATGCCCTTTGTGCAACCTTGCTTCAAACAACCATATATCCCTTGTTTCAACTCTACTTTATGAATTGTTTGAAGCGTTGGATTTCTGCCTTCCTAAGCTTCAAAACCACATATGACTTACGCTAAGAAACTCAAGGGAGATAGTTCAATTTTGAGTCAAAGTATACTTTTTTGTGCTACCATGAATCTAAAAAAGAAAGAAACTTTAAAAAATCTTTTTTTTTTTTATTCAAAAGAAAAATTCATCATTTTTCACAACCAGTAACCTCCTTAATGCTTCATAGATGATACTCTAATAAATATCGAATCTTTATTGACATCATTAAGGAATTATTTTCTTGTAGCCTTCCATAGATGTTAAAAAACTTGAATTTACATCATAAAATTAAAACCTATGCTCCTATAATGGAGCTTACATATTAATTTGTGGAACATATTATAACTTTACAAGAAAAATTGAAAACAAAGAAAGAAAAAAAAACAATTATCCCATTTAATTAACACATGATAAAAAATAAGCATACATACATCCAAGTGTTGAAAAATCAAATCGATGTCGTCAGAAGTCTTGTAGATCTAAGAATTTTTTATCGATGACTTTTCCTTGATCTTGGCACACTTCGAATAAGGGAGAAGAAATGGTAGAGGCTATGGCTCTCTTTCTCTCTAGAGGTGGAAGACAACTTTATGGAAAAATTATGGAAGCTTTAACCCCTAATGGGGTCTTTATAGGGTTTCCTAATGGGCTTAAGTGACTTGAGCTCACTAAGGACTTAGGTCACTTAATCTAATCCAAAACAAGTCATAATTGATTAATTAATCCAATAGGGCGTACTAATTAATCAATTAGCCTAATCTAGAGACCTTGTTCATCACTTACCTCTATGCAACTTTGCATAATTATTGAAACGTTTTAATGCACAAAAGTGAACCTGGAGCCAATCTGACCCTCATAACCCATGCTAACAAGGTATATAAGCTTGAGTGACAACCATTGGGACCCATAGGAGTATTAACTCCCTTAAAATCCAATTTTGAAGTTGATTCAACATCCCACTATAGAGAATTAACCGAACTCCAATATCTTATGTAAATAACAACAAACACCACGTGTTTGGGTCCTTGCACTATAAGAAAAAAGGGTAATAATGACGCTTTTTAGGCGTCAATAAATGTATACGATGACGCTTCTCGAAAGCGTCCTTTTCGCCTTTGTCAAGGAATGGGTACAGGCAACCATGTTGCTTCTAGACAGCGTCATTGTTGATTGGTTTATATTAACACGTTAAAAAACATCATTATTGATCTACCTATGTTAACACTTACACTAGCGCCAAGGAATGGCCAAAATATCATTTGTCTATTTCGACACTAAAAAAAGTGTCATCTTATGTGGATAATAATATTGAAAATCCCCCTGTTGAAATGATATATTTTGTATGTCCTGTTATATATAATTTTGGCTGCATGATTATTTATAAAGTACCAAACAATAACTTCAATATTAATAACTACATCTTCCAAAAGAAATTGAATAAATTTGGGAATAATATAATGATAAAGAACTAATGTCTACATAGTTAATTAATACGCAAATTTGTAAATGTATCAAAATATTTACAAGCATATTTTCCAACTTTAACATATATAAAACAAGTACACATGTACCAAAAAACAAGGTCTCCAAATTCCTTATCAAAAATAGTATTACAAGAAGAAGAAGAAGAAGCCAAAAGTATTTATAGCCAAAAGTATTTTTGTTGGTTGCATATCCACTCCTGAACTTGAAATCTTTTACCTGTATACATTTAGAAAAAAATTAATAGAAGAAACAAATTATGTTTAGTTAATATACATGCAATGAAAGTTAAATCTAAATCTATAAATGGTCCATGAAAGAAGTGCAAATGAGAATAACTTGGTATTTAATGTTATGCTTCAATGAAGATGAAAAA
This sequence comes from Vitis vinifera, assembly GCF_030704535.1. Taxonomy (NCBI): domain Eukaryota; kingdom Viridiplantae; phylum Streptophyta; class Magnoliopsida; order Vitales; family Vitaceae; genus Vitis; species Vitis vinifera. The sequence goes on along the minus strand of NC_081809.1, from coordinate 12,414,487 downwards.
TTGTTTAATTTGATACTTGTTTATAAAATATTAAAATACTTTTTTAGTTCATTATTAAGTTAGAGGAAACAAGTTAGGCTTTCAATGGTATAAATTCTACAATATGGAATGTAATATAATATTTTCTTATCTATGTCTAACATATCAAACTCATTTCTCATAAATAAATATATGAATATACCAATAGGTATGGTTTATAATTAGTTTCAATCATAAATCATCATATCTAGTAATATAAGACATTTAATATTAACCATTTGCAAATGCCTTAATTTCTTCTTACAACTTTCCTATATTACCAAATTTAGTTAACTAATAACATTCCATAAGGAAAAAAAGAGTATTAAACTAAAAATTAAAAGAGCATAACCAAGGCAATAGAAACCTACAAATCATTGGTTAAATGTCATAATAACAACCATTCTAAAACTTGCCTTTATTTTCAATTCCAAAATTATAACCCAAATATAATAATTAACCCTACACAAAAAAAAGCTCTCTACCATCCCTCCATCCAACAACAACCTGTTGATGCAACAACAACCTTTCCAACAACAATAACTTCTCCATACAACAATAACAATTTCTCCATACAACAATAACAATTTCTCCATGTAACAACAACAACAACAATAACAATAACAATAACAATAACATTGATGATCGATGGGGATAATTATATTAGTAATAATTTGATTTGTTTAGTCCAAACATATAACAATAACAACTTCTCTATGCAACAACAACAATAATAATGACAACATTGATGATCATGATATAATAATTTGATTTACTGAGTTCACAAATTATATGCTTCTTCTCCATACAACAATAACAAAAATAACTTCTCCATGTAACAACATTAGTGATGATGTAATAACTTGATTTGTTATATTGAAATAGTTTATGTATAAAACTATTATATTCTATCACTATGGAGGAAAAAATTACTTATCATGAGATAAGAACTTATGAGAATCGTCAAAATGTGATCTACAACTCTTACTGGATTGAAATGAGGGCATCTGCATACATAAGATGGTAAATTAAAAAAATTAGTCCATTCAAGACTTCATTAATAATGAAAATCAAGCATTATAGATGTTAATTTATACCTTCAGGCATGGGTAAGAATCAATTGAGTTGCCAACATAACCCACTCAGATCGTACTTCATTAAGCTCAACTTCACTATACGATTTTTTCTCTTTAAACTAATAATTAATTGTACATACATGATGATTAGTTAAGTTAACAAAAAATTACTAAAGTATAGAAACTAATAAAATTTATTAATGAGTATATACCTTTGTGGATAGGAGGCTTGGATCAACAATTATATCTTTCATGTATCTCATCACATAATAACCACACTCCACACTTCCTAGTTGTCTTGGGCACTATAGGCACACATATGAATTATGGTACCATAAAAACATTAATATCATGATGTTTTATGTCATTATTATCTAAGTGACAAAACATAAAACCATATTCAAATTTTAGGGTTGATATAAGTGGTCATATGATATATCTTACTCTAACCAAGTAACTTACCACTACTTTTACCCATGTCGACTCCCTCTTTGATGATCTTTGTTTCTCTGGTGGATGAATTCATAGTGCCCTACATGGAAAAGAAAATTAACATTTTAGATACTATGCACTATATTCAAGTATGGAAATGAAGACACTTACATGTTAACAATTTTCTTAAGATCATCACATGGTTGCTTTTGCATCGGATCAAGGTAGTACGTAGTCATTGTCCTCATATCCAATGCCACCAAGACCCAGTGGAAACTACAATAGTACATTAGATATTATTTAGTAATTAGCATTGATTAAGCTATTTAACATTAAAAAAAAACTTAATATTTTTCATAACTTACTCAGGGTTATATGGAATAAAAATGTAGTCAGCACGCTTTGCATGCATTAAACGATTTGCAATCAACCTTGACCTATTTTCCTTTGTTGTCTCACCCATTCCAGCTTTAGAGACTAAAGCTGGATTGATAAAAGCAAATCGTTCGGTGAGCCTTGCATCACTTAGCTTTTTTCTGTAGGTGCTTGTTTAAATTCCACATACCTTGATAAGAAATGACCATTTTACTTATATATATATGTATATAAATTAACACACATTGGCAAGTTATAAAATTATTTACCATATATAATATATGACACAATTAGCCGACACTTCCTTAAATGAAATTATCATATCCATGTCTTCTTTCATAAGGAAGGTCTTAAAACTCTTGCCAAATACATCATTTGGGACCTCCACACCTTGTGTTTTCCCCTCATTTAGCATGAGACCTACTAATGCATCAAAATTGTTGATATCTTGAGGGTTTTCACCAATTTTCAAGTCATTTTCTGTTGTTTTTTGTCTTTTCCCTTTGTGAGATCCCTATAAAAGAAAGCACCATGTTTTCAAAGGATATACATATCTTTATAAACTATTGCAAATGAAAATAACACACCTTAATGAATTTAGTACTCAAATTGACTAAATGGGTTGGCCATAAAACTTGGTAGCCCACTGCCGCTCCAACTGTTGTAGCTTGTCTAGGAATGGGAATAGGAAGTGGTGTATTTGACTCATAGGGAGCATCCAAAACAACTAGGTAGTTGGGACCACAATCCATTACAATTGTTCCACTAGCCACTGTATTTTCTCTGATCCCTACTGCCAACTCACATTTTCTTGCCTTCAAAAGTAAATTAAATTGTTAATTTCAATATAAAAAAATAATCAATAAATGAAGTTTAAAGTGCATTGACTATGTTAGGGCTATATTTAAGACATAAATTTACATATTTTATAAGTAATAGTTGTAGTGGAATAGAATATTACTAATAGTAATTATACTGTAATAGAATCTACCTAAAATGTAAGTATCAATCTAACAAAAATAGAAGCAATTGAAAGAAATTATTTATGAAAATTATCTAGGAATTTGTGACAATTACGTCATTGAACTAGGAAATGTAAACTAAAAATAACTCACCTTCATGTGTGGTTCTTATTTTCACAGGTAAGGTGTCCTCCTCAACTTTACGAATTGGTTTCTCCACTACTTCTAGTAGAAGCAACAATTTTGATTTCATGTTGGAACTACTCACATCGGATTGTGGTGTAGCAACTCCTATCTGAGATAGCCTCACTAACACATTAGCCTCAAACTTAACTTGACATTCTTGAGTTGCTTTTAAAATATCCCTCACAACACGTTCTAACATACTATTGAAATATCATCCAAGCGTGTAGTGCTTCCCTTTAGCTTGAACTCGACTAGTATACTCAGGAGCACCTAGTGCTTGAGAAAGTATGTCATTGCTCCCACTATAGCTTATGCCACTCTCTTGAGACTCTTTCATCAATTCATCCTAAAACAAAAGGAAGTTATGAAGTTAACTTTCAAATAGGTAAAACCAAATAAGGTGTTTAAAGATGTGATTTTTGGGTACAAAATGTCTACTTACTATTTTTTCCACTACCTGTAGGACCACATCATCATAGCTGCCATCTTTTTTTTTTGCATTGCCCTCTTCCAAAGTAAACTTCTATCAATGCTTTCTGTGGAGCCAGCTTCAATCATCTAATAGAAATGGAAAATTAAAGATAGTTATTAGATGACACATGTGGTTTTATTTCTATTTTTTTGTCAGAAAAGAAACAATTAAGAAACCCATATAAAATATTCCTTCATTACTTATACAATCATATAAAATTAAACCACAATAAGAACTAACAAAAACTTACCATCTCTTCTTCAAGTCCAACATACCCTTTTCTACTTAGATGATGATTATATATATGCTTCTTTCTTCTCTATTTTTGTACTTCCCTATATTCCTACAAATTAAAATGGATGCTTAGTATATATATGTGGATGCATGTAGTATGTTTAATGTTAATTGTATTTGTACCTGGAATTTTTCAGACAACCTATTTTTCACAAAAATATTCCAATCTTCATCATCGATAAAATGATATTCAGTTGGTGGTTTCTTAAGAAGCTCTGGCTCATCTTTGAAAGGAAGAATATGTTTCACAGTCAACGTGTTCTTAAAAGATTGAAAACATTTTCCCAATGTAAGCATACAATTCCTTCTGCTTTTCTTGTCTAATGTAAAAGCAATCTACAAATTATAAAGTCATTAGTTTCTCAAAATTTGAAAGAAATATAGAGATTGTAGAAAACTTATTTATGTTAAAAAAAAAAGTAACCTCAATAGAGTCCCACAACTTATCCTTCAATTGTTCAGGGACATCTCGCCATGTGTTATATCTGATTGGTACCATCGTACGTGCCAATACACCTAAGTAGCTTGTTAGGTGCATAGAAGATTCTCCTACATAGATACCATCAGCATTGTACTTTATGACCAACTTTATCCCTCTATTCCTATTCCTTATAATCATGGATTTCCTTGTTGTCCCTCTAAATTTTTTTTGTGAAGGGGTTTTCTCTTCCTTTGAATCCATGCCTATAACACATCAACGAGAAATGATAAGTATACCCATTAATTGCAAGTAAAATTGAAGTTTTTATAACATGAACTCATATTAGTAACATGAACATACTAGGAACATTTTACATGCTAGATAACAATATTCACATGTTGTCATGAAATATTTAAAAAAAATAATAATAAAAACTTACTAGAAGATCCTCACCAAACTTTTTTCTTATGGAACTAGAAATCATAAACTTTGAGCTGAGACAAATTGATATCCTTGTATTACCCTTTAGATCACTCTGAGATATGTGTATAATAATAATAATCATGAAATAGGGAATCAATAAATTTAGAGACATGATGAATTTAATCCACTTAGAAAATAAATAAACTATTTACTGAAATGGAGAATTTCAATATTAACAAGTTAATGGGATAGTTACAACCTTCACAACAAAACAACAAGGTCATAAATTTAGTTACATAGAAGATTTGTTATCAATCCAGAATCCCTCATAGTCTCCTCGAATGCAAATGAAATTAGAGTCATCCATTGTATCAAATGATTCAACTTGTGTCAAGGTGGTAATGAGAGGATGGTGTTCAATAGAATTATCCATGAAGTCATCAGAATCCTTTGCTGAAAATGAGAATTCCCTTTCAGGAGTTGACAAAACAACTGACCATCTTGGATCAAGTTGGTCTTGTACATAGAATACTTGCTTGGCTTGGGAGGCTAAAATAAATGGATTTGATTTATGAGCCATCTTAGTGAAGTTAACTAATGTCAGCCCAAACTCATCAACCCGATTGCATTTGAAAACTGGAATCCTAAACATGGTATAATCAAGATCCCATATCTCAGTAATAATACCATAGAAACATAGCTCACCAAATACTGGATTCTTATCCTTGGCACTAGAAATTTGCATTGTTGTTGCTACAATGCTAACTCCACTATTCTGGGTAACTCGTAACTCATCACGGTCTTTTGTATTGTACTGACACCCATTTATAACATAGCCATGATACTTGGCCACGTAGAGGGTAAGACCATGTGCCATCCATCTTAAGGTTTCATATATAGGTTCTTTGTCAGCAATGGCAACTTCTACCTGTTTGAATGGACCATAGTTATTAATATTTTTTATGATTAGTGCTAAGAATGGTACAATTTTTAAAATAAATTCAATACCTTTTTTCGCAACCAATGAGTGAATGTTCGCATGTGTTCTTCTTGTAGCCACTTTTGTCTCTTAGATTGACGAGGATTGTTCAATTTCAACCGTTTCATGTGTTCTCTATAAGATATGTATAAGAAAGTAGCAATAAGTTTCCAAAATTAGTTTAAGTAATCTACACATAAAATCAAAATAGTTGACCCTTACTCGATATAAGGTTTGATGATAGTTGTATTTTCCAACACATAATGATGTGCTTGCAACAACAAATTACAATCAACTTCGGTGATATGACCTTCAGGAATAGGCGCCCCAACTTTATGGTCAACATTAGTGCTACTAGGAACTCCAATTGCATCCACATTTGATAAGTACTCTGTACAAAATTCAATAGCTTCCTTTGCAATGTAGCATTCAACAATGCAACCTTCAGGGTGGTTACGGTTTCACACATAACCCTTTAATACTTTCATGAACCTTTCAAATGGGTACATCCATCTAAAATAAATTGGACCACAAAGTCTCACCTCTTTAACAAGATGAACCGTTAAATGAATCATGATATCAAAGAAGGATGGCAGAAAGTACTTTTCAAGCAAGCACAATGTCACAACAAGTTCATTTTGTAATTTATCCAATGTAGACACATCAACCACCTTCTTACATAAAGCATTGAAAAAAAGGCTCAATCTAGCAATAGCATGTCGTACATGCTTTGGCAAAAGTGATCGCAATGCCACTGGTAACAATTGTTGCATTAGTGTATGATAATCATGGGACTTCAGGCCATAAAGCTTCAAATCTTCCATTGACACAAGATTTCTAAAGTTTGAGCAATACCCTTTAGGAACCTTTAACTCAGCTAAAGTTTGACAAAATACTTTCTTCTCCTTTCTAGACAATGTATAACATGCAAGCGGAAGGTAAGTTCAATTCGATTCAAACCTTGGTGCCAGTTCACACCTTAAGCCCATGTCCATAAGGTCTAGACGAGAATTGAGTCCATCTTTTGTCTTCCCTAAGATGTTAAGTAATGTACCAATGATGCTTTCACAAACATTTTTCTCAATGTGCATTACATCCAAATTATGATGAACATGCAAATATCTCTAATACTCAAGTTCAAAGAATATAGACTTTTTCTTCCAACAATTGGTATAAGTCACATTGGATTTTTCATGTCTTCCCATTTTTTTCCCCCATGAATTACAAATGGCATTCATTTTCAATAGTATTTCCTCTCCACTTAATGGTTGTGGAGGTGATCGAAACTCTTGCTCACCATTGAATGCCTTTCTATGTTTTCTAAAAGGATGATTGCATGGAAGAAAACGTCTGTGGCCTGTAAATGAGTTCTTTCTCCCATGCTTCAACCTATGTGAATAGGTTTTCGGTCCACATATTGGACAAGCAAAATATCATTTGACTGTGCAACCAGATAAGTTTCCATATGCAGGAAAGTCATTTATTGTCCATAATAGAACAACCCTTAATGTAAAGACCTCTCTTTGATATGCATCATAAGCTTCTACCCCTATCTCCCACAAAGTTTTAAGGTCCTCAATCAATGGTGCTAAATAGATATCTTTGTCATTTCCAGGTTGTTGTGGACCCGATATTAACAAAGATAACATCATAAATTTTCTCTTCATGCACAACCACGGTGGAAGGTTATAAGTGATCATGACAACTAGCCAACAACTATACTTGCTGCTCAAAGAACTATGGGGATTTATGCCATCTGCTGAAATGGCAAGTCTAAGGTTTCTAGGTTCTGCAGCAAAATTAGGCCATCTATGGTCAATTACCTTCCATGATGGCGAGTTGGATGGATGACGCATTTTTCCATCAAATTCTCCACCTTCTGCATGCCATATGAGGTCTTTTGCAATTTTTGAGGACTGAAACATTCTTTTAAATCGTGGGATAGGTGGAAAATACCACATCACTTTAGCAGGAACTCCTTTACTCTTTTTGCTTCCTCTTCTATTCATCTTCCACCTTGAAGCTCCACATGTAGGACATGAAGATGCATCTTTTAACTCATTCCTAAAAAGTATGCAATCATTGGGACATGCATGTATTTTTTCATATTCCATTCCCAATGCATTCAATGTTTTTTTTTTGCTTCATACATAGACAATGGCAACTCATTGTTTACAGGCAACATATCATCAAGTAAGCTTAATAGCTCGGAGAAGCTTTTATCAGACCACCCATATCTTCCTTTCAGATTGTATAATTTAACTAAAGTAGATAATTTGGTGAAGTTTTTGCAATCGGGATACAAAGGTTTTTCAGCATCTTCAAGCAACCTTTCAAATAATTTTGGATTAGCCTTACAATCATCTTGTGCAGCTTCAACCATTTCTACTGTATGATCCACATTACCAATATGAATTCTATCAAAACATTCAACCCTTGTAGTTGGGGGTCCACTACTTAGAGCTGCCTCCCCATGCCAAAACCAAGTATGGTAACTTTGGTCAATTCCATAAAAGAATAGGTGTTCTCTAATCTTTTGAGGAGTATTGAAAATCAAATTTCCACACTATAGACATGGGTATTTGATGGAGTTTTGATTTGCAGAATTTTGAACTGCAAATGAAATAAAATTTTCAACCCCATCCTCATAGTCTTTTGATCTTCTATCTTTTGACATCCAGGAACGATTCATTTGCCTATAATAGTTGAACTCAATTCCTAAATAGCAAACATAAGCAAACAATGGAAATGGAAAATACTTAGAAAAGTTACCTTTAGAAAACACTCAAAACTTTCAGTTTCTCATTTGTGACATCCAAAATTTATTTTAAACTTTTTATGGACAAACAATTAGGATTCAAGTGCAATAAAAAATTTGAACCTCATCCTCAATAAAAAAAAAAAAAGATTAACAATATGACAATAGAACCTTTTGATGCATGTTTTTATGCCTTTTAACATGTCCATCATCCAAAATCAGGTAGTTGTTCCTATCCCATGTAGGAATACATAATCCCTATGTGTTAATTGCCAATATACTCAATTTCATTTTAAAGAAATTTTGGCAGCATTTCCCCATAGTTCTCCAAGTACACAAAATGAACAAGGTATAATATGTGACCTTGTTCAAATATGCACCTAGAGAACAAGAGGAAATACTACCAAAATTTCTAAAAAGTGAATTAAGCACAAGCAATTAACTTCATAGATATTATGTTTTCTTACACTATCCAATCGAACAATTCAAACATCATTGCAAAAAAAATATCTTTATCACATTCTAGACAATTTAAAAGTTGTCAACTTGAAAGTGGCTTAGATAAAACCTTTTTCACCTTTGACAGCTTAAATGTCTTTCGTATGTAATAAGAGAAACTTTTATCTTACAATGATAGTTGAATGGGAACTCTAAGGTTTCATGCATGCATGTTTGATTAAAATTAAAACACAATTACTTATTGAATAATCTAATAATTATAAAACACCTGAAGTTGTTCCATAATTATTGCTATATTTCATCATTAAACAAGATTATTATAAGAAAGCATACGTATGACCCATGATTTGAGAATCAAGTCACACCAGTCTATGTCATAGCCTTGGGTCAAAATTTGGGCCTTGGTATCAAACTAAGCTAGGGAATAACTCGTACAATTCAGGTACTCAATAAGATTTAAACAAAATTTAAAATAACGCTTCCATTATATTCTTCTAACTACCCAAAGTAAAAATGGTATTATAATTCAAATATGTTGGTTTGTATAAGGAAAAATAGTGTACCTTCCTCACTCTGTCTTTGTCTCGAGTCTTGCATCACACACCTCTCGTAGTCCAATGTAGGTCATTGTCTCTTAAAATATGTATATGCAAAACAAATAATAAATAAAGATATAAAATAAATCCATTAGTAGATATTAACAAATAAATACAAAATAAATTAAAATAAGAAATAAACTAAGAAGAAAAAAATATATAAGTAAGAAAAAAAATATTTTCACATGTGCAACAATGGTTAGATATTTTTAAAAATTTATAAAATTATTAAAATCAAACTATTTTAGTTATTATTTTTTTTAAATGGTAATTAATACTCATATAAAATAAAATATATGCATGATGAGAAAGGTAAGAAGATTATTCCTTGTGCCCCTTTTCATTTGAGATTATGACTTTTGGTGATGACCTAATGGTGGGTGAACCGTGAACCACACTATCTGACCCGGGTCAAGTCCTTAGGGCAAGAAAGATGATTGCAAGATGGGTAGAACTTAAACGAATGAGATAGAAAAGTCTGGTCTAAATTAAGGTGGCTTAACAATCCGTAATCATCTTGGTTAGGTTATATCATATTGTGAAAGAGAAGTTACAGGCTAGGTCTTCAGCATCCAGCAATTCTACCCTTTGATTTTTCCAACAAGTTGCACCATCTAATAATTATACCTATGATCCTATACCTTAGTTTTGATTCCTTATGTATACAAACTATATATGGTTACACTACATTAAAGTTATTTTTTTCTCTAAAAAGTAATTAGTGTAAATTTTAAAAGTAGACTAATATTCATTTTTTTTTCACTTCTTATTTTTTGTTTTGAAAATAGAAAATAGTAACAACTCTTATACAAAATATTTTACTATTTTTTGTTTTTAAAATAGAAAGTTAGAAATTGCATTTTAAAAGCAATATTCTATTTCAATCCACACAAATGATACAAGTTTTGAAATATTCCATTACCATATTTTGAGTAATATTTTTAATGGGTTAATTTAATTCATTTCCCCTCAAGATTTGACTAAATATAATGGCACCTGATAATATGAAATTTGAAGAAGTCCATAGACTCTTCAAGTCTATAATTAGAAGTTCCTAGTAAGTTGTCACCCATACTAATGAAATTTCTTGAGTCAACATTAATCTCGAACCTTTTTGCTACCTTCATTACCGGTTTTGCCCCTTGACCACCTACTTAGTTCTCTTTACTTTGACCATGTGTGTTTCTCTTACTTGCCCCTCTACTTTTATGAAATAAGCATATAGAAGAAGCCCATTCAAGTTTTTAATTTTTCTTTGTTTGGATCATTCCTTGAAACCTTCTAAAATTTCCCTTGTACTTAGCCTCAACATTACAGGGTCCAATAAAACTCTTATAAATAAAATTAAAAAAGTAATAAATATTATAAAATTATTTTATTAAAAAAATTAATATATATGTATATATATATGTATATATATATATATATATATATATATTATAATTTATAAATTATATAAAATCTTATTCAATAATAATATTGTGATATTTAATTATAATATGTTTAATTTTAAAATATATTTAATATTAAAATTATGATATATTTAATTAATATATTAATGATATTAAAAACTTTTTACAATTTAATTAAATAAAAAAATTATTTACATATAAAATAATTATAATTAATTCGTTGTTTAAAGGATTATTTTAATATTTTGTGTATATAAAAACTTTTAATATATATATATATATATATATATATATATATAATCATAAGGGTTTTGATTTCAACAAGGTATATTTTATTAAGTAAATAAAGAAGGGCAGCTTCCTTGAACTTTCAATCCCAACTTGCAGATTTTACACCTTCGGCATCACAGGTATATTGAGGAGGACAAGGAAAAGTGCCATCAACGTATCCTAAGAGGTCGTTGCTAATTAAAACAGGGAGGAATTTATCTTTCCAAAGAAGATAGTTGGTGGAATCAAGTTTGATTGGTAATATTCGGTGCAGCAAGTAGAGTGGAATAAGACAGTGAATTCGAAATAGAAAACTGATAAGAATGTGACAAAGAAGAAGGAAGAATAGAAGGATATGATGGTGTAGAGAAATAAGAAGAAGAAAAGAATAGGGTGAAGGAATTTATTTGAGGAGAATAGGAGATGACAAAGTTGATACCTGAGTCAAGAAGGGAGGAAGAGCAATAGTGGAGATGACAGATGGAGGTCCGGCAAGAGTGCTAGGAGGCAAGGACTTAAAAACCTGGGTCAACGACGATGCCGCTAAGGACGAAACCTGACTGGGAATATCAATATGTGCAGCATACAACAAAAGAGATGATGTTTCAATGGATGAGGAAATTTCAGCAGTGGAAGATGGTGTCACAGCCATGGCAGAGGAGATTGAGAGAGGATGTAGCAGGAAAGAAATTGCTAGAACAATGATAGCGGCAGGTTTAGAATCCTTTCAACGCACCAAATTTAGAGTCAGACTTGTCAGCCTTTCAAAGACGCGGAGGCATAGAATATTCCTGATTAAAATATGTGAGAGCCTTTCAAAGACACAACCCTAGCTTTCTTTGAAACTTTCCACGACACCGTGTGTCTTCGGAAAAATATTCAACCGTACTAAGACCTTCACCTACCAAACTAGGGTTTACATGGAAAACTAGGGCCATTCTCATCAGAAACAAATTATAAATTGCCTTTGAAATCATGCCATGACACTCTTTCAACAATCAAGTCTTCCATAGTTGATGTTGTCTGCTAGCCATCCTTGGCCATCTCTGTTCCCTGTCATCCTCTTCACTACCGATACCAAGAAGCTACTAACAATGAAACCTAGCGAGAGAGTTGAGAGGAAGAGGCCAGGGCTCATAGTTTTCATCCTCTTGGGTGATTGGGTAATGACGAAATCGAGCTGACCAGTGTATATGAAGGCTTCTCCAGAACCCACCAAGAAGAACCGTGGAATCAACAAGAAGACGCTAATGGGAAGAGTAGCAGTGTTGTCACCCACGAATTTTGCCACAGTTTTTGACTCGTGTTGCTAACAAAGTTTTCCACACCCACCAATTCCCACAATGAAAATGGGATTTCTCTATGCCTCCCTTCTCTCTCAACCCATGGCAATGTCTCTCCTCTTTATAGCACTAGCGTTGTCATTTCTTTCCCACACACAATCCAAGCTCAGCGCCGCTTACTAGTACAAAACATGCCCTCTGTTCAAACCCATCATGCGGGAGATCATAAGAAGCACCAAGGAAATCAACGACCCCACCATAGCTACTGCCACTCTCCGCCTCTTCTTCCACGACTGCATGGTCGAAGGCTACGACGCCTCAGTCCTCATCTCCTCCAACTCCTTCAACACCGCCCAGCACGATGCCGACATCAATCTCTCCCTCCCAGGCAATACTGTATCAATACATCCAGATTGTACGAGTCTTGCCTCTCCAGTCATCAGTCATCATTCATGACTTTGTAGGAAGGATGAGGTGGACCAAACAAGGCCTTCGGATGGGCCCAAATCTAGCCACATCCAAGGTCCAAATTCCTATCCCCTAAAGTAAAATTCAAATTATTATTATTATTTACATTCTGTAGAAGTTTCTTCTTTAAATGGATTTTATTTTTGAGAAAACTTGCTATGGAAAGTCTGCATCTTGATTTCAACCGAGCCAAGCCCATATCTTTTGGACCTGGTGCCTCCCCCAAACCTTGACTGCCCAACAACTAAAATTCAAACCCAAGCCCACCAAAGAAAATTTTAAAACACGTCATGCGTTTGCTAGTTGTTCCTTTCTCAATACCATTTAAAAATCCCCCATTTTGTAGCTTTCTCAACTGCTGCAGTTGAACCTGTCTTCTCCTTGGTGTACGAACACGACACGTCCATACCTATAGGTGGCAGAGGCTACACCTCCTTTCCCACGCCCTTGTGCTGGTGCATGAGCCACCCACCACATTACTCTCAACCTCCATCCCGATCACCATGCTGGCTGCTACATCTCCATGGCATTACACTAGGCAAAAACAAGGCGGCACTTCCCACCACAACTAAAAGGAGAAGCTGGAACTATACCTATTACAACTTGCAGCGTACCATACAACAATAAGAACAAAAAATGCACTGTATTTATTTGGGATACCATTACCCTGATTTTCTCCTCCCAAAATAATTTTCCCATCTATGAAACAATAATATTAGATTTTTGGAACAATGAAAACCCTTCCATTTGTCTTCATTTGTACTAATCTATTCAAGTTTGAGGAAAACAACATTACTTGAGAAAGAGATTTACTTGTAACTATGATGCTCTGTAGTAGATTTTGCCAATGGTAACCTCCCATGCATGGAAGTTAGACATGGCCATTCCAACGGATTAGGGCATTTTAGTGGTGGACTTAGTGAGAGCTATAGGGTTTCGGGGTTTCTTCAGTTTTGAAATTGTGGAGGGAATGTCTGGTAGGTACTCGTAGAAAGGGAAAAACATTTAATTAATATATATTTAGAACATATATATACTATTATTTAATGTCACCTAATATAAGCGCCATGAAATATCACAACTATGACACTGCTATAAAGTGTCATGGAATAACCAGTTATTCTTATAAGTGCCACAGCAAGCAATGATACTTTAAATAAGCGCCATGAAATAAAAAAACTAATATAAAAAATGACCCTTTTGAAAAAACGCCATTGTCTATCCAAATATAATGATACTTTATGAAAGCATCAAGGATTAAAGCGTCATAATTTTCTATTTTTGTAGTAGTGTTGACTTACTATCCATTGCATTCAAGACTACCTCCACTATCCTTTCAAGACTAATAAGGTGAAAACTATTAGCCTTTTAAGATTACCTCTACTATCCTTGAGTTATACATCCTCCTATTGTGTGTTTAACTAATATGTCTTAGCTCTCTAAGAGCTAATGTCAAATTCTACTTAAGAAACTATTATGATCATAGTTTTCATGAACGCACCTTCTTAGGATCACCTAAGGGGACACTTTGTCTCAATCCCATGTGATATCATGGTGCCTTTATTGAGAATGCTTATTGCTATTGGCTTCTATCAATAGTGACCCAATCCATAGGGAATGTATGATCAACTTATTATCTCACTCGTAGTTCTAAGCAACTACTAACTTTAGTATAAACTCAACATTCTCTCAAGGTTGAGAGACAACACAATGAAATGGCTTGGTGAGGTCATGACTACTAAATAGTCTTAAGTCATGACTCACCGTAAATCTTATTCAATGTTTAACTGATTACTACCAAAAAGTGCTATTTTGTAGACCTAATTATAATGGTTTTAAGCACCTTTGAGTAGTAATCATATTCATTTAACCCAATTAATTCATTAAGGTCCTTAGTAATTGGTTTTAACCATTTTGTGGCAAGTTTACATGTTTTTATCAGCTTATGAATCAATTCAAGCATGCCAAATGATGGAGGAGCTACTTGGACAAGTTAAAACAAGGATTTTGGACATTTACAAGCTTGAATTTCAAGTGGAAACACGAGCACAAGCAAAGAGAAGCAAAGAGGAAAAGCAAGCAAAGTGAAGAGAAGCAAAGAGGACAGCAGCTGCAGTCTTCTTTCGCACTTTTGGAGAACTTCCCGAAGTCCATTTTTTGCATACTATATACCATTTCAAAGCTCTGGAAGTCAAGAATCCAACGCTTCAAACCGTGCACGATTTGGAGCTGAAATGAGGAAGATATGGCCTTCGGAAGCCAACTGCTCCAGGTTATGCGAAAATTTCGCATTCCACAAGGTGTTATGCGAAATTCGCATAACATTCGCATAACCCATGCGTGTTGCGAATTTTGCTCTGTTTTTGCCGACTCCACTTTAGATATTTTCCTTTGTATTTTGTGATGTAATTTCCTTTCTTATCCTTGTAACTAACCAATCACAAGCTTTTGCTTTTGTAAAGACTATATAAGGGGTGGAAATCACCTCTTGGATCATATATAGAATATAGAAGATATATTACGTTTTACACTTAGACGGATTTACAGAGCTCTCCCGTTTCTATTTTCTTAGTAGCCAAACAGCCTCTAAGGGCTTTTCCTCAGAGGATGAGTGGCTAAAACTTTTAGTTTCTCAAAGTATGGATGTTATGTGATGGCTTGGATGCAATCCCATGGAAATTTCTCGCACCCGGAAGGTAAGGTAGACGTTTTTCATTAAAGGTTCATTAAGGCAAAGTTTGGTTTTTATTTCCTTTGGACAACTTCCAACGGCCAATACTTGATAAGCTTTTGGATTTTCATCCATTAGTTATCTCCTACGAGCTATTGGAAGGTGAGGTTTTCAATTCCAAGTTTTGTATTAATCCATTAGAACCAATTTCAATGGCCATTGAAAGGTGAGTTTATCACCTAGAATGACTTTGAGTTGCCAATATTTGGTAAGCTTTTGGCTTTAGACCATTAGTTATCTCTTACGAGCCATTCAAAGGAAGTCTAAGGTGAATAACCATTGATGAAATTCACTACCATCTGTTTTGCCATTTTAAAGGATTAAAACTTGATTTGCTAAATCCATACCGGTTCGGGAAGCAAGCATCACCATAGTTGCAACCCCAACGCGAGGAGCCTATCCTAAGATTTCCAATTTGCATAAGAGCCAGAGCATAACTATCCTATCTTTGAGAAACTTGTTTTTACACCCTTTCATTTTAGTCTTTAAGGTTAGCTTAGATTAGTTTAAATCTTTTTAAAACATTTACATCTTCTTTTAAAGCTAACATCCATAAGAAAATCACCTATTTTCCTAATTTGAATATCACTAGTGTTTGCGAAAACCCTTCCTAGTGAACGATCCTAGAACCACTATGCTATAGTAGCTTGGCTACTTTAGTAATAGTATTCAAGGTATAAATTTTGTTGATACGCCTTTAAAGCTAAGCTACCATGAGTCGAATCATTAACCATACATACTAGTGCACTCACCATGGGGAACCCATCTTGATAGCTAATACTAGCCATCCCTCCTATTAAGAGATGCTGCACTAAAACATCTAATGGGTTGTCTAGACCCACAAACCGACTATGAATAAATAATCTATTTGCAAGAAACTCATGACTTAGATCTTTTGTGTAACTTATAATGCACCCAAATCACGTACAAGGAAAAAGATGTTAGGCGAGAATGCTCATAAAGTGTAATGCATGGAATAAGGATAGATAAAAGTGAAACTGGAATATCATTAAATAATGATTCCAAATTTATGACATCATGTCATGCTTTTAAGGGCTCTATCTTAATAAGGGGCGGGTTTCATCGATAAATCCCATTAATTAACCAATGTATAAACCCTTTATTTTGTCATCTTCACACATAAGACACTAGGTACCTTCCTGTACTTTTTGATTCATGGTCATCCCTTGGCCTTTTGAGCTAAGATTAGGTCTCATTAAGATTTTTTTTAAGGATTTGTAGGCCTAATTCACTTAAGTTAGTTTTTGAGTTTAATTTTTGGATTTTGAATGTAAAATAAGCTTTAGCTTGATTTTGGATCTTCGACTATAGGAAATGAGTTTTTGATCTTTAGATGCACAAGATGAATTTTCAATTTTCTCTATCTCTTCCATTAGGGTTGCAAATATTGGTGCCTATTTCATTTATTTATTTATTTATTATTACTACTATTATTTTGGCATGAAATTTGTATTTTTGATTCCTTTTGCATGTGTGGGATTAATGATGGATTTTAGATATACATGTGTTTGACACAATGATTTTAATTGACTAACTTTAATGTTTAATTTCAAACTACATGATTTTTACTTTAATCCTTGTTTTATTTTTGCATAAAAATTGGGTGCTAAATACTAGAGATTTTGGTTGCTGAAAATTAAAATAATAACTGTGAATTTTGGTGACTTGGCAGTTGAAATTGGGTCATTAAATTTTAATGAAATTCATGACAATGATAACATGACCAACTATTTGAATATGTCAACCCACACATGCATGTGAGACATCAATCCCGTGCACACACATGCAACATTACCATGCATAACCACCTTGAATGCATCATTTTGGGTGCATTGGGCCCATTCTTTTCTTTATTTTGTTGCTAAGCCCATCACAAACTCAAAAAATTCTAGTGGCAGCTCGAAGGGTGCTGCATGGAAAATTAAAGGAGGTTTTAAACAGTTTTAGAAGAAAATAATGCATGGGGAAAAGAGGGAGTGGGTGGTTTTCGAAAAGACAGGAAAAAAAGCTTTAAAAGAAAGTTTGTAGGTAAAGGAGTGGTGAAGATTCTGATTTTTGGAAAAAAAGAGAGAAAAAAAAAAATGAAGATGGAGAAATCCTGATAGAAAATGTTTTGAAGAAGCAAAAAGATAAAGAAGGAAAATGAAGAGAGAACATAAGAGAAAGAAAACAACAAGAGAAGGGAAGCGGGGTAGGAGTTGGCCAATTTTGTTCAAGTATGATTATAACATGTTTCATATTTTCTCATTTTACACTATTCTATCTTGCTTCATCGATTTTAGGTTCATTTTGATGTTTGATTGTGGACATTAGATATTGTGCATGTTTATGGAATCTGAGATTATTTTTATGCGTTTTATGTTTAGCTCTTTTGACTATGTTAATGAACGACTTGTGCATTTCATTTTTTTTTGTTTTTTTATATGACTTAAGTATGGATTCATCACTAAATCTAATTATTAAGGATCAACAATAGTTGCACCTATAGTTAATTAGTTGCCCAAAATTAAGGAGAAACCAAGGACTCTCAGAGCTCATCTTCTTGTCCTGGGGTCTCTCAATTCTCTCCCATAACTACTATTCAGACAACACCTTACCCTATCAAGCATACCCCTTGTAATGACCGGGTATTTTAGACCACGTTGGAATTTCAAGTTTGAAAACTCTTCTATTTGGCGGTGGTTGAAAAGTCAAAAAGACAATTTGAGAATATGTGTCAATTTTGGATTAATGAAATTCAAAAGATTCTATAGGTCAATAAAGCAAGTTGAATTTTGTGCCATATCAGTCTTTAATAGGAAATTTCTTAGGGTCATAGAAATCGAAAATTTTTGGAAACGAAAAATCAAAAAAATAAATAAATAAATAAATAAATAATAGAATAAAATAATTAAACTAGTTAATTAAAATTTTAATTAAACTACTTATTAATAAATTATAGATTATTAAAATATTTGTGTTGGTGTGTGATAATTTATTTTGTGTGTTGTAAATTCAAAAATAAATAAATAAACAAATAAGGATTTGAGATTAATTGAGAAATAAAAGAAAAGCAAAAAGAAAACAATAAATAAATTAATAATATTTGTTTTTATGGTGGTTGGGTCGTGGCCCACTTAAAGTGGTTGGGAGGTTTTAAACAAAAGAAAATGAAAAAAGAAAGGTGAAAGAGAAAAGAGAGGGGGAGTGGCAGTGAGTCGCGGAGTGTAGGGGATAAAGCATTGTTGTTCTTCATCTAGCGATTTCGATGGCCAAATGAGCTCTATTTCACATGAAATTTTAGAGCAATACTCTGCTAGACACGAGAAACATTTGCTAGTGTCAAATTTCATTTTCAATGGTTGAATTGTTGGATCTGTGGTAGGGGACTTAACCCTAAAACTTTTATTCGATGTTTTTTTCTTTAAAAAAAATTATAAATCTTGTTGTTGGAAGTTAAATAGGTAATATTTGTGATACAAGAAATTTTATTGGGAGATTTAGGAATTTTCTTTGGAATTTTGTGATAATGAGGTAATTTAATTGTGGAAAAGGATTGTGTTTGGTTATTAAAAGTTATTGGGATTATTGAGAACAAATAAAATTATGATAGAAATTATATTTGATTGATATTGAGATTATTGAGAATTTATTGGGATGTTTTTGGTAATTTAATTGTGAAAAATGATTGTATTTGGTTATTAAAAATGATTGGGATTAAGAATAAATAAAATTGTGGTAGAAATTATGTTTGATTGATATTGGGGTTATTGAGAATTTATTGGGATATTTTTGGTAATTTAATTATGGTTAAATGATTGTATTTGATTTTAAAATTAATGGGATTGTTGGGAATAAATAAAATTGTAGTATAGATTATGTTTTATTGATATTTGGATTAGTGAGAATTTTCTATGACATTTGTAGATGATGATGTGTAATTTCATTACTTTTCATATGCATCATGGTTGTGTGAAGAAAAATAAAAATTTGTTGTAAGGTTGCATGAAATGGAAAAGAAGAAAATAAAATAATGATGAAAAGTAAATGGCCGTGAGAGGTGAATTAAGAAGGAATTGAGATCCCTAGGGTGAAAGACCCAAAAATCTACTTCGAGAAGACTACGAATCAGGAGTGTATTTAGGTATGGATGCGTATCCTTCAGTGAAAGTTCGAAAACGACAGTGCATTGTATGATGTGTGTCACATATCCACATGCATTTTATTTAATTGTTGAAAATTGTTGAATTGTTATAATTATGGAAATTAAATTGTTTGGGTTGAGCAATTTATGGTGGAATGTTTATTTTTTTGTACACATGAACCTTAGTAATCCCAATTAACACTCTCAGGTGTAAAACACCCTATTGAGCAATGTGGAAATGCTCACCTCTTCTTTCTTAAAACTTTTAGATGTAAATATAGCCCCTAAGGATCAATAGATAAAGTAGGGAGGGCTTCAGGATGTCCTAGGAGATTTTGAAGCAACCTAATGGATTGTAGTGTAGTTATTATGTTGGTTTATTTTGGAACTTGTATTAGCAAACTTTGAAACTATATATTTTTACTGAGACTTTATTTTGATTAATTTGCTCATATTGTTGACTTTCATTTTAGACTTGAGTTGGAAGATCTTATTGTTATTGAATTTTCGTGTTGCTCTGAGTAGTGATTGGTTTATTGATAAATTGGAATGTTAGTTGGAGAAAGCTCTATTATGATTTATGTTTTTATTTATTTATTTATTTTTAAAAAGTGTTTTGGTTGGCTACCAACTTGGATTAGGAGGAACCCTTAGGGTCAAACCTCTGACCTGGGGTTATGGGCTAAATTCTAGGTCACTCGAAATTTGGGTTGTGAGACCCCTCCTCAACATAGGTACTTCTTAGGTTGTAAGCGATGCATGCACAACTTCATTTGATTCACTTTAGAATCTATACAAAGCATATGTAGAGGAAATTGCTAGCTTTATCTAGAAAGAATATTTAAATTGGCCATCCATTTGAACCTTCATTTAGACAAATTTACGACATTATCTCCTCTAGTGCAATTCAAGATTCTCTTATTGTTGTTTCTCTTCTTCCACAGGTCACCTGTCCACCCAGTTGCACCCAGGGATCCACATCCCATATGGCCATGCATGGCCCCTTGGTGCACACCTTTCCCTCATTATCTAAGACACATTGCCGATGCTAAAACCTACCCATGATAGAAGGTTTATGCAGTCGTTGCATTGCACGATTTTCTTCTATGAACCCCATGCAGCCATCTACCCACACCCAAACCTCTACCAAATCACTTCTGTTAGGCTTGACATAATCTAGATTTGTCAAGTGTTGATAGTGATCATTTGAAAATATACATTTTTGCATGGGATTGGCTTTGTCCCTCAAAAAGACATTCTGATTCTAGTATTTGGGAGACTTGCAACTTTGATTTTAGGCATAATAAAAAGTAGAATTATTCTAGCAAAATGAAGAAAATAGAGCTGCTCTTCATCCCTGCCCAGATCCTAGGCCACTTTGTCACGACTGTGGAGATTATTTAGCTCTTAATTGATTGAGATTATTTTTCAGTCACTTTACTCATCATGCAACCCTTTGCATGAGCCTTCTTTTTGTTTGCAGATTGTGTGTAGTCTCTTTCTGCTTCCATGTTTGGATGCATTTGTATAGCTCACTTCTCTCGAATTGATTTAATTTTTAAAATTGATATCGTACTCTAACCCTTCATCATCGTCATCATCACTTGCCCACTTGTTCTGTACCTGTATGAAAAACTAGAAACCACTTGTGGGAGATGTAGTGAGGCAACTCCCTTAGACTTAGTTCATTCAACTTGCAATGTTTGTAGTTGATACACTTTGCTTTTCCACGATTGATGTGGGAAATGAACTTAGTGTTCCTTCATATATTTTCTTCCATTTTGGTGCAACATTTTCTTAGCTTCATACTCAGTCTTCAAACCCTCTATGACCAGTTAGACTGTGGATATTATTGAGTTGGGTAGATTAGATGCTAACTTGTTGGTACCAAGTTTTGCCTACTTAGTTCCTGCTTGAGTATTATTTTTTATTACGTTCAACAAAGTTTGCACATAATCTATCAATGGGTTGCTTGACTATGAAGGTATGGAAGTCATAAACCTAGAAGAAATAGGTTCTGGTGGTAGTAAATAATGATGTTCCCTTGAACTAGGACCTTATTAATAATTCTTCTTCTCTGATCCCATGCGTGGAGCCATGGAAGTTCGCACCTAGCTCAAACTTATTATCAATTTCTTGGTAGAATAACCCTCCAATTGCAAATTTTGCTCAATTGGCATCTTTATCTATTTGTATTGATATTAATTTTCTTAATGAAAAATTGAGGCAACAAGCTTTTATTTGAAGATCGTCCACTTGTTCTCTAAATTGAATTAGAACTTAATAGTGGCTCTTGCTGAATCTACCACTCATTTGATGGCCACAAGGACCCTACCCTATGGTTAGTCTACACAGTTGAAATCAATAAGAGTGACATTCATGGGTTTGTCTTACCATATTGAATGAGCAATTCTTAGGCAAAAAACTTGGGTGGTTAATCCGAGGCAATTGATGCATCTAGATGAGAGACTTGCTATTGTACTTCCCATGGAAAAGTCATAGAAATTCTTGGATATTGGTAGAAGCGGTCTATCATAATAAAAGAAGCTATATGTTTAATGGATAGATGTAGTCCATCTTTGTTGGTTCAAAGTTTGATTGTGGATTTGTAGACCTTAAATTTTATCCCGATTTTATTTTTTACATTATTTTTAGCCCAATTTTACTTTTAAAATTAAATTCCAATTACACATGATATTTTTTTGCCACCTCACCATTTAATTATTAATTTTTATTCTTTTATTATTATTATGATTATTATATTATATTATATTTTTTCTTTTCTTTTTTTTCTCTCTCATTTCTCGTCTTTCCTCTTTCTCCTATACATTTCCCAACAACTCCACCCACACACGCTCTCTCACCCATACGCCCACATACAAAGACCCATTCCCCCTCCTCTCTTCCCTCTTCTGTTCTTTTTTATTTTGTAGTTTTAGTTTTTTTCTTCCATTTTTTGGTGGTCGGTCCTCATTTTTTCCTTTCCCATTTTTTTTCTTCTTCCTCCCCCCAACACCCACACTCCACGGCCACTTCAAGCACATACCAACTGACCCCATATTTATATATTTTTTTCTTCCATTTTTCTTCCTTCCACTTCCTCTTCTTCCTCCACACAATGCCACACGCCCCCCTCATTTCATTCATTACATTTCTATTTTCTTTTTCATTTTCTATTTTTTTATTTCCTAAAAACCCATCAATCCCTTACCACTGTCGGTAGAACCATAGACTAGTCACGACTGACGAGCCACTACCGGCTGACAACCCCTTACTTTTTTCTCTCATTCTCTCATTCCCTCACTTTCCCATCACACCCATTTCCATTATTATTATTATTTTTATTATTATTATTATTATTTATTTGTGCAATAATGGTTTGTGATTTTAGGCTTAATTTATTTATTTATTTAATTCAGTTTGGTTTTGATTGTGAATTGGGTTAACATAGATTGGGCTTAATTTTGGTTGTGAATTTGGGTTTGTTTATTAAATTAGGTTTGAATTATGAGATATCAAATTTAGGTCTAATTGGATTTATTGTATTCAGGCTTGGCTAATTGTGATTGTATTTTGGTAATTAATGGGGAAATTTTGCACTATGTCTATTGACATGGGGATACTTATGTGGGGCTATTTTTGTTTTTGCATGGACCCATTTTGCTATTTTGTTGGCTGAGTACTGATTCATGCCTAATTGGTGTCTCAGCTGATTCGTTTCCAGCTGGTGATCCTTGATTGAGGGAGTAATCAACAAAATTTATAACCTATTACACCATATACTAGGGTAGCAAAGACAAAGCTACTATAGTATAGCGGCTCTAGGATCGTTCACTGGGAAGGGTTTCCAAATTACAAATGATACCAATTCAAAGTGAATTGGTGCTTTTTCATTTCAAGGTTAGCTCAAGAAATAAAACACAAACTTTGGTTTAAAAAGATTTAGATTTAAGCTAACGGCAAAACAAGTAATGGAAATTACTTATGAAGAAAACATTCCTTGGAGATTTAGGTTCACAAGGGAGGTTCCTCATGCAAAAGACATAGCTCAGGTCAATTGGTTCATTTCCTCGCGTGAGAGAATCAACATATAGCCAATTCTCTAATCGGTGTTGTACAGATACATCCTTTAATTAGATTTCAGCTTTAATTCTGTCACTGATGCAACTTGCAACGGTTCGAGCCTCTCACTAAGCCTTAACCATTCAAGGTGATCTTTAACCTTGGACTTCTCTTCTCAAGCTCGCAAGAGATAACTAATGGATGTCTCCTTGGAATCCAAAAGCTTACCAAGTGTTGGCAATTCCAGAAAATCCTACCTTCAAATCACCTCCCAAAGGCTCGCAAGGGGTAAACTAGTGCATCTTCATGGTTGCCTTACCAAGTGTTGGCCCAGGTGACTCTAAGGTGTTTTAAGTTAACTAAAAACATAGAAATCACTAAAGGATTTCTCTTCCTCTTCATTCATGGCTGAAACCACAAAGCTTTGCATTCTTGCACTTGGAACCTTTTCCGGCAACCTTAGCTCCAAGGAACTAAAGGTTTAGTTACTCATTCTCTGGGGAAACTTCCTCAGAGAGTGCATACATGAGAAAAAATAAATGATACAAAGTGAGAAGGTAAGGCAAAACAAAGGTCCTGAATTTTACTTGCTTTCAAACTTTTACCAAAAGGGTTCCTCCTCCTTGAGAACAGGCTCTCGAGAGGTATTTATATAAACATAATACAAAACTAATTATTACATGGATATTTACTCTTTTTCCTAACTTAAAAGCTAAGGAATCTTGTAATTGGTGGCTTACAAGGAGAATTTTGGGATTTAGACAACAAAAATCTGATGGAAAATATCTCCCAATGTCAATAGCAAATATCGGGAAGCACTAAGGACCATTTCGCAAGAGAAAATGATGTCTGTGAGATTTCGCAGACACACAAAAAGGGCTGCGAAATCACTTCGCAGCAAAAGGCTAATCTCATAGCTTTGCGAAGTTGGCTTTCACCTTGAGGCTCTCAACTTCCAACGTGCGACATATATCAGGCAACTTCAGGAGGAAATCCACAACACTGTTTAAAAAGGTTGCGAAATCATTTCGCAACAAAAGGGTGATTTCGCAACACTTTGAAAAATGCTTCTTTCAGCTTAGAGTGATTGACTTGTAATGGCTGTAACTTCTTCGTTTCAACTCCGAATTATGCACCGTTTGAAGCATTGGATTTTTGACTTCCTGAGCTTTAAAATGGTATATAGCATGCATCAATTGGCCTTCATAAAGTGCTCCAAAAGTGGCTGATATGACTGTCATCAAGAATATGCTTTATGGTAGATTCTCTTTGCTTCTTCTCCTTGCATTCCGGATTTACTTATGGCAAAGGACTTCCAAGCTTTAGTTATTCATGTTTCTAAGCTTCCAATTGCTTTGCCCAAGATTCCTCATAACTCTCCTCAATCTTGGATTGCTTTGGTGATCAAAAAGGCTATCAAAATACCAAAACTTAACACATATTGATTAGAAGTGCTTGCAAAGGTCCTTAACATGTTAATTAGGTTAAAAAGCAATAACTACTACTCAAAAGTGTTTAAAAGAGTTAATTACAAGCTATGAAATAGCACATTTTGAGTAGTAATCACTCCCCCCAACCGACATATTGCTAGTCCCTTAGTAATGAAGGAGAGAAAAATAAAAATAAAAAATTACTATAATTTACAACATCATGCTGATTACTTCAAAAAATTTTAAGTGGCATGATGATCTAACTCCCACATGGAACATTGAAGAAATATAAACCCAAATTTCAACAAGAGTTATCACATACTATGCTAAACACTATTAATCAAGGGAATGCATTATGCAAACTGAAGTTTTAAAATCATTTTCACTTCCAAAGAACCAAACTTTATTCTTCCACAAAAATCTAAGTGTGTGATTCCTTAGCTTCCGAATATAGTATGCTAAAATAATCTCTCCCCCCAACCTATCTCTTTTCAACACTTAGCAAACTGACCAAATTCAATAGGCAGAGAACACATTTTTTTTTTTTTTACAAGGCTTAAGGGGTATTCTTTTCTGAATTGTCCATGTAACGGGGGTCCATCGATGACTCCCAACCAATTAAGGTTTAGGGCATCAAGCTTTAAGGATCTTTCAACCACTAACTCCTCGGATTTTACCCCGGACTTTTGAGAATGAATTTTTAATACCCAAGCACCTACCATATGCTAACTCCACCTATCCACCCTTGTAACGAGCATTGAGGTCGGTGACTCCCAACCAATTAAGGCTTAGGGCACCAGGTTTTAAAGATTTTCATCATATACCCCTCAGACCTTGCTCGGGTTTCAAGGCAAGCAAATATTTTTCTTTCTTTATTTCAAAGGCTCATTGGCCTTTCATAAGGTGTCTCAACTTTATCAAATGAGGTCAAAGGTACCAAGTTCCAAATTTTTTTCTAAGTCAAGAAGGAAATAGTTTTTCATCTTATAATCGGAATCTATTGTGCACAGTGTGTGAATAGCTTAAAGTGGAAGAACTAAACTTGATTTCAATAGAAGCTTCAACAATTGAACCACTTTAGTAAGCATAATCCATACTCTAAGTCAAGTGAAAAGCAACAGTTCAATTTCTCTTGTTTCACTTTGAAAATTTTTCCTCAAAATCCATGGAGATTAGAATAAAAAGAGTAAAAAGCAGAAACTATAACTGATTTATTAATATAATTGCATTACCAAAAAGATTTAGCATACTTCCTTTAACTTAGCATACTTCCTTCCTCATTTCTCCCCTCCCCCCCCCCAACCGAACTGAGCATTGTCCTCAATGTGATATAGGTGTTTGCAATTAAAGGGAGGAAGTGGTACCTCCTGAGTGATATCGAAAACTGATTGGAGAAACCACATGTTTCAAAAACAATAAAAGATATGAGTAGAGGAATTAGGATAAAATAATGCTAAGAGTACTCAAAAATTGATAGATTTGTATTACTTCATTTGATGAAAATACATAAAGAGAACAAGTAATACAATTAATCCCAATATATAATATCAAAAGCATGGGATTTCTAGAGCTACTCCAGTAAGGAAAATATAAGGGAAATACATAAAGGAAATGCATAAAGGACATATATAAAGGAAACTATGAAAATGATCAGATGGTGGCTGGAGGATGATGTGGAGATGATGGCTCAGCTGCCTCTGCCTCTCCTGTAGTCGGCTCCTCAGAAGGCATAGTCTGATGTACAATAGGAGGGGCCTGTGATGGCTCTGGTGGGATAGGAATGGAGTGCTCAGGAGGTGATATAATACCCAGATGATGCTGAATTTGCCTCAGGATGGCAGTGTGTTGGGTCTGAGTAGCGATAATCTGCTCTTGATGAGCACTAAGAGCTGTGATCTGCTGAGTGAGAATGCTTTGAGAAGCGGTGAGGATCTGCAGTGAGCGGCATAACTCCCTATACTCAAAAATAGGAATGCCCATCCTCGGCTCAGCTGAAGAAGATGGCTGTGATGAGGTTGGAGTGACTGGAGGGGCTCTGGTGATGGTAGGAGAAGCAATAGGTATACCCTCAGGTATGTGTCGTGGGGATGCTCTCCTAGCAGCTGGCTGTGGGCGCTCTGGCTGCTTAACTCTATAGGCTGTCATGTTGTTCCATTTGTCGAGAGTAAATACCTCTCGGCAAATGCACTTGCGCTCCAACTGAGGCTCTGTTGGATACCCCAGGTGCTCCAAAATCTGGCACAGCAGCCTTGGAAAGAGAAGAGGAATGACATCAGTTCTCTGCAACTTCTTCTTATGGACCTTCTCTTCGAAATAGAGAAGGGCAGCCATAATCAGGTGGTGAGGGCCAAAGAAATATCCCTCAGAAATTTTGAATAGAGCCTCCAAAAGAACTCCTCTTCTTTGAGTCTAATGTTGGAGTGGGTAGATGTTATGACGGAGAAATGCATCAATAAGAAACATGCTTGGAGGAAGTTCTCCCCTCAACAGATGTGGATGTGTGGAAGCTCCTCTGGACAAGGTATGTACCATCTCCAACTCAGTGGGACTAGTCCACACTCTGAAATCCTCAAAATGAGTTGGCTCATATGGTATATGGAGAGCCTCTGCTATATGGCGAGCTCCCAAAATGCCATGCCAACCATCTATAGTAAAATGGATTAAAGTAGGATCTCTGACCTGCTTGGTAGTCATGGACTGATAAAAATCCATGGCTACCCTGGGATAGAAGAAGTCTCTAGGGGCCAGCAGCTGCTCCATATGATATCTAAGCAATAGGCGGAAAGAATCCGCAAGCTCCGGCCTCAATTGGAAGGTGGTTGTGTCAAAGCACAGCTCAGAGTGGAATGACCGAGCTCTGCAATCCAAGTTCCCTTAAATTGGCGGCTGCGTCAGCATCGATCGCCTGATTATTGCTTCAAGAGCTATTTCAGATGGAATTTGGGGTTCGGGAAGTGGTGGCTGAGGCTCCTGAGGCTCTACTGGAGACGCTGGAGATGGAATTGGAGATGGAACTGGTGAAGGTTCTGGGGACTGCTCCGTTAAGTCAATGGGCTCTGAGCTTTCAACCCTGGCTCTCTTTTGCAGGGGCCGACCCCCTGACCTGGTGAGATAACGCCTCGCCCGAGGCTTCTGCGGTGCGGGCTTCGTCGGAGGGGAAACAACTTTTTGCTGCGGAGGTTCAGAGGTGGGTTCTGGAACGGGCTCCCCTCGCGGAACTCTCTTGCGGCTTGAAGGAGAGGAAGATTTGGCTCCTCTGGTTCGCGCCATTTCGGATTGCCAAAAATTTGGTCGAAAGTGATGACCGGAGAAGATGATCGGAGGTTCGCACGACGTCGGGCTCGGGCAAGGAGATGAACAGTCAGCAACTATGGCGCGTTCTCTTTTTAAAACCCTTTCGTAGCTCAAATGATCGGTATATATAAAAATAACGGAATATTAAGGGTCATTTTGAGTTTCGCAGAAAAAGGCCAATTTCGCAGCAAAAAGTCATTTTCGCAGCCCACTTCGCAATGCATTTCGCAGCTGCGAATTGAGTGTCACTGTGCTGCGAAGTGGCACACGTGTGCCAAAATTGCTTTCGTAATTGCGAAATACCCTGCGGAATGGAACTTTGATTGCGAAATCAAGGATTTTCACGCTTTATCACTTCGCAGCCGTTTTGCAGCTGCGAATTGGGGGCTCCTGTGCTGCGAAGTGGCACTCGTGTGCCAAACTCGACTTCGCAGCTGCGAAAATTTTCGCAGAGAATTCCAATGAGTTGCGGAATGGTTTGGCAGCAAAGTGCTTATTTCGCAGAAGATTTCCTTAGGTTGCGAAGTCTCGTAGAGCCCTGTTTTTGCTCTGTTTTTGCTCCGATTTCGCTCCGATTTCTTCCTTTCAGTTTCTTTATAATCTCTTCCACCTGAGATCATTCAAAAAAATTAAAACACATATAAAAACATAATTTTAAGATCAAAAACTAAGATCAAAAGTATGGAAAAACTTTGAAATTTACAAACTTTACAAAAATTTTGGACTGTGGTAAAACCACGTCCACCAAACCCTTATTTGCTTAGGCTTTTTGTGGCTCAAGGAGGTTGATTTCCTCCTTTTCTGGTTTGAATGGCTCCATGAATGGCTTGAGACGATATCCATTGACTCTAAAGGTGTCTTTGCCATTGGAATTCAATAATTCCACCACTCCATTGACATATACTTGGTGAATAATGAACAGGCCTATCCACCTTGACTTGAGCTTCCCAGGAAAGATATGGAGTCTTGTGTCATATAGTAAAACTCTTTGTCCTTTCTGAAATTCCTTGTTGGAGATTAGTTGATCATGCCACTTCTTCATCCTCTGTTTTGCAACTTTGGAATTGATATAAGCATCATTTCTTAATTCCTCCATCTCATTAAGGTCTAGACATCTCTTTACTCCGGCTCTGATCAAGTCCATGTTTAGCTTCTTTATTGCCCACCAAGCTTTGTATTCAACTTCCACAGGGAGATGACATGCTTTGCCATAGACAAGACGATAGGGAGACATGCCAAGAATAGTCTTATAAGTTGTTCTATATGCCCACAATGAATCATGAAGCCTAATAGACCAATCTTTTCTACTTGAATTCACCACTTTCATCAATATGTTCTTTATTTCCCTGTTAGCTAGCTCAACTTGCCCGAAAGTCTGAGGATGATAAGGTGTAGCTACCTTATGCTTCACTCTATACTTGGATAATAGAGCTTCAAAAGGTTTGTTGTAAAAATGAGCACTTCCATCACTGATTATGGCTTTGGGTACCCCAAATCTCGAGAAAATGTTCTCTTTAAGAAACTTGAGAACCACTTTGTGGTCATTTTGTTTACAAGGGATTGCCTCAACCCATTTAGAAACATAATCCACCCCCACTAAGATGTAAGAATTACCAAAAGACATTGTGAAAGACCCCATGAAGTCAATACCCCATACATCAAATAGCTCAACTATTAGAATGAGGTTCATAGGCATTTGATTTCTTTTTGTTAACTTTCCAAGCCTTTGGCATCTATCACAACTTCTACACATGATGTGGGAATCTTTGAAAAGAGATGGCCAAGTAAACCCTGATTGCAACACCTTCATGGATGTTTTCTGAGAGGCAAAGTGACCTCCACATGCATTCTCATGACAATGGTTTAGAATGCCTTGCTGCTCATCTTCAGGGACACACTTTCTTATGATCTGATCTGCACAATACTTAAAAAGGAAGGGCTCCTCCCAATAATAAGCATGAATTTTTGCAAAGAAATGTTTCATGTCCTGTACATTCCACTCACTTGGAATTTCACCAGTAACTAGATAATTAGCAATATGAGCATACCAAGGAGTTTTTACTAGGAACATGAGTGATTCCTCAGGAAAGTCATCATTAATAGGTAAGGAATGAGAATTATGTGCTATAACTAACCTTGAAAGGTGGTCAGCTACCACATTCTCCACTCCTTTCTTATCTTTGATTTTGAGATCGAATTCTTGTAGCAAAAGAATCCATCTAATCAACCTTGATTTTGCATCTTGCTTTGTCAATAAATACTTCAAGGCTGAATGGTCAGTAAAGACAATGATGAAAGACCCCACTAAATAAGCACGAAATTTGTCCAAAGCAAATACCACAGCTAACAATTCTTTCTCTATAGTTGTGTAGTTCCTTTGAGCTTCATTCAGTGTTTTGCTTGCATAGTAGATCACATAGGGCTTTCCATCTTCTCTTTGGCCAAGCACAGCTCCTATAGCAAAGTCACTGGCATCACACATCAGTTCAAAGGGTAGTTGCCAGTTAGGGGCTCTCACTATTGGAGTTGTTGTTAAAAATTTCTTCAGTTGATCAAAGCTATTTTGACATCTTTCATCCCATATAAACTTAGCATCCTTAGCTAACAGCTTACAAAGAGGTTTTGAAAGACTTGAAAAACCTTTTATAAACCTCCTATAGAACCCTGCATGGCCAAGGAACTGCCTTACTCCTTTCACAGTTGTTGGGAATGACAATTTAACAATAAGCTCCACCTTTGCTTTATCAACTTCAATGCCTTTTTCGGAGATAATATGGCCAAGGACAATTCCTTGACGTACCATAAAATGACATTTCTCCCAGTTAAGCACCAGGTCTTTTTCAATGCATCTGTGAAAAACTGCTTCCAAATTGATTAAGCATTCCTCAAATGTACCTCCATATACGGTGATGTCATCTATGAAAACCTCCATAATTTGTTCCACCATATCACTGAAGATACTCAACATGCATCTTTGAAATGTTGCAGGTGCATTGCATAAACCAAATGGCATTCTTCTGTAAGCATATGTTCCAAATGGACATGTAAAGGTGGTTTTTTCCTGATCTGCCACATCAATTTCAATCTGAAAATACCCTGAATACCCGTCCAAGAAGCAATAGAACGAATGTCCAGAGACTCTCTCCAGCACTTGGTCAATAAATGGCAATGGAAAATGATCTTTCCTGGTTACAACATTCAACTTTCTATAATCAATACACACCCTCCAACCTGAAGTGAGGCGTGTAGTAATTTCTTCCCCTTTCTCGTTCTGAACCACAGTAATCCCTGACTTCTTTGGAACACTTGAATAGGACTCACCCAAGGGCTATCAGATATAGGGTATATAATACTTGCTTGAAGTAGCTTCAGCACCTCAGCTCGCACCACCTCTTGTAAATGAGGATTCAATATTCTTTGAAGTTGACGAATTGGCTTTGCTTTCTCCTCTATATATATATGATGAGTGCAAACTAAAGGACTAATGCCTTTCAAGTCGGATATTTGCCATCCTATTGCCTTCTTACACTTCTTGAGAACTTCCATTAAACAATTCTCTTGATGACTGGTTAGAGATGAAGATATTACAATAGGACATTGATTATTTTCCTCAAGGTGTGTATATTTCAACTCCACGGGCAGAGGTTTTAGATTGAGTTTTGGAGTCTCTTTTTCAGCAGCTACCTCTTTTTCTTTATTGAATAAAGGTAGAATATCTTCTATCCTTCTCCAACTTTTTAGAGTAGAACCACATTAGGGGGTTCAGACAAACCTTCCTCAGAATCCACAAGACTTTCATTCAGCTTGTCTTGCATATTCTGATTACAGTGCTCCTCCACCAGAGTGTCAATAATGCACACCTCTTCTGGACCCTCTTCTTCTTCCGGAGTGGTTTGCTTTTTAGACATATAGAAGATATTGAGATCAAGTGTCATGTTGCCAAAAGTGAGTTGCATAAGCCCATTCCTACAGTTGATGATTGCATTTGAGGTAGCAAGGAATGGCCTTCCAAGGATGATAGGAACTAAGTTAGCTTCCTTTACAGTAGGGTCTGTATTAAGAACAATAAAATCTACCGGATAGTAGAAATTATCAACTTGAACCAAGACATCCTCAATTACCCCCCTTGGAATTTTTACTGATCTATTTGCTAGAGATAGAGTGATTGCCATTGGCTTCAACTCACCAAGTCCCAATTGCTTGTAGACAGAGTATGGAAGCAAATTCACACTTGCTCCCAAGTCTAACAAAGCTTTCTCCACTACCTTTTCTCCAATCATGACTGAAATGGTAGGACTTCCCGGATCTTTGTACTTCAATGGAGACTTACATTGTAAGATTGCACTTACTTGCTCAGTCAAGAAGGCTTTCTTATTTACAGTCAACCCTCTTCTAATAGTACATAAGTCCTTTAGGAATTTTGCATATGTTGGAACTTGTTTAATCATATCCAGCAGTGGGATATTGACTTTCACTTGTCTCAATACTTCAAGAATTTCAGATGCATTTCTAATCCCCTTTTTCCCATGCAATGCTTGAGGAAAAGGTGGAGAAGTTGATTTCTTCAGCATTTCTTCCTTCAGGAGTTCCTTCTCTGGAATTGCATTCATTGTTGAATCATAGTCCTCCTTCTTTTCACTGATCTCACTTTCTTTTACTTCCATCTCTTCCCCTTTCTTTATGTCTTCTTCTTATTTCTCAACATATGGGTTGGGTGTTGGCTTCTCAATTTTTTTACCACTCCTTAGAGTGATCAAGGCTTTGACATCTTTCATCTGTGATGATTCTCCCTCTTGGCTTTCCACTTCATGGACACCCTTGGGGTTTTGGTGGGGTTGAGAAGGAAATCTTCCCTTTTCTTGCACTGTGTTCAAATTTGTGAGCCTTGAAATTGAGTATTGGAGATTATCGAACTTTTGGGACATATCATTTTGCATTCCATCCATCCTTTTATTCAAAGTACTCTCCACTTTGTCAATTCTTTGATTGATTTGAGCAATGATGGCTTCTTGGTTTCCAACAAAATCTCCCACTACCTTGCTGAGATTCGCTATTGCTTGTTCAAGACTCGAAGATTGTTGAGATGGTTGATCTAGCTGTTGGTACTGAGTTGCTCTGGCCTTCCATGAGAAATTTGGATGATTCCTCCAACTTGAGTTGTAAGTATTTCCATAAGGCGCATTGTTATTGGGCTTGAATTGTCTAACAACATTTGCTTGATCTCTAAACCTTTCCCTTTCAGCTGAAATTATAGGGCACTCCTCCACCAAATGTTCATATGATTGGCAATTAGGACACAACTTCACTTGCACTGGTGCTTCAGCAACAGCTTGCACTTCATGCACTTTTTTCAATTCCAGCTCCTCTAATCTTCTTGTCACAACTGCCAATTTTGCATTCATATCATCATCTTCTTTCAAGGTATACATCCCAGCCTTAGCATTAAAAACACTCAGTTGAGACTTCATCTTTCCCACTTCTCCTTTGGTTGGTTCATCCCATCCCCTTGAAACTTCGGCTACATAGCTCAAGAAATCCATAGCTTCCTCCGGATTTTTGCTCATGAAATCTCCTCCACACATTGCCTCGAGGAGTTGCTTCATTGAAGAAGACATCCCATCATAAAAATAGCTCACCAATAGCCACGTATCAAAACCATGGTGAGGGCAAGCATTTATAGCTTCCATGTATCTTTCCCAACACTCATAGAATTTCTCATTCTCTTTAGCTGAGAAGTTTGAAATTTTCCTTTTCAAGCCATTTGTTCTATGAGTGGGAAAAAATTTCTTGAGGAATTCAGCTTGTAAGTCAGTCTAAGTACGGATACTCCTTGGCCTTAAAGAATTAAGCCAAATTTTGGCCTTATCCTTTAAAGTAAAAGGAAATAACTTAAGCCTCATCAAATCGATTGAAGCTCCTCCCTCTTGGAATGTATTACAAACATCTTCAAATTCCTTGATGTGTGCATAGGGATTCTTACTTTCCATCCCATGGAAAGTTGGTAGAAGTGGAACAAGATATGGTCTGATCACTAGCTGCTCTGTAGGGGGCACTATACATGATGGTGCACTCATACGAGGTGGATGCATGCGATCCCTCATTGATCTGAATTCATTGAGATTGTCTTGACGACCTTGGTGACTATGCTGATCTTCAGGTGTAGCTTCCATGATATTCAAGCTCAATTCCAATTCTTTGTTATGAGGTGTATCACGTTTAACAAGCCTTCCTCCACTGTCTCGTATCCAATTTGGCATACACAACTAGTATCTATCTATAACTAAAATGAAAATAAAGGACAACAAAAGAAAACAGGGCTACAAAAACAAAATAAAACTAAGTTGAATTTAAAAGATAAATTTGGATTATGAATTAGTAAAGAAAGAATGAGAATTAGTAAAATGAAAGAAACGTTACCAAACTTGTGATGAAAATCACAAGTGCTCTGAAATAGTATCACTATAAACTTGACAGCTTCCCCGGCAACGACGCCATT
The DNA here is from genome assembly GCF_030704535.1 of Vitis vinifera. Classification (NCBI taxonomy): domain Eukaryota; kingdom Viridiplantae; phylum Streptophyta; class Magnoliopsida; order Vitales; family Vitaceae; genus Vitis; species Vitis vinifera. The sequence goes on along the minus strand of NC_081809.1, from coordinate 12,379,446 downwards.
TGATTCATGCCCAATTGGTGTCTCAGCTGATTCGTGTCCAGCTGGTGCTCCTTGATTGAGGGAGTAATCAACAAAATTTATAACCTATTACACCATATATTAGGGTAGCAAAGACAAAGCTACTATAGTATAGCGGCTCTAGGATCGTTCACTGGGAAGGGTTTCCAAATTACAAATGATACCAATTCAAAGTGAATTGGTGCTTTTTCATTTCAAGGTTAGCTCAAGAAATAAAACACAAACTTTGGTTTAAAAAAATTTAGATTTAAGCTAACGGAAAAACAAGTAATGGAAATTACTTATGAAGAAAACATTCCTTGGAGATTTAGGTTCACAGGGGAGGTTCCTCATGCAAAAGACATAGCTCAGGTCAGTTGGTTCATTTCCTCGCGTGAGAGAATCAACATATAGTCAATTCTCTAACCGGTGTTGTACAGATACATCCTTTAATTAGATTTCAGCTTTAATTCTCTCACTGATGCAACTTGCAACGGTTCGAGCCTCTCACTAAGCCTTAACCATTCAAGGTGATCTTTAACCTTGGACTTCTCTTCTCAAGTTCGCAAGAGATAACTAATGGATGTCTCCTTGGAGTCCAAAAGCTTACCAAGTGTTGGCAATTCCAGAAAATCCTACCTTCAAGTCACCTCCCAGAGGCTCACAAGGGGTAAACTAGTGCATCTTCATGGTTGGAGATCACTTGCCTTACCAAGTGTTGGCCCAGGTGACTCTAAGGTGTTTTAAGTTAACTAAAAACATAGAAATCACTAAAGGATCTCTCTTCCTCTTCATTCATGGCTGAAACCACAAAGCTTTGCATTCTTGCACTTGGAACCTTTCCCGGCAACCTTAGCTCCAAGGAACTAAAGGTTTAGTTACTCATTCTCTAGGGAAACTTCCTCAGAAAGTGCATACATGAGAAAAAATAAATGATACAAAGTGAGAAGGTAAGGCAAAACAAAGGTCCTGAATTTTACTTGCTTTCAAACTTTTACCAAAAGGGTTCCTCCTCCTCGAGAACAGGCTCTCGAGAGGTATTTATATAAACATAATACAAAACTAATTATTACATGGATATTTACTCTTTTTCCTAACTTAAAAGCTAAGGAATCTTGTAATTGGTGGCTTACAAGGAGAATTTTGGGATTTAGACAACAAAAATTTGATGGAAAATATCTCCCAATGTCAGTAGCAAATATCAGGAAGCACTAAGGACCATTTCGCAAGAGAAAATGATGTCTGCCAGATTTCGCAGACACACAAAAAGGGCTGCGAAATCACTTCACAGCAAAAGGCTCATCTCGCAGCTTTGCGAAGTTGGCTTTCACCTTGAGGCTCTCAGCTTCCAATGTGCGGCATATATCGGGCAACTTCAGGAGGAAATCCACAACACTGTTCAAAAAGGCTGCGAAATCATTTCGCAACAAAAGGGTGATTTCGCAACACTTTGAAAAATGCTTCTTTCAACTTAGAGTGATTGACTTGTAATGGCTGTAACTTCTTCGTTTCAACTCCGAATTGTGCACCATTTGAAGCATTGGATTGTTGACTTCCTGAGCTTTAAAATGGTATATATCATGCATCAATTGGCCTTCATAAAGTGCTCCAAAAGTGGCTGATATGACTGTCATCAAGAATATGCTTTATGACAGATTCTCTTTGCTTCTTCTCCTTGCATTCCGGATTTACTTATGGAAAAGGACTTCCAAGCTTTGGTTCTTCATGTTTCTGAGCTTCCAATTGCTTTGCCCAAGATTCCTCATAACTCTCCTCAATCTCGGATTGCTTTGGTGATAAAAAAGGCTATCAAAATACCAAAACTTAACACATATTGATTAGAAGTGCTTGCAAAGGTCCTTAATATGTTAATTGGATTAAAAGGCAATAACTACTACTCAAAAGTGTTTAAAAGAGTTAATTACAAGCTATGAAATAGCACATTTTGAGTAGTAATCAAGTACAGATTTATAACACGTGGAGTATGGAATTTCATGAAAGAAAGTGAAACTCGAAAAGTTGTAGAAAGACATTGAACTTGTTGTAAGCTTATTAGGGTGCATATTTGATTTCCCACTTATATTTGGTTTTATTTCTATTGGTTTCTATAAATATTTGTTTGAATATATTTACTTGTTATGTACAGAATTGAACATCGAACAAACCTGAAATTTTGTTTGAATAAGAGGAACAATTCAGTAAACATGTTTTAATAAAATAATAGTTCGGAAAATATTCTTTTTAATAAAAGAAAGTTTTTTATTAATAAAAATTCAGAAAAATGCTTTTAGAAAAATCCAAAAAAATTGTTTTTAATAGAATTTGAAAAATTGGTTTTAATAAAATTGTCCAAAAATTTCTTTGTTTAATAAAAATTGTCAAAAAATTGTTTTGTAAATAAAGTTGTCCCAAAAATTAATTTTTAATAAAATTGTCCAAAAATATATTTTCCTAGGGGATTTAAATTTTTTTCTTTTTAATTAAGAATTCTTTTGCAAATAAAGTTATGTTTTTTTCCATAATTTGTATAAATCACTTTTTTAAATGAATATGAATCAAAATACTTTCGTAAATAAAATTATAAAGATTCATTTTTTAAAGTGAAAATAATTTTTTTTTTATCAAATTGAAATTTTGTAATAAATTCTTTTGGTAAAATAAGTGTAAATAACTTTCTTGAAAATTGGACATAAGTGAAATTGAATCAAATCATTAATTGAAAATAAATTGAAACTTCTTTTTTGTAAATAAATAAATTGAAATCATTAATTTGAAATTGTTTTTAATAAACTCCTTTGAAATTTCTTGAAAAAAATATATTTTTTTTAATCAATTCAATAAATCAATTTGCATAAACCTCTTGTCATTTATTTTGTGTATTCTTGTGATTAGATTTCATCATTATTTTTTTGTATATTGATTTTCACCATAACTTGTACATACTCATTTGTGTGATTATTTTTCTTAGTATCCATAATTAATTAATTAATTGCCACAATTCCTTCAATTCGTTTAGTAGAGATCGTATGTATACGAGCTTAGAGGGGTACTACGACTCACCATTGTACCTTCCCAATAGGTAACCTAATCCCCGAACCTAAACTCGATTTTTCACAGACTTGTTTTTCCTTCAGGAGTTACACTTAGGGTTTTTCTTTCTTATTTTGTTTTTCCCTTTAAAAATAAAATAAAAATAAGTGAAGACTCCAAATCTTTTCTAAAAATCATATTTTTCACCAAATAAAAATGCGAGTCTCGCCGTCAAGTGGGGACGCACGTGAAAAACGCAGGTCCACAAAATGGTGACTCCATTGAGGATGTTTAGAGGGTCAAACTTGAGCTTGAGTTGAGGGAAATGTGATGTTTGATTGGTCGATTAGTGGATACCCCTTTCTATGTGTGTTTGTATGATTGGGTGTTGATTACACGTTGAGAGCTTTGATATGTTTATTTGTATTGCATGTTTGGTTATTATTGTTCATTGAAGATGTTCACATACTGATTATATCGATTGATTCTCTTACCTACTTTTGCATGGCGACTCTTCATGTTGTATGATTATCTTGCTTTCCTTGACATGTATATTCTCATTTTTGTATGTCTCATTCATATTGGTGTGATTGATTTTCTTTATTGTATATTATCTTGTTTATCTCAACATATTGTTTATTCTTGTTATATACTTATCTTGCTTATCATATTCTTGCCTAGATTGTGTGTAGATAAGAGTGATATACTTGTTATTTGCATGACTTCTTGGTGCATGACTGTTCCTCTTCTATGTAATATATGTATCGCTTGTCTGTGTGGGACACACATTTATCCTCTTACCTCAAACTCCCTAGTCTCAGTTGACCTTGTTTCCCTTGATCTTGTATTTGATACGAGACTTGTTACTTTATTTGCTCTTCGATCGAGTTAGTGATTCAGAATAGGGTTTAGTGATGGACTATATCTATGTTTGGGAGCATTTTGGAGAAGGTCAACACATTGATGCTAATTTGAGTCTGATCTTTGAAGACTTGTATAGCCCAGAGTTATATTTCAGGATATTTGCGTGACCAGTGTGTTTTCTTTCCACTTAGTTTGATATGATTTTCGGATGCACCCACACCATTCACTATGCATCTTATATTACCACTGAGAACTAAGAGATGTGAGAGCCTTCACCATTAGGAAACCCTCAAAGATATGCGATAGTGCATGTGTGGAAGTGATGACCACCTTGCATAGAAACGCTCTCGTCTCTTCGGAGGCGTGTAGAAGGTTACGTACCACCGGAGAATATGATTGCTTTTGCTAGGAACTTTTTTAAAGTCCACCCATTTTTATTTATAGAGTCGCCTTGATCTCGTAGATTGAGCCTTAAATCCTTTGATTAGGATTCTTTTCCTACACGTGGGTGCATCTAAGAACCTTTAAGGCTACTATAGTCATAACATGGATCCAATACTCCATCTTTTGGTCTCCCATCAAGAGTGCTTAGGTATTTGTGTGAGTTTAAGTATCAGTTGGACCATCCCTTGTTGTATGGTTTTGGTTTCTTCTTGTCGCTCATTGAGTCTAGCATACTTTCTTCCTAAGGCTTTAGATAGTTTTTTTTTTTCTTGAGTTGACACATTTTTTCAATTTGTTGCCACTTTTTGCTTTATATTTTGGGATATGCTCATTGATCATGCTCATGTTTTTACATTCTTCACCTGTCATGGGCTCGATACTTCATTCTTTGGTCGATTTGCCTGACTTTATTTTCAACCCAATATTTTCATTCAAACCATTTTTGAAAGGTTCACCTTTATCACCTTATCATTTTTCTTTATGGAGCTTGGGTTGAAAGTGAATTAGAGATATTTTATTATATATGGAGTATCGATCTCATGATAGTGTTGTTTTTCACACCTCATTCATTTTCTGGATTATTGATAAAAAATCTTTAGTCGTATTTGTAGCCATCTCATAGTGGACACCTTTATAACCTTAAAGTTTTTGTCATTTATCTAGTTTTAGATTGCCATCACAGGACCATATATCATATGATGTGTTATACTTTTGACTTGAGATATCTATTCACTTGCACATTGTGGTCTTAAGGCTTGGTCTATCATGGCGGATATTGAGCTTATTAGCCTAGGATCGAAGATTTGACCTAGGGAGTTTGAGACTGTGACCCATCCTCTTATGATCATAGCAGTACCTTACCCACACTCACACCTTAACTTTGCTTTGACCTGCATCCATCCATTGTGAGCTTTACACAACCTCACCTTTGATACCATTATATGACTTTTCCATCCCTAGTTGTTCTAGCTTTGCATATCCCTTCTTTGATCTGACCAAGTAGAGTGTGAGGAGTTTGAGCCTAGGATTGATTTTGCATGGCGAGGGATGACTTGTGATCTTTGGGTAGATTACGATGTGAGGATTGGTCGATTTCCGAATGGAATTATCACTTATTCTGCCATGAGTATAGAGATTGATCTTATATGATGAGAGTTGGCTTGTGATAAGCAGTTGTGCCTAATGAGATTGTCGTTTACTTTGCTTTGAGAGGATTATCTTTGAGAATATTATGGAGCATTTAGAGTACGGTTTGGTGCATGATTCTAGGGGGTTGACGTGGTTATATCAAATGGACATTGATCTTCAATATCGATCATTTGAGGGTTTGAGAGCACGATGTTTGAGACCGTGGTTATAGGATGGGTGACCTTCATTTGAGTTAGCTCACACCCCATTACCTTTATTGACATTGAGACTATTGCTAACCCTTTGAGTCTCGCATGAGCCTCATAGCCTTTTCTTTCTTATAGCCTCGCTCACCTTTTACACCGAGATAGGGGCCTTTTGTTGTATATATGCTTTATTTGGGAGTCTCATGAGCCATGAACTTATTGACTCATTTTTTTCATTATTTTTTTGTTGTCCTACCATCATTTTTTTCATCATACCTCATTGGTTATATCATTTGTTCCATCATTTGTCTTTGTCATCACATTTTTTTATGCCATGAGTGATGATCTTTCACATTTTAGTGCGTGGAGGACAGTCATGTCCCCTTCTATTCCTACCTTATGGAAATTGGTTTGGAGAACCTTAGTTGAGAAGGTTATTTTGTCAAAGAGAGTTCGTCTACATCATTGTTTGAGAGTATATCCATTTCATTATGTATTCTCAATGGAGTTCATTTGTTGATATTTAGAGTATGGTAAAAAAAAAAAAAAAAAAAAAGCGCATGTATTTATGTATGTATACAATGTTATTTTCCATTGAGTGTAGATATTGGACATTGAGAGCTATTTTTTTAATTAGTTGTTATGAGAGTTCGTATGTGAGAGCTTTCAAACACCCACCTCTCCTTGTGCCTATCTCATTATGTATCTTATGTGTGAGAGACAAATGACCCTTTCTTAGGGACTTCGAATTATTATCTCCTCCATTAGTCCATATGTTGATGATTTGACTATTCTTCATGACTTGATTTGAGTAGATCAGTACTCATTCATTTTCCTTTGATCTATTTGTTTTTCTCATGGTATCCGATTCATCTTGCCTACATTAATCTTCATTCATATCGATTTACATTCTATGTTCAATATTTTCCACACATCATTTTTGTACATCCCTTCAGTAATTCAATATTATTCCTTTGTTCTCTTTCATCATTGATATATTCATTTGGATTCTTTCTTCATCACCGATATATTCACATTAGACGTCCTCAGATCCATGATTTATGAGACTCTTTGTACATATTGCATTTTATACAGAGAGTATGGGGTTTTATCATTGGGATTGTTGAGCCTAGTTTCCCTTCATTTTTTCACCTTATTACCTTAGCTTACGTTAAGTCCTGAGTCTTAAGAACTCCTTGAGGCCATGACATCACACATTGTGTTTGATAACTCTTATATGGGCGATACTTGGGATTGATTGGAGAGCATTTTGATTGTGATGGACCAAGAGTTGTGGTATGACCCTACACTAGGGCATAGCCACCTCAAAGAGTTTTTTTTTTCGGGTATGCAACCATTCTGCTTGATGCATCGCATTGGGGCGCACCTTTCTTGGTCAATGGTTGAGTTTTTGAGATGACCATTATGTCGGGGCATATTTTTCAATCGATGATGGATTTTGAGGCATGATTGTTCCTTGGAGGTGATCAGATTCCTTTTACATTGGAGTATAAGGCATGGATGAGAGATTTCATTTGATGTTCTTACATAGGGGCATACCCCTATATATATATATATATATATATATATTTGGAGCATAACCCTCTCATTAGTATTGATGGATTTTTCAGATGACTGGATCAAGACACGGACACTTGTGAGAGTTTGCAGAGGATTTTAGTAATTTCAAATATTGCCCTATACTGGGGCATAACCCTTTCATTGGTGATTGATCTTAAAGATACCAACTTATATCTAGGCCATGATCATGTCAGAGTGCATTTTTGTTGAGGCATACCACTTTGCTTGATCTTTTTCATATTGGGACATGATCTTTCTTTAGAAGAGGTCAGATACTCTTTTCACGTTACCATGATGACTTTGAGGAGCAATGATTCATTTTGATAAGATGATGTATGGTCAGTTGTACTCCTCTCATCGATATTTGCTTTGGAGATGCTTACACTGGGGCATAGCCTACTCATCGGTGATAGATTTTATGAGATGACAATTTATTCTAGACAAATACTTTCCAGAGATTATCTTGCACAGAGGGCTTACCCATTTTGATAAGATGTATTCATACTGGGGCATAGCCACCTTGCTGATTTTGACATTGAGACTCGACCTTTTGTTCATGATTGTTATTTTCAATGGATCATAGAGTTATTGACCCATGGGTTCAGTTTTCTCAACATTCTTGGTTCGACTTGGATACCCATTTTTCTTCGTTGGATATCCAGACTTCCTACCTTTGACACCATTATACCTGCATCCATCTTGGTAGAGCCTAACCAATAATGAGCCTGTCTATTTCATCATCCTACATGACCTTATCACATTCTCTTGATTAGAGGAGGATACAAACTAATGTTAAGCTTTCTGGTTGAGTTTTCACATGCCTTTGGACATTAGGTTTAACATCTTCCATGATGGTAGGGCCTATTGTATTTGTGATGATGTTTTCATGTTGGTAGTTGACATGTCATGTCTTGACTTGCTTACATTTTAGACTTAAGAGTCTTGGTCAACATTTGTTTAGTCCATTGTTTTAGTTTTGCTTTGTCAGCATAGTTTCAGTGTTGTATTGGTTTTGTTTAAGCATTTGTTGACTGAGGCTATTTTTTTCATTGCATTTTCATTGAGCATATCTTAAAGTGTCTTGTATGGTGACATTTTGTGTCTTATGTTGGTCGTTATCTTACACTAGGGTGTACCCCCAATATTTGAGTTCATAAGATCTTTTGCAGATTTTCTCACTACTTGATATGTTTTTTTATACATGTGAGTCATTACACTAGGGTATACCCCCTCTTTGGGTTCTTTATATCTCCTGTTGATTTCATGGTCGTTCCCGTTTGCCAATTCTTATGAGTTATCACTTAGGGCATTCCCCTTTTTTAAAGCTTTTCTATTGGGGCATGCCCTCTTTTCATTGAGTTCATTATCCTAATCACTTTTTCTCTTGAGTCATTTAGGCGTTTAGAGCCACCACTTTCCCTAATAGGCATTCAAAGCTGCAATTTTAAGCGTTTAAAGCCATTTCTTCCTGTTTTAGGCATTTAGAGCCACCAACTTCTTTCATAGGCATTCAAAGCCATTTTCTCCCTTTATGCGTTTAGAGCCACCATTTTCTCTCGTAGGCCTTCAAAGCCACAGTTTTAGGCGTTTAGAGTTATCTATTCCAATTTTAGGCGTTCAAAGCCTTCTCTTCCCGTTTAGGCATTTAGATCCATTTCCTTTAGTTTCGCATTCAGAGCCATTTATTTCAGTTTAGGCATTTAGAGCCACAATTTTAGACGTTCAGAGCCATATTTTCTAGTTTAGGTGTTTAGAGCCATTTCTTTCAGTTTTAGGCTTTCAGAGCCATGTTTTAGGCGTTCAGAGTCATCCCTTACAGTTTAGGTGTTCAGAGCCATTTCTTTGAGTTTAGGCGTTTAGAGCCATATCTATTTTGGTTTAGGTGTTCAAAGCCATCTCTTTCAATTTAGGCGTTTAGAGCCACCACTTTCTCTCATAGGTATTCAGAGCCAAAGTTTTAGGTGTTCAGAGCCATCTTTGTTAGTTTAGGCGTTCAGAGCCATAATTTTAGGCGTTTAGAGCCATAATTTTAGGTGTTCAGAGCCACAGTTTTAGGTATTCAAAGCCATCTCTTCCAAATTTAGGCATTTAGAGCCATCTTTTCCAGTTTAGGCATTCAGAGCCATTTATTTCAGTTTAGGCATTCAGGGCCATATGTTTTATTTTAGGCGTTCAGAGCCACAGTTTTAGGTGTTCAGAGCCATCTCTTCCAATTTAGGCATTCAAAGCCATTTCTTCCAGTTTAAGCGTTCAGAGCCATCTTTTTTAGTTTTAGGCATTTAAAGTCATTTCTTTCAATTTTAGGCATTTAGAGCCATCTTTTCCGGTTTAGGCGTTCAAAGCCATTTCTCACAGTTTTAGGTGTTTAGAGCCATCACTTTTAGTTTTAGGTGTTCAGAGCCACCTCTTTTTATTTAGGCGTTTAGAGTCATTTCTCACAGTTTTAGGTGTTCAGAACCATCTCTTTCAGTTTAGGCGTTTAAAGCCATCTCTTCTAGTTTAGGCGTTCAAAGCCATTTCTTATAGTTTTAGGAGTTCAAAGCCATTTCTTCCAATTTAGGCATTCAGAGCCACCTTACCTTGGACTAGGTGTTTAGAGCCACTAGGTGTTTCGAGCCACCATCCTTAGTTAGGTGTTCAAAGCTACCTTCCACAGTTTAGGCGTTTAAAGCCACATTTCTCCAATTTAGGCATTCAAAGCCACCCACCTTCCTCAGTTAGGTGTTCAAAGCCACCCACTTTTAGTTTAGGCCTTTAGAGTCATCCCCTCCCATAGGCGTTCAGAGCCACTTTGCTCAATTAGGCGTTCAGAGCCACTTTCTCAAGTAAGCGTTTAGAGCCACTTTTCTAGCTCAGGAATTTAGAGCCACTTCTCCAACTTAGGCATATAAAGTCACCGTCTCAGATTGGCGTTTAAAGCCATCTTTCTCATATTGGGTGTTTAGAGCCACTTTCCTTAGTTTAGGCGTTCAAAGACACCTTCTTCAGTTTAGGTGTTTAGAGCCAACCTCCTCTAGTTTAGGCATTCAGAGCCACTTTCCTCAATTAGGCGTTTAAATCCACCTTACACAATTTAAGGCGTTCAAAGCCACCCACCGTCCTCATTTAGGTGTTCAGAGCCACCCACTTTTAGTTTAGGCTTTCAAAGCCATTGCCCCCCATAGGTGTTCAGAGCCACTGATTCGACTCATGGTAGCTTAGCTTTAAAGGCGTATCAACAAAATTTATACCTTAAATACTATTACTAAAGTAGCCAAGCTACTATAGCATAGTGGTTCTAGGATCGTTCACTGGGAAGGGTTTTCGCAAACACTAGTGATATTCAAATTAGGAAAATAGGTGATTTTCTTATGGATGTTAGCTTTAAAAGAAGATGTAAATGTTTTAGAAAGATTTAAACTAATCTAAGCTAACATTAAAGACTAAAATGAAAGGGTGTAAAAACAAGTTTCTCAAAGATAGGATAGCTATGCTCTGGCTCTTATGCAAATTGGAAATCTCAGGATAGGCTCCTCGAGTTGGGGTTGCAACTATGGTGATGCTTGCTTCCCGAACTGGTATGGATTTAGCAAATCAAGTTTTAATCCTTTAAAATGGCAAAACAGATGGTAGTGAATTTCATCAATGGTTATTCACCTTAGACTTCCTTTGAATGGCTCGTAAGAGATAACTAATGGTCTAAAGCCAAAATCTTACCAAATATTGGCAACTCAAAGTCATTCCAAGTGATAAACTCACCTTTCAATGGCCATTGAAATTGGTTCTAACGGATTAATGCAAAACTTGAAATTGAAAACCTCACCTTCCAATAGCTCATAAGAGATAACTAATGGATAGAAATCCAAAAGCTTATCAAGTATTGGCCGTTGGAAGTTGTCCAAAGGAAATAAAAACCAAACTTTGCATTAATGAACCTTTAATGAAAAACGACTACCTTACCTTCCGGGTGCGAGAAATTTCCATGGGATTGCATCCAAGTCATCACATAACATCCATACTTTGAGAAACTAAAAGTTTTAACCAATCATCCTCTGAGGAAAAGCCCTCAGAGGCTGTTTGGCTACTAAGAAAATAGAAATGGGGAAGATAAAAGAGAAATGAGAGAGCTCCGTATATCACTCAGTGTAAAACGTAACACGCATGTTCTATATATTCCAAGAGGTGATTTCCACCCTTTATATAGTCTTTACAAAAGCAAAAGCTTGTGATTGGTTAGTTACAAGGATAAAAAAGGAAATTACATCAAAAAATACATAGGAAAATATCTAAAGTGGAGTCGGCAAAAACGGAGGAAAATTCGCACCACGCATGGGTTGTGCGAATTTGGAAGGTGTTGTGCGAATTTCGCACAAGCCTGGATCAGTTGTCTTCCGAAGGCCATATCTTCCTCATTTCAGCTCCAAATCGTACACAGTTTGAAGCGTTGGATTCTTGACTTCCTGAGCTTTGAAATGGTATATAGCATGTAGAAAATGGACTTCGGGAAGTGCTCCGAAAGTGCGAAAGAAGACTGTAGTTGTTGTCCTCTTTTTTCTTCACTCTGTTTTCCTCTTCTCCATTGTTCTTTCCTTGCATACTTTGAACGACTTTGGAAAAGGGCTATGGAGCTCCAAATCTTGGTTCTTCATGAATTTGAGTTTCCAAAAGCTTTGCCATAACTTGTCCAAGTAGCTCCTCCATCATTTGGCATGCTTGAATTGATTCATAAGCTGATAAAAACATGTAAACTTGCCACAAAATGGTTAAAACCAATTACTAAGGACCTTAATGAATTAATTGGGTTAAATGAATATGATTACTACTCAAAGGTGCTTAAAACCATTATAATTAGGTCTACAAAATAGCACTTTTTGGTAGTAATCAGCCACCATTTTCTTTCATGGGCATTCAGAGCCATTTTCCTCCTTTAAGAGTTCAAAGCCACCACTTTCCCTCATAGGCATTTAGAGTCATAGGCCTTCAGAGCCATTTTCCTTCATAGGCATTCAGAGCCATCATATCTTCAGTTTGACGTTCAAAGATGTCTTCTTCAGTTTAGGCGTTTAGAGCCACTAGGCATTCAAAGCAATCTTCTTCAGTTTAGGGGTTCAAAGCCATTTTTTTTTTCAATTTAGCGTTCATAACCCTTTTTTTTTAGTTTGGTATTTAGAGTCATTACTCAATTTAGGCATTCAGACCCACCATCTTTAGCTTAGATGTTTAGAGCCATTTCTTTTAGTTTAGGCGTTCAGAGCCAACTTCTATAGTTTAGGTGTTCAGAGTCACCTTCCTTAATTAGGTGTTCAAAGCCACCTTTTTCAATTTAGGCATTTAGAGCCACCTCACTTAGCTTAGGCTTTCAAAGCCATAGGCGTTCAAAGATATAGGCATTTAGAACCATTCCTCCCATAGGCATTCAAAGCCACAACTTTCTTTCATAGGTGTTAGAGCCACAGGCATTCAAAACCATTTTCTCTCATAGGCGTTCAAAGCCACAGTTTTAGGCTTTCAAAGCCACCATTTTCTTAGGCATTCAAAGCCATTTCCTTCATAGGCATTCAGAGCCACAGGCGTTCAGGGTCATTCTTCCCATTGGCGTTCAGAGCCACTATTTTCATTAGCGTTCAAATCCATTTCCTTCATAGGCATTCAGAGCCACCATTTTCATAGGAGTTCAAAGTCATTTCCTTCAAAGGCATTCAAAGCCACAAGCCTTCAAAGTCATTCCTCCCATAGGCATTCAGAACTATCATTTCATGGGCGTTCAAAGCCATTTCTCTCGTAGGTGTTTAAAGTCATATTCCTCACTAGAAGTTTAGAGCCACTTTGCTTAGTTCCACTTTCTTTAGTTTAGGCGTTCAAAGCCATCTTGCTTAGTTTAGGCCTTCAAAGCCACCTCGTTCAGTTTAGGCCTTCAGAGCCACCTTTATCAGTTCAAGCATTCAGAGTTGTAGTTTTCTAGAGTCTTCCCTCTTCCATTTTGTGTGTGATATAGTCCATTGAGCTTATAACATGTGTTTTGATCGTATCATTGGTACCCCTCACCTCGTGCCCTTGTATAGAGCACATGTAGTTTTCCTTCTGTATGTGTTTGTTTGTATGCTCCTTGGTGGTTTAGCTGCTACTCGACTTCAACATCAATTTTCGACTCATTTTTGAAGACATTTCTGAGGGATTCTGGATCCATAGTGTAACTTTAGAGGCGCCTTAGGAGTTTTCGTTCTTGCCATTTTTATAGGGTGTTAGAGCCTTTTTGTTCTTGTTTTGGTTTAAGAGAGCCCGTGTCATACTAGAACAAATTTGGTGGTCTTTCTTGTTCTTCGGCAGAGCTCACTTCATTTCGCTTGTGTATATACTCACTTTACTCGTGGACTCTATCAAAGAGGGGCATATTTGTAAACCCCAAAATTTGTCCCAATTTTAATTTTACATTAATTTTTAGCCTAATTTTACTTTTAAAATTAAATCTTGATTACATATGATATTTTTGGTCCACTCACCATTTAATTATTAGTTTTTATTATTTTGTATTTTATTATTATTATTATTATTATTATTATTATTATTATTATTATTATAATTATATTATATTATATTTTTTTTTTCTCTTTCTTTTATCTCTCATCTCTCCTCTCTCACCTATGCCTTCCCTAACAACCCCACCTACTCTCTTTCTCTCACCCATACCCCCACGTACAAAGACCCATCCCTTTTATCTCTTCCCGTTTCTCTAATTTTTTTATTTCCTTTTTTCTTTTAGTTTTTTCTTCCCATTTTTCGGTGGCCAGCCCCCATTCTTATTCCTCCCCTTATCACCCACACTCCACGGACACTTCTAGCATACACCAATTGGCCCCATATATTTTTTTTTTCTTCCTCCGCACACTACCACACGCCCCCCCTCATTTCCTTCATTCCATTTATTTTTTCTTTTTCATTTTTTTCATTTTTTATTTCTCAAAACCCCATCAATCCCTCACCGCTGCCAGCAGGACCACCTGCCAGTCATGACCGATGAGCTACTGTTGGCCGATGACCCCTTCCTCTTTTATCTCATTCTCTCATTCCCTTATTTTCCCATCACACCCATTTCCCATTATTATTATTATTATTATTATTATTATTATTATTATTTATTTGTGCAGTAATGGTTTGTGATTTTAGGCTTAATTTATTTAGATATTTATTTATTAAATTGAGTTTGGTTTTAATTGTGAATTGGGTTAACATAGATTGAGCTTAATTTTAGTTGTGAATTTGGGTTTGTTTATTAAATTAGGTTTGAATTATGAGATATTAAATTTTGGTTTAATTGGATTTATTTTGATTTATTGTATTTAGGCTTAACTAATTGTACTTTTATTTTGGTAATTAATTGGGAAATTTTGCACTATGGCTATTGGCATGAGGATATTTATGTGGGGCTATTTTTGTTTTGGCATAGGCCCATTTTGTAATTTTGTTGGCTGAGTACGGATTTATGACATGTGGAATATGGAATTTCATGAAAAAAAGTAAGACTCAGAAAGTTGTAGAAAGATATTGAACTTGTTGTAAGCTTGTTAGGGTACATATTTGATTTCCCACTTATATTTGGTTTTATTTATATAGATTTCTATAAATATTTGTTTGAATATATTTACTTGTTATGTACAGAATTGAACATCGAACAAACCAAAAATTTTGTTTGAATAAGAGGAACAATTCAGTAAACATGTTTTAATAAAATAATAGTTCAGAAAATATTCTTTTTAATAAAAGAAAGTTTTTTATTAATAAAAATTTAGAAAAATGCTTTTAGAAAAATCCAAAAAAATTGTTTTTAATAGAATTTGAAAAATTGTTTTTAATAAAATTTTCCAAAAATTTCTTTGTTTAATAAAAATTGTCCAAAAATTGTTTTGTAAATAAAGTTGTCCCAAAAATTAATTTTTAATAAAATTGTCCAAAAAATGTTTTTTTTTTGTTTTAAAAAAATAAATTTTTTTCCTTAATTAAAATGAGATTAAAAGTAATTTCTAGAAATAAGGGATTTAAATTTTTTCTTTTTAATTAAGAATTCGTTTGCAAATAAAGTTATGTTTTTTTCTTCATAATTTGTATAAATCACTTTTTTAAATGAAGATGAATCAAAATACTTTTGTAAATAAAATTGTAAAAAGTCATTTTTTTAAAGTGAAAATCATTTTTTTTATTGTCAAATTGAAATTTTGTAATAAATTCTTTTGATAAAATAAGTGTAAATAACTTTCTTGATAATTGGACACAAGTGAAATTGAATCAAATCATTAATTGAAAATAAATTGAAACTTCTTTTTTTGTAAATAAATAAATTGGAATCATTAATTTGAAATTGTTTTTAATAAACTCCTTTGAAATGTCTTGTAAGAAATATATTTTTTAATTAATTCAATAAATCAATTTGTATAATCACCTTGTCATTTATTTTGTGTAATCTTGTAATTAGATTTCACCATTATTTTTGTGAATATCGATTTTTACCATGACTTGTACATATTCATTTATGTAATTATTTTACTTGGTATTCATAATTAATTATTAATTGTTACAATTCATTCAATTCGTTTAATATAGACCGTATGTATACAGGCTTAGAAGAATGCTACGACTCACCATCATACCTTCTCAATAGGTAATCTAATCCTCGAACCTAGATTCGATTTTTTACAGACATGTTTTTTCTTAAGGAGTTACACTTAAAGTTTTTTTTTTTTTTTCTTATTTTGTTTTTCCCTTTAAAAATAAAACAAAACTAAGTAGCAACTCCAAGTCTTTTCTAAAAATCATATTTTTCACCAAATAAAAAACGAGTCTCACCGTCGAGTGGGGAGTCACGTGAAAAACACGGTTTGCAATTCCATAGGATTGTTTTCTCAAAATAGAACCGTTTTCTGTTGGGGCATCTCTATTCACGTTGGATGCAGCCATAAAAGAGAAACAATTTGTACCTTTGAAAATGGGCTCCAAACACACAACTTGAAAGACACTACCAAAGATTTTTTTTGAAGGCAACATGCATAAGAAAGTTGTCTAGCACGCGTCAAATGACCATTGCCAACGTTCATTAATTATTATAACATTGCATGACATCCAAAGTCCACTAACTTTTATTGTTTAAAGAATTGTTGATGCATAGTGATCATGGCATTTCATGTAGGATTTATATTATAATATGCAACAAGCAATAATGTGCTTAGATCATGAACCATATTATGTTATTATTTATTTATTTATTTTGGGCTATTGTAGTTTAGATTTAAAGCAATTATGTATTCATTATTTATTTAAAGTGTTCGTTTGTTAGGTTGATCTCATGGTATAAGAAATTTTATTTTATTTCTTTATAAATTCATTTGAACATGAAAACAATTAAAATAATTTTTAACATTCATTTTGGAAATTAAAAGAAAATAATAATAATAGCAACATATCTACCTAGTTTTTTTTAATGATTCACGTTATTCTTTATTTTTTTCTTTAAAACTTTAATTACTATTTATCAATCATGTAATTTAGTTTTCTTAAATTCTCTGTCTTTTTTTTAATAATAGTATAAAATTGGAATTTTAAAATTTTTAGTTTTGGTTCATTTGAATAATAGTGGAAAATTAGAATTTTAAAATTTTTAGTTTTAAATTTTTGAAAATAGTGAAAAATTAGAATTTTTAAATTTTACTTGTGGCTAATTTTGGATGATAATTGGAAATTAGAATTTGAAAATTTTAGTTTTAGGTTGAGGCAAAATAGTTTTTCTGAGATGTTAATTCAACAGTTGTATATTAAACGATTTTTCTTGAATGTAGAATAAATTAGTTTCTTGATTAATATTTTGACATTTAGCTGTTGGTAGTTAGTTTTAGGTTGATTTTATGTTAAATAACTTTTATAAAATGTCACCTATTTAGCTTCATGATAATGATCTTTCTTGAATGTCAGTAAGTATGTTTCATGTCAATTATCTATTGTTTGATTATGTTATGAAATTTGAAGTTTTCACTTGTGGCAATGGTAATTCTTAGTTTCTTTTGTATTCTCTTATTATAAAGCATGTTATTTGTTTAGGTTGTTAGATTAAAATTCTTACTTTGGGAAGTGATGTTCCAGGGTTTGGATAAATGCATATTGTGAATATTATGAAATTATTGCTTGCAAACTAACATTCAGGTACATTTTGGTCTTGTTGATTCCCAGGTTTAAGTAGGTTTGCCTATTGTTATATCATATTTGCTTTATCTTGTTTGGTATCCACTTTATTGATCAAACTGATTGCTATAACATTCTCAACTTAACTAGTAGAGATCTTGTTAGGGCTTAGAAGGGTGATATCTTTTGAGGTACCTTCCTAATAGGTAACCTAATCCATAGACTCATACTTGAGTTTTTTTGTAGACAACTTATCCAAAAGTCATGAGTCATTTTAGGGGTTTTGTTCTTACTTAATTTATCCTTTAAAAATAAATAAAAGTAGTGACCTCATTTTATTTTATTTTATAATAAAAATAAAGTTTTTCACCTTAAATAAAAGTGAGTCTCGCTAGTCGAGTGGGATTACAAATGAAAAATGCGAGTCCACACAATGATGAGTAGTTTGTTGAATTGAGTTTGAGAGAGACCTGGGTTGTCATGTTGATTGATATAAAAGGTGAAGAATTATCATAGGGGTTGAGAATGGAGGGATGTATTTGAGGAGAAAGGGATGTATTTGAAGAGGTGGGAGAGAAAGATTAATTTTGTGTAGTTTCAACCATTTGAGAAATTTTGCTTGTGAGAGCTTAGAGATGCTTTGATGCCATAAGACAAATACAAGAAGAGGAAGAAATTATGAAATGGTCTCTGGCTTTCATTGATGAAGTTTTTGTACAATATATACTTGTCTTGGTATGTAGTCGAATTAAAACTACCAAAAATAAGAAAAGGAAACTAGATAAAATAAATTATATAAACACCACCAAAATAAGAAAATGAAACTAACTAAAATAAAGGGTATATACACTACTAAACAAATAAAAAAATAAAATTAACTAAAATAAAGGATATACTAATTACAATCCCATTATTTTCGTATTTGATTGAAATTGACTTTCCTCATTATAACTATCATCTCATTTTGTACTCTGTAAGATGGTGTGCCTCAACAATATTAACATTTAAGTCTCATTGTGTAGTAAATTATAAATTAGGCGGTGTTTGTTTTACTTAAATCCGAATAGAACTTAATTTAACTTAACTCTAAGTACAATATAATAGTACTAAATACTAAATTATTTTTTTTTATTAATTTATTTTTTTAAGCGTTAAGTATTAATAAAGTGAAGGTTGTGTTGATATTTTATTTTGGTTGTTTCAAAAAGTTATTTTTAATATTCAGCTAAAAGTAAAAAATAAAAATAAAAAATTGTTTTTTTATTTAATAAAAAAATTTGAAAATTAAGTAATAAGTAGAAAAAATTTATTTTTTTTGTTTCTTGTTTTACTTAAATCCAAATAGAACTTAATTTAGCTTAACTCTAAATACAATATAATACTATTAAGTACTAAATTATTTGTTTTTTATTATTTTCTTTTGTTAAGCATTAAGTATTAATAAAGTGAAGGTTGTGTTGATATTGTATTTTGGTTGTTTCAAAATATTATTTTTAATATTCAGTAAAAAGTCAAATATTTTGACTTTTTTTATTTAATAAATTTAAAAAAAAATTAAGTAATAAGTAGACAAAAAACAAACAATTTGAAGTTGAAAGTAAATTACATTTATGTTAAAAAAACAAATGTCACCTTAATGCACATGCACGAGAAGTGCAAGTTATATAAATCAATTCATTTTTTATATCTAAAACGTGTGACCAAACATATCAATGTGTATTTACTCAAACAGGTTTCTTATTATG
Source organism: Vitis vinifera (assembly GCF_030704535.1). Classification (NCBI taxonomy): domain Eukaryota; kingdom Viridiplantae; phylum Streptophyta; class Magnoliopsida; order Vitales; family Vitaceae; genus Vitis; species Vitis vinifera. The sequence continues at coordinate 12,360,308 of NC_081809.1, read as the reverse complement.
ATATTAGCATAATTGTCAACTTTTTTTTTTTCTAAAAATACTCTTTCACAACTAACATTTGCAATAAGTCATTTACAATAGTCTAGTCTCCACCATGGCCAATACTTAGAAGAGAGAAGATGAAATCCCCAACCAAGACAAAAAAATCTGATGTCGTTACAATCAATCAAGACTAGTAGGAAAGGAGAAGAAAGTGAAGAATTTATAGGTGGATATTTTGAAAGATTAATCCTTTTATAAAAGTAGTGGATTAAAATCTTTTCAACTCTTTTTGCTTATTTATTTATTTTTACATTGATATAAGGAGTTTTTGAAAAATCACTAATTCTCTATATTTGAAACAAAAATTATATGATTCATGATACAATCATTTTAAGGGTTGATTATGAATTAGCTAGTCAGTTAAATAAGACAAACCGAGTTGGATGGAAGTTAATGTTGAATCGCACCAAAATTAACTCACATCTTAATCTTAGACCAACCATGACTAGGTCAAATATGACTCAACCAAGTCATTGTGAACTTGATTGATATCTTGAAAATTCAACACATTCAAAGCATTTGGAATTAGAATGCATGTGCTCATTTTCTTTCTGTCTAGAATAATTAGTATGACAATTTTGAATTTAAGAAAACTGATTTTTTCAAAATAAAGTTGGACCTAATTTTTAAGATCCAATTGAAAAAATCTAGAAGGGAAATACTTTTCTTTTTACCCAATAATATTAACTCTAAGAAAGACAAATTTTCTAAAGAAAAAATAATTAAAACTAAAAGTTCAATGGATAAAACCAAGTTTATGAAATAAAATTTCAATTCCACCAAGATGCAAATGACATTAAATCAATATCTTAATCTTTGAGCTTTGCTTTGGATTAAGATACTAAAGAAACATTAATTTGATATCTCACCCTTAATTTATAGGATTTGGAACATATAGATTTGTTATTATCATATTAACACGTACATGCACAAATTTCGTGAAGTCCTAAAAATTAGTAAAACTATAAGAAAAATAATGCAAATAATTTTTTTTATTAAAATTAATAATTATGGGGTATAATATTAGTGTTAGTATTTTTTAAAACGAATATTTTTTCTTTAATTCTTTCATTTTGATCACTTTGAAATATAATAAAAAAATTTCTTGATTTCGAATATCAATCGAGGGTCTTAAGTAACTTGTTCTCGAATTAAAGAGCCAAGAATTTGATTAAGAGGGGCAAAAAGTAAGATTTAGTTCATTGATAACCTAATTTTTCACCAAAGCTTGAGGTCATAGGATCAAAACCTAGGAGGGGGCATGTGCCCCTCTAAGCCCCACTTGAACTTAAACTTGGAGTACAAGTTATTTGAATCATTTCATATTTTAAACCTAAAATGTGTGATGTGTACCATGTCAAAGTGTTTTTACTCAAATTATTAATTTGTCTTTTAATTCTAAATTTGACACCAGAACTTTTATATCATACTAAGTAGTATTTTTTTTTCATAACTTATCCATTAAAAATTTCAATTTCTCTTTATTACGGAATGAATTAGTACTTCAACAATAAAACAACCTTAAAACACTAGGCAAGTTTTAATGTATTACCTAGAAGAACTTTAAAATCGATAACATAGGAATAATCACGAAGGCCATAAACAAATACAATAAAAAAATGGAAAAAGAAAGCATGGAATTTTTATTAATTCTTGGTATAAGTTTTCTGAGAGGACTATAATACATTACTTAATAACATTCATACTAGTATGTAAGGCTATGTTTGATTCCCAAAAAAAAAAAAAAATAGGGAAAGAAAAAAAAAAAGTTTTGGTTTTCTCATATTTGGTTTTATTATAAAAAATATATATAAGAAAATCAAATATAATTAAAATTAATTTGAAATTTATATATTTCAAATTATTTAATTTTGCTATAATAATAAACAAAATGAGTTTAAAGAAACATATAAAAATAATTTATTAAATTTAAAATTATTTTTTATTTTTTATTTTTTTTCACTTTTTTTTTTCTACTTTTCCTTTATATTTTATTTCCTTAAAGATTTTATCTCAAATTTTTCATGAACCAAACATAACCTAAATCTTTCTTACCAAAATCCTATTATATACATATAATTAGTTAAAATAAACCTCACCATATCTATATGAGATTTGGTAAAAGTTTATTTTCTACCATCACTTAATTTACCATAATAATCCTATTTTATTTATTTTCCTTTCTAAGATAAAATAAACCCAATTTGGACGTTGGGTTGCAGCTGAAGGAGAAGGGGCTTGTTACTGAGACACAGGAGTGAGTGAATGATGGAATGGACGCCAAACCACCGGACTTATTTTTCTGTCCTGGCCCAAAACAATGAAATAGATTTCAAAACCGTGTTCCATACGGGGAACAACGACTTCCAGAGCCTGCAACTTCACAACCGTGTTCGATAATTATTTCCCAGAGACAAGTCTCAATATTGAACTCAGACGAAGTCCTTGAATAAAAACAGCACATTCTTTAATCATCTTTGTCCTTGGCCATAAATCCATGTGGTTAGGTTTGAAAACCACGTATAAGAAAGAGGACCAAAGTAATGGAAGGGAGTTCTCTATGTCCATCCTTCGGTGATTTCAACACAGCAAGAATTGACTTTCGAAGTAAGCAGGAAACTTCGTACTGGGGATTCAAAATGAAGGATTCTACTTGTGGATTTATATTTATGTAAGCTCAGAAGGAACTCCTTTCAGGCACTAGCTTGCTGATTGCAAAGAGCCGAAATGCCCTCCCCACTAAATTCTCCAACACCATGTTTCATCTACTTTTCACTTACCTCCATTCTTTTAATTGTCTCCCATCTGGGATACATCACAGGTACTGCAGCAGATGACAACTCCACCGTCATTGGGGCAATCATTGATGCTAATTCTCGTAAAGGTAAAGAGGAAAAAACCGCCATGAAGATAGCCGTAGACAAGTTCAATAACAATTCCAATAATCATAAGCTCTCTCTTATCTTCCGGAACTTCACCGGAGAACTCTACCGGGCGGCCTTAATAGGTTGGTCATCTCTTCCTTGATCCCTTCTACAGCTGTCTGATCACCTATTATTTTCAATATTGATCCATCAACCACCCAAACTATCTCTATGCCTCTTATATATCTTCTATTTTTATTTTTAATTAAAAATTAAATATGAAAGGATGAAATCATCCTCATCTTCTTGATTCTAATCTGTCCTTTCCTGTTTTTCTTTTTTCCCGTCCCATTCTTTCATTATCTTCCTTTGTATCATTCATGACACAATGAAAAGGAAGAGGAAATTTGAATGGACATGAAGAAGATAAAGACAAAAATATTTTTTAAAATAAAAGTAGGAAGATAAAGACATGGATGTCTTTATATTGGCCATTTTGCAATCACAGTAGCATAAAAAATATTAAATTATGATGCTTTTCCTTTTTCTTTCCTTTTTTTTACCTCCTTAAGTCGAGTATTCGGTGGAAAAATAGTTTTTTAGAATTTATCGATATTTTACTTATTTATCGTGATATTTTGGAGTGATCAACGTGGCCGGCCCTTGTTATATAAGTTGCACAAAATATAAATATACTCTAATTCAACGTATAAACATAATTTTTAAAAAATATTTTAAAAAACTAATTAATTATAATTATTATATAATTAAATGAAAAATTTTCATCTATTTGAATAACAAAAATATAAAAATTATCATGATAATTTTTTTCATAATATTTTTAATATCATTAATATATTAATCAAGTATTAAAAATTATACATATATTATTATTTATTTTATATCATTTAATACAATTGAATTATATGAATTATAATTTTAATTAATATACTTATGAAATTCATATTTTTTCTGTTATCACATACAATATTATTATCAAATATAATAAATTATATATATATATATATTAATTACAATTTTATTATACTTCTAATTTTATTTTTAAGAGTTTTTTCTTATATTTTTATAATTTCTGATTAATTTTACGTCCACCGATATTTTGTGTCAAAATATCCGTCGATATATCTTCGATATATCCTATGTATCCATAATTACTGATATTTTCATCCTTGACGACCATCCATATAAATTCAAAATCCAAAAAAATCACTTTCATAGGGCAATACATTTTGGGAAAAATAATTCTAATTTCATACATTATAATAGTAACTTTGTGCATGTTTCCAAGAGTACCCTCTAACCAGCTAAAGGTGACTACCACCTATATAAGACAAGCTGAGAGGTACACTTGATTGGTTTCATATATATAGTTGTCATATTCCCTGTCACTACTTTAATCTCTACATCGAACATATCACTTCAAACATGCTATTGGAGATAATAATATAGTTTTTACTTAAAAGTAACAATGTTAGTAACTAAAAGTACCGCTATAGATAGAAACATGTACTAAATTATTTATCACTCATCACCATTTCAGTTTTTATATTAAACATGCCACTATCAAAAGTAATATTAATTATACCTAAAAGTAACAATGTTACTAATTAAAAATACCACTGTAAATAACATGATATACTAAGTCCATTAGGTTTTTTTATTGTCATTGCTATAATTTTGAGAACAATTATTAAATAATATGCCCAAAAAAATAAACATAATGTACTTTTTAAAAACATTATTTATTAAAATAAAAACAATTGTAATGGTTTGCTTTTTTAATTAAACAAAAATGTACTTTTTTTTTACATATTTAATAAAAAAAATTAGTTTTTCTTTTTAAATATCAATGTGTGAGAATGGTGAATTTATATTTAAAATTCTAATGCAAACACTTTTAAAATTTTAATTCTACATACCTTTAAATAATGCTTTTAAAATTTAACACTCTTAAAAAATGATCATTACCAAGAATAAAATTAAAGGTAAATTAATATTTTTTTAATATTATTTTTTTGTTTTAATTTGAAGAAAAAAATTTAGTTTCAGTGGATGGTTTTTTTTTTTTTTTTTTTTTTTTTTTAATTTTTAAAATTTAGGTTTAATGTCCTATAAAAATAAAAAATGAGATCCATAATATGAAAATTATAAACATTATAAATATAAACATATTAATACAAAACAAAATTAAATATTATATGTGTATATATATATATATATATATATATATATATATATATTTGAAATCAATATCATTTAAAATATTAGTATTTATTTATTAGATTATTAATTATTATAGGTGAGTATATTTTTATATTAAAAACTAATTATTATAATGCATTAATTACATATGATGTTAAAATAAAAATTTAATAAAAAAAGTAAAAAACATAATGAATAAATGAATTGTATTTTTAAAAAATAAAGTTTGCCTTTTAAATTAAGTAGATTTTCAAAATAGGGAGAAATGTGAATTATTTTAAAAAATTAATTAAATCAAAGTATTAAAAAAGAATAAAACTTAATTGATATAAAACTTAATTCAATTTGGGGAGGAGGTGGGAATGGGGCCGCTATTAGTGGGAAGGAAAAAAGGAAAACAAAAAAAAATGAAAAAAAAAAAAAAAAAAAAAAAGAGGTGGGGGAAGGCCACTAATTGGGTCTTCAAGTGAAAAAAAAATAATAATAAAAAAGAAAAAATGAATAAAATTAAGGTAAAAAAAGAGTGACGACCTAGAGCTCATTGGAGCTCATTGGAATTATGTACAAAATTATTATTCCAATATATTATCGTGAAAGTAACTTTTCTGGGTTCTGAATTTATCCATATTAGATAGGATATATTTAGATAATTCTCCCGAAATAAACTTAGGATAACTTGAAAAACTTGTTTTAAGTAGGAAAAAGAAAAGAAAAAGGAAAAACAAATGAAATAGGTGGAAATAGATTTTTATTGCTTCTATGTAGTGAAAAACACTGCTAAGTACTGAATATGAATGAAATAGGCAGAATAAAAATGGAATACAATTGATGGAGTTCATAACATTTAATTGCAGCTGAAGAATTGATTAAAGAGGAGAAAGTGCAAGTGATTGTGGGCATGAATACATGGCAGCAAGCGGCTTTAGCTGCTGAAATCGAAAACCAAGCTCAAGTACCAGTTCTTTCATTGGCGGCATCAGCGAGTGTCCGGCCGTCGAGGCGGCTTGGAAGGCCCACGCTGATACAAATGGGCAGCAATATTTATGAACAGGTAAGGTGCATTTCAGCCATCGTTCGCTCCTATCACTGGCGAGGGGTCATTGCAATCTACGAAGATGATGCGTACGGTGGAAACGCTGAGATGTTAACTCTTTTCTCTGAAGCTCTTCAAAGAGTTGGATCGGAGATCGAGTACCATTTGTCTCTTCCTCCCATATCATCTCTATCTGATCCAAGAGAATCAGTATATCAAGAGCTCTTGAAGCTTCTGAGCACACAATCCAGGGTTTTCATTGTTCTTCAATCATCATTACCAATGGCTACCCATTTGTTCCAAGAAGCAAGGCGAATGGATTTTATGGGGAAAGACTCAGCCTGGATCATTACAGATAGCATTTCAAGCTTCCTGGATTCCATGGATACCTCTGTTATCCCCTATATGGAAGGGGCTCTAGGAATCAAGTCCTACTATTCCAAATCCAATAGGCCCTTCCTAGAATTCTCTGCTCAGTTTCAGAAAAATTTTAAATCCGAAAACCCAGAGGAAAACAACACCCAGCCGGGAATTCATGCACTGCGAGCAGATGATAGCATTGCTGTCATCGCACGGGCCCTGGAGAGATTAGCTAGTGATGATACTAATACTCCAAAAATGATGTTAAAAAATATATTAGCAAGAAACTTCAGTGGTTTAAGTGGCAACATTATTTTTGAAGGGGGTGATCTATCAAATTCAAATTCGTTGCTGTTCAGGATTATAAACGTTGTTAGAACGGGCTACAAGGAGCTTGACTTTTGGACGCAGGACTTAGACAACCCTTTCAGAAGAGAAGGTCGAGACAAAAATAGCAGTAGAAACACCACAAAGGTTTTGGATGGTCCAGTGATTTGGCCTGGGTACCTAATAAAACGTGTCCCCAAGGGATGGGAAATGCCCACTGATGCAAAACCATTGAAGATTGGAATTCCAGCTAAAACCTCTTTCGACAAGTTTGTGAAGGTGGACGAAGCCGAAGCCGAAGCTGACAAAAGATATAGTGGTTTCTGTATTGATATTTTCCGCGAGGTGTTAAAAATTTTGGAGCAAAATTACTCTCTACCCTACGAGTTCCATCCAGTTATTGGCACATACGATGAGCTGGTTGATTTTGTTTATAACAAGGTAATTACTCCTATCTCTAGCCTTTGATCTTTAAATCTTTCTCAATAATCATGAGATTCCCCACACTAGAAGTAAATCTCAACTTCGATCCCTGTAATGTCCATGATTAATTTATTTCTATCTTCAGCTGCCTTTTGTCCCTCTTCCTTTTCTAATGACGCTTAAAGCATCTGTCTGGCTTACTGACCAACGTGTTGTTGGTTAGACGAAAACAACTGAAACAGGTATTTGATAAATGAAAATCAAATTGTTAGTTGCCTTCAGCCAATCAAAGTCTGACTGAACATCATTCTCTCCTAGTCAATATTTGCCTGCTTGACTACAGCAAGAGAGCCGGAATTTAACAAAGTTTTTTTTATGGAAGAAATACTGCTTAGTAGACTTTTCTGATATATTAACTTTTGACTTTGTCGTCATAAGACAGCAGTGAACATATGACAGAAGATTAACTCTCAGAATTCCTGAATCAGACTTTGTATTTGTTTCAATCATTTGTTTCTGATAGAAATTTTGTGTGCATCTCTTGTGAATCAAATACATGGAAGACCTATGATGCTGTGGTTGGGGATGTGACCATACTAGCCAACCGTTCAAAAAAAGTGGAATTCACAGTGCCATATGCTGAGTCGGGATTGGTTATAGTACAAGTAAGTTCTGAAGAACCTCAGAAGGCATGGATGTTCCTGAAGCCTTTCACCATGGAAATGTGGGTAGTCACAGGTGCCCTCTTGATCTACACCATGTTCATAGTATGGGTACTGGAGTACCAATCCAATAATCCGGCATTCAGAGGCCCATGGAAGAATCAGCTTGGGACTGCTCTTTGGTTCACCTTCTCTTCTCTTTTCTTTGCTCATAGTAAGTAGTAATAATAAAAATGGAAGACATTTTGGTTTGCTCAATAATTAAATTACTTAGCATCCTGTTGTTTCATTTTTCATTTTCCAGGGGAGGCAATTCATAGCAATATTACTCGAGTAGTGATAGTGGTGTGGCTATTTGTTGTCTTCGTCTTAACCTCCAGCTACACTGCTAGTCTCTCTTCAATCCTCACTGTCCGACGACTTGAATCCAATGTGACAGATGTGGAATGGCTAAAAGCTACCAAGTCTGTGGTTGGTTGTGATGGTGATTCATTTGTGAGGAAATACTTGGAGAATGTGATTAAATTCAAAGGGGCTGATATCAAGAATATTAGCAACCAATACCAATATCCTGGCGAATTCCAGAGTGGGAACATCTCAGCTGCCTTTCTTGAACTCCCTTACGCAAAAGTTTTCATCAATCAGTTCTGCAAGAATTACACTGCCAACCAACCCCTCAACAGATTCGGAGGATTAGGATTTGTGAGTAGTAACTCGAGCTCTTCCCCATTTGCATTCACTAAATTTTTCTTGGGAAATTTGCTTGAGGGAGGAAAGTTTAGGCCACCAAATGTATGGAGTGGCCCAAACTGATTTCCCTTGTCATGCCCTTTTTGTCCAAAGAAAAGTTGCCCATCCCTTGTCTGGGGTACGAATTAGTTGAACCTTTGCTCAGTGGAATAGGATAGTATACGGTATATGGAATTTGTTTAGCATTCTTACTATGAAATCACCTTTGGTCATTTAATTTCATCCTCGTTAATCCCCATGCAGGCCTTTCAGAAAGGATCTCCACTAGCTGCTGATGTCTCTAAAGCCATCCTAACCATATCTGAGAAGGGGATTCTAAAATCATTAGAAGATAAGTGGTTTCCTCGTTCTGCAGAGTGTTCCACCATCGAAATTGATGAGCTAAGCCTACGGAACTTCTGGGCTCTCTACTTTTTATGTGGCGCCACTTCCACCCTCTGCTTTCTATTGTTCTTCCTTTGCCTGTGATAAGCCAAAGATAGAGGAAGTGGTTACGGATCCCAGGTGATAGTCTTTACTTGCTTTCTGTTTCCTTTATTTGTGTTGTTCTGTTGTAACAACTTCTTTCTAGAAGCTCTTGTGAGCTGTACTTTCTGTTATGACAGCTATCTCTATAGTTGTCTTTACTTCTTGTAATAGAGTTTCTTGAACAATATATAAACTCTCTTTCACTCTTGTTTCTCCTACGAAGAGAACAGAGTTTTGCCTTCTCAAATTCTAACTTGGTATCAGAGCCTCTCGATCAAAGGTGTGAGTATTCTCCTATTTTTTTTCTCCTCTTTTTTCTCAGTTTTCCATCTCTTTCCTTAAGATCCAATCATGGATTCCGCTTCCACTCAATCCTCTTCATCATCTGGCTCGATTGGATCTGGACAAAGCACTACAATGGCGTCCCATCCTTCTTATCAGATGCTCAATCATACTCTACTTGTGAAACTTGATTGGACTAATTACATTCTGTGGAAATCTCAGATTGATAATGTTGTTTTTGCCAATGGATTTGAAGATTTCATAGACGGATTTTCCATCTGTCCAGATAAAGAACTCAGTTCAGGATTGATTAATCCTGCCTTTGTTGCTTGGAGAAGACAAGATCGAACGATCCTCAGCTGGCTCTACTCGTCTCTCACACCAGCGATCATGGCACAAATCATTGGTCACAACTCTTCTCACTCTGCTTGGAATGCATTGGAGAAAACCTTCTCATCTTCCTCCAAAGCCATAATTATGCAGCTAAGGCTCGAGTTACAGTCAACCAAGAAAGGTTCTCTGTCTATGATCGATTATATCATGAAGGTTAAAGGAGCTGCAGATAGTCTAGCAGCAATTGGAGAACCTGTCTTAGAACAAGACCAGGTTATTGATTACTACCAAAAAGTGTTATTTTGTAGATCTAATTATAATGGTTTTAAGCACCTTTGTGTAGTAATCATATTCATTTAACCCAATTAATTCATTAAGGTCCTTAGTAATTGGTTTTAACCATTTTGTGGCAAGTTTACATGTTTTTATCAGCTTATGAATCAATTCAAGCATGCCAAATGATGGAGGAGCTACTTGGACAAGTTATGGCAAAGCTTTTGGAAGCTCAAATTCATGAAGAACCAAGCTTTGGAGCTCCATAGCCCTTTGCCTTAGTCGTTCAAAGTAGGCAAGGAAAGAACGATGGAGAAGAGGAAAACAGGGCAAGGAAAATAGGGGACACAGCTGCAGTCTTCCTTCGCACTTTTGGAGCACTTACCGAAGTCCATTTTCTACATGCTATATACCATTTCAAAGCTCAGGAAGTCTAGAATCCAACGCTTTAAACCGTGTACGATTTGGAGCTGAAATGAGGAAGATATGGCCTTCGGAAGACAACTGCTCTAGGCTTGTGCGAAAATTTCGCACAACACCTTCCAAATTCGCACACCCCCTTGCGTGGTGCGAATTTTCCCCTGTTTCTGCTGACTCCACACGAGATCTTTTCTTTTGGATATTTTTGTATAAATTTCCATTCTTCTCCTTGTAATCCACCAATCATAAGATTTCTTAGCTAGGAAGGTTGGAAAAACTTCTCTATTTATATCCCCTTGCATCCGTTGTAACATATATTGATATATAGATATAGAATACATATTACGTTTGACACTTAGAATATTTACAGAGCTCTCCCGTTTCTATTTTCTTAGTAGCCAAACAGCCTCTAAGGGCTTTTCCTTAGAGGATGATTGGCTAAAACTTTTAGTTTCTCAAAGTATCGATGTTATGTGATGACTTGGATGCAATCCCATGGAAATTTCTCGCACTTGGAAGGTAAGGTTGTCGTTTTTCATTAATGGTTCATTAATGCAAAGTTTGATTTTTATTTCCTTTAGACAACTTCCAACGGCCAATACTTGATAAGCTTTTGGATTTCTATTCATTAGTTATCTCCTACGAGCTATTGGAAGGTGAGGTTTTCAATTCCAAGTTTTGCATTAATCCGTTAGAACCAATTTCAATGGCCATTGAAAGATGAGTTTATCACCTGGAATGACTTTGAGTTGCCAATATTTGGTAAGCTTTTGGCTTTAGACCATTAGTTATCTCTTACGAGCCATTCAAAGGAAGTCTAAGGTGAATAACCATTGATGAAATTCACTACCATCTGTTTTGCCATTTTAAATGATTAAAACTTGATTTGCTAAATCCATACCGGTTCGGGAAGCAAGCATCACCATAGTTGCAACCCCAACGCGAGGAGCCTATCCTAAGATTTCCAATTTGCATAAGAGCCAGAGCATAGCTATCCTATCTTTGAGAAACTTGTTTTTACACCCTTTCATTTTAGTCTTTAATGTTAGCTTAGATTAGTTTAAATCTTTCTAAAACATTTACATCTTCTTTTAAAGCTAACATCCATAAGAAAATCACCTATTTTCCTAATTTGAATATCACTTGTGTTTGCGAAAACCCTTCCCAGTGAACGATCCTAGAACCACTATGCTATAGTAGCTTGGCTACTTTAGTAATAGTATTTAAGGTATAAATTTTGTTGATACGCCTTTAAAGCTAAGCTACCATGAGTCGAATCAATTATGAATCTCCTCGGCGGACTTGGATCCGACTATAATGCAGTTGTAACTGCTATTAATATTAGAGATGACAAGATCTCTATTGAAGCTGTTTACAGTATGCTTCTTGCGTATGAACATCGCCTTGAGCAACAAAGCTCGATTGAACAATTCTCTCCTATATCAGCTAATTATGCCTCTTCATCTAATAACAGAGGTGGTGGAAGGAGGTATAATGGCGGTCGATGACAGAATCATACCCCAAACATCAGCAACTATACCTACAGAGGTTGTGGTCGAGGGGGTCGATATGGCCAAAATGGGAGGCACAATTCCAACAGTTCTGAGAAGCCACAATGCCAGTTGTGTGGCAAATTTGGTCATACCGTTCAAATCTGTTATCACAGATTTGATATCTCCTATCAAAGCTCTCAGAGCAGTAATACTTCTCCCTCAAATGCTGGTAATCCAAACTCTATACCTGCTATGGTTGCCTCTTCTAATAATCTTGCATATGACACTTGGTATCTTGACTCTAGAGCCAGTCATCATCTGACTCAGAGTGTGGGCAATCTGACCAGTTCTTCACCATACATGGGCATAGATAAGGTGACAATTGGTAATGGTAAGCACCTATCCATTTCCAACACTGGTTCTCATTGTTTACTTTCTGATTCACGTTATTTTCATGTCAAAAAGGTGTTTCATGTCCCCTTTATATCATCAAACTATAAGTGTTGCTAAATTTTGCTCAGACAATAATGCCTTAATTAAGTTTCGGTCTAATAGTTTCTTTGTGAAGGATCTACATACGAAGAAGGTGCTTGCTCAAGGCAAGCTTGAGAATGGACTTTACCAATTCCCAGTTTTGAACAGCAAGAAAGTAGCCTTTGTTGGTGCTACTAATTCTTTTACTTTTTACTCTCATAATTCCAGTATCTTTGATAATAAGGTGAAGTTATGGCATCACAGACTAGGCCATGCTTCTACTGACATTGTAACCCTAATTATGCAGAGTTGTAATGTCTCTTTTGAAAAGAATAAAAATACTGTTTGTTCTACTGTTTGCTCTTCTTGTCAGCTTGCTAAAAGTCACAGATTACCTACTCATCTTTCACTTCCTTGTGCTTCCAAACCTTTGGAACTTGTTCACACTGACCTTTGGGGACCTACCTTAGTCAAGTCTACCTCTGGTGCTAGATATTTCATCTTGTTTCTAGATGACTACTCACGGTACACCTGGTTCTATCCTCTTCAAACAAAAGACCAAGCCCTTCCTGCTTTTAAGAAGTTCAAACTCCAAGTAGAAAATCAATTTGATGCTAAAATCAAATGCCTACAGTCTGATAATGGTGGTGAGTTCAGATCTTTCAAGACGTTTCTTCAGCAAACAAGCATTTTTCATCGATTTTCTTGCCGTATAACTCAGCTCAGAATGGGAGAGTTGAATGAAAGCATAGGCATGTTGTTGAATCCGGGTTGGCCTTGTTGGCTCATGCCTCCTTACCAATGGAATTCTGGCAATATGCCTTCCAGACAGCTACATTTCTCATCAATAGAATGCCAAGTAAGGTACTCCAGAATAACTCCCCTTATTTCACACTTTTTCAAAAGGTTCCAGATTACAAGTCCCTTAGAGTCTTTGGCTGCTTGTGTTACCCATTCATCCGTCCTTACAACAGTCACAAACTTCAATATCGTTCTGTTCAAAGTCTATTTCTTGGTTATAGTCTTCATAACAAAGGATTTTGTGTCTTGACTTTCTGACTGGACGAGTTTACATCACTCCTCATGTTGTTTTTGATGAGAGACAATTTCCTCTAGCTAAAACTCACCTTCTCTCCCCAACCAAAGACACTTCAACAGATACTTTAATTCCAGCTATTATAACTTCCTTTCCTTCTCCAACCTTCTGTTCTAATGGCAGCCACACATCTTCACTTTCTTCCTCTCCTTCCACGAGTGAAGCTTTTGATTCTGTGAGTAGTCCTACTGTTACTCCTGCCTCTAGTACCTTACCCGAAGCTATACATGAGGATCAACCTCCTTCTCCTTCCCCTGCTCCACGCATGACAACAAGGCTAATGCGAGGTATAACCAAGAAGAAGACCATTCTTGATCTCTCTGCTGTAAAGATCTCAGAACCGTATACACTCAAACAAGCTCTCAAGGATCCAAATTGGATTCAAGCTATGGATTTAGAAATTGCTGCTCTTCATCGGAATCAAACTTGGGATCTTGTTGAACAGCCTTCTGAAGTTAATCTAATAGGTTGTAAGTGGGTATACAAGTTGAAACACAAGCCAGATGGGAGCATAGAGAGATATAAAGCCCGACTTGTGGCTAAGGGGTATAACCAAACTCATGGTCTTGATTATTTTGAGACCTTTAGTCCAGTGGTTAAGGCTGCAACCATTCGAATCATACTAATTGTGGCTCTCAGTTTTCAATGGGAAATTAGGCAGCTTGATGTTCACAATGCTTTTCTCAATGGTGAGTGATTACTACTCAAAAAGTGTTATTTGATAGCTTATAATTAATCCTTTTAAACACTTTTGAGTAGTAGTTTTGGCATTTCAACTCAATTGGCATGTTAAGGACCCTTGAAAGCAATTTTAATCATTTTGTGTAAGTTTTGGTGTTTTGTTAGTTTTTTGATCACCAAAGCAATTCAAGTTTGAGGAGAATTTTGAGGAATCTTGGGCAAAGCTTGGAAGTCATTTGCCAAGAGTAAATCCGGAATGCAAGGAGAAAAAGTAAAGAGAATCTGCCATGAAGCATATTCTTGATGACAGTCGTAGCAGCCACTTTTGGAGCACTTTCTGGAGTCCAATTGATGCATGCTATATACCATTTCAAAGCTCAGGAAGTCAACAATCCAATGCTTCAAATGGTGCATAATTCGGAGTTGAAACGAAGAAGTTGCAGCCATTGCAAGCCAATCACTCCAAGCTGAAGGAAGCATTTTGCAAAGTGTTGCGAAATCACCCTTTTGTTGCGAAGTGATTTCGCAGCCTTTTTGTACAGTAGGGTGTATTTCCTTCTGAAGTTACCCGATATATGCCGCAAGCTGGGAGCTGAGAACCTCAAGGTGGAAGCCAACTTCGCAGCCCTGCGAGAATAGCTTTTTGTTGCGAAGTGATTTTGCAGCCCTTCTTGAGTGTCTGCGAAATCTCGCAGACACCATTTTCTCTTGCGAAATGGTTCCTGGAGCATCCCGATATTTGCTACCGACATTTGGAGATATTTTCTATTAGATTTTTGTTGTCTAAATCCCAAAATACTCCTTGTAAGCCACCAATTACAAGATTCCTTAGCTTTTAAGTTATAAAAAGAGAAAATATCTATGTAATAATTAGTTTTATATTATGTTCATATAAGTACCTCTCGGGAGCCTGTTCTCGGGGAGGAGATCCTTTTGTAAAAGTTTTGGGAAAGCAAGTAAAGTTCAGGCCCTTTGTTTTGCCTTACCTTCTCACTTTGTATTATTTATTTCTTACTAAGTTATGCACTCTCTGAGGAATTTTCCCCAGAGAATGAGTAACTAAACCTCTAGTTCCTTGGAGCTAAGGTTGCCGGGGAAGGTTCCAAGTGCAAGAATGCAAAGCTTTGTGGTTTCAGCCATTAATGAAGAGGAAGTGAAATCCTTTAGTGATTTCTATGTTTTTAGTTAACTTAAAACACCTTAGAGTCACCTGGGCCAACACTTGGTAAGGCAAGTGATTTCCAACCATGGAGATGCACTAGTTTACCCCTTGCGAGCCTCTGGGAGGTGACTTTAAGGTAGGATTTTTTGAAATTGCCAACACTTGGTAAGCTTTTGGACTCTAAGGAGACATCCATTAGTTATCTCTTGCGAGCTTGAGAAGGGAAGTCCAAGGTTAAAGATCACCTTGAATGGTTAAGGCTTAGTGAGAGGCTTGAACCATTGCAAGTTGCATCAGTGAGAAAATTAAAGCTGAAATCTAATTAAAGGATGTATCTGTACAAAACCGGTTAGAGAATTGACTATATGTTGAATCTCTAACGCTAGGAAATGAACCATCTGACCGGAGCTATGTCTTTTGCGTGAGGAACCACCCTAGTGAACCTAACTCTCCAAGGAATGTTTTTCTTCCTAAGTTATTCCCATTACTTGTTGTGTTAGTTAGTTTAAGTCTAAATCTTTACCAATCAAAGTTTGTGTTTTATTTCTTAAGCTAACCTTGAAATGAAACAAGACCAATTCACTTTGAATTGGTATCATTGATAGCTTGTTAATCCTTCCCAGTGAACGATCCTAGAGCCACTATACTATAGTAGCTTTTTCTTTGCTACCCTAGTATATGGTGTTATAGGTTATGAATTTTGTTGATTACTCCCTCAATCAAGGAGCACCAGCTGGACACGAATCAGCTGAGACACCAATTGGGTATGAATTAGTGAGTTAGAAGAGCAAGTCTACATGTCTCAACCTCCTGGCTACTTAGATACTACATTCCCAACCAAAGTGTGTTGATTGAAGAAGGCTCTATATGGTTTGAAACAAGCACCACGAGCCTGGTTTCAACGACTTAGTTCTGCCCTTATACAGTGGGGATTCAGCAACTCTAGAACTGATAGTTCTATGTTTCTACACTTTGGTGAGTCTACTACTTTGATTGTTCTTGTCTATGCTGATGATATAATCATCACTGGCTGCTCCTCAACACAAATTTCCTCACTCATTGCTAAGCTTGATTCTATTTTTACTTTGAGAGATTTGGGACAGCTATCATACTTCCTCGGTATAGAAGTCTTTTACCATGAAGGCTCTATGAATTTAAGCCAAACCAAATATGTTTCTGATTTACTTCATCGAACTGAAATGTTTGATACCAAACCAGCAAAAACACCCGGAGCTGTTGGGAAGAATTTGTCCAAGTTTGATGGTGATCCTATGAACGAAGTCACTTAATATCGAAGTGTGGTAGGGGCACTTCAGTATCTAACAATAACTAGGCCTGATATAGCTTTTGCAGTTAATAAGGCATGTCAATTCATGCAACAGCCTACCTCAGCTCATTGGCTTTCAGTCAAAAGAATCCTTCGTTATCTTAAAGGAACAATGCAAGATGGGTTATTGCTGAGTCCTTCAACCAATTTGACAATCGAAGGCTTCTCAGATGTAGATTGGGGTGCTCAACCTGATGATAGGTGAAGTTCCAGTGGCTATTTGGTGTATCTGGGAGGTAACTTAGTCTCTTGGTCCTCTACCAAACAAAAGGTGGTGTCTCGCAGCAATGCCGAGTCTGAATATCGTGGCCTTGCCTTAGCTACTGCAGAAATTATATGGATGCAAGCCTTGTTGCAAGAGTTATGTGTTCCTATACCTGCGATTCCCCTACTCTGGTATGATAATATCAGTGCTTATCATATGGCAAAGAACCCTATGTTTCATGCTAGAACGAAGCACATTGAAATAGATCTTCACTTCATCCGAGATCAAGTCATACGAGGCAAGATACAGCTGTATTTTGTTCCTACTGAAGATTAGCCAATTGATCTTTTGACTAAGCATCTTACAAGTTCTCGGTTCTTGTCTCTTAAGTCACAGCTTTGCATAGCTCCAAGACCCTTTCACTTGAGGGGGGATGATAAGCCAAAGATAGAGGAAGTGGTTACAGATCCCACGTGATAGTCTTTACTTGCTTTCTGTTTCCTTTATTTGTGTTGTTCTGTTGTAACAACTTCTTTCTAGAAGCTCTTGTGAGCTGTACTTTCTATTATGACAGCTATCTCTACAGCTATCTTTACTTCTTGTAATAGAGTTTCTTGAACAATATATAAACTCTCTTTCACTCTTGTTCTCCTACGAAAAGAACAGAGTTTTGCCTTCTCAAATTCTAACAGCCTGCTCATCGATTTTAAACACCACCAGGCATCCAGAAGTGATACAAACCCAATTGATGAAAGTGTCTGGATGAAGACTGTTCAATTAGTACGTTTCTTTCATAGTAGACAAACTGAGATTCCTTATGAGAGAACGTCAAATTTGTCTCCCCGTCCCACTGGAGATGAATGGATCACCCCAAGGTGGTCAACAGTGAGTCCTTCTGAAGCCCCGGAGCCTCCTAAAGCCCTGGAGCATCCTGAGGCCTCTCCACCAACTGCAACTATGAACTCAAGGGTGAGCCCTTCTGATGCGCCCGAGCCTCCTGAGGCCCCTCCCCCAACTGCAACCATGTACACTTGATAGAAACTAGCTGTTGAATTCATGTAGTACTTGTTTACTCAGATTGAATAAATAATTAATTTTTGAAAGAACTAATGTTATAAGTTCATTTAGATAGTTAATTGACAAAATATGTTTGCAAAACAAATTGTATGAAATGATAAGTGGAAGATGAGGGTATAAAGATAATATGAAACTCACAATAAGCAATATGTCATTACAACATTGAAATAATGTAAGTATTACTAAGCTTAATATATCATTTGATACAACTAGAACCCAATGGTCTCAAACGACCAGAAACGAAGGAGGCTGAATGCAATTGTGTGCTAACCCTCAACTTTGTGAACTACAAGGATAGTTGATTCATGCATTGCAGGATGATAATGTTTGAAGATGCATACTCAGGTCTTCTTTCCTTTATATATGAATGCTCCACATAGATAAAAAATTTCTTTCTCAACAAACAAACCAAGGCTATTTTATCAAATTTGAATAATCTAGCTCTTAAAGTTAAATTTATCCCCTTTCCCACATGTACATGCAAAAAGCAAACATTCAAAGATTTTTGACAACAGCCATGTACAAATTTTCTAAACAACGGTGGTTCTAATGGGCAAAATTAAAAAGGATTGAGAAACGGGGGCCTCGAGTCATCTGGAGCCTGTCAAAGTAGAGCAGCTCCTGCAGAACTGTATCCAGTGTTGGTCCTCAATGAATCTAAAAACTCATTATCTGCCCCTATATATATATATATAAAAAAAAAAAAAAATTGTTCCAATAGAAGAGAGTTCTAATACATCAATGACTCTTGTTCCTATTCTTTTGATTCATACTAAATCCATTGTTCTGATGGTTCTTTTACACAATATGGGTGGGAATCAAAGCTACTAGTAGCTCCTTACTCGTCCATGTCCTTCCCACCCTCTGCCCCTGCTCCTCATTGTCAAAACACTTAGAAAACCCCACATAAACCGAGAACTCTCCACCTTCTCTTTTATTATCCTGTGCATCCATCTATATACAGAAGTATATGCTATACATGGAGTCTAACTGATTCCTAATATTCAGCATCTATACACAGTAAGCCAATCTGTACAACTAATATTGATAGAGTCCTAATATAGCTAATATTGATAGAGTCCTAAATTATATAACTTCCTAAATTGTATACGACAATATTAACATCCCCCCTCAAATTGATGTTGGTAAGTCAACCAGCAACAATTTGCCAACAAGAAATTGATGTCGTTGTCGAGTTAAAGCTTTGGTGAAGACATCAACCACTTGGAGATCAGAAGAGATGTGAGGAAGAGATATCACCTGACTTTCCAAGGTGCCTCGAATAGAATGACAATCAACCTCAATGTGCTTGGTGCGTTCATGGAAAACGGGATTTGTGGCAATCTGAATAGCACTAGTGTTATCAGCATGAAGAAGGGTAGAAGTAGTTTGAGGAAACCTAAGCTCCTCAAGAAGACCGTGTAGCCATACAATTTAAGAACAAGCAGTAGACATGACATGATACTCGGCCTCAGTAGAGGATTTAGAAACACGATCTTGTTTCTTATATCTCCAAGAAATTAAGGCATCACCTAAAAACATACACCAACCCGTAGTAGATCGACGTGTATCTGGACACCCAGCCCAATTGGCATCACTATAGGCAACAAGTTGAAGAGAGGAGCCAGTAGGAAAGAACAACCCATGAGTAGGTGAACCTCGAAGATAGCAGATGATGCGTCGAACTGCAGTAAGATGAAGATGCCGAGCAGAAGACATAAATTGACTGACCTGATCAAGAGCATAGGAGATATCAGGTCGAGTAGTTGTCAAGTAGATAAGACTCCCAACCAGGCGCCGATAGAGAGTAAGATCATCCAAAAAGTCCCCTTCATCTTTCTTGTATTTGACATTTACCTCCATAGGAGTATCAACAAAGGAAGTGTCCTCCTAACCAGCCAAAGTGATAAGATCTTGAATATACTTATGCTGGTTCACGAAAATACCATTGGCTCGATGATGAACTTCCAATCCTAAGAAGTATGTGAGTTGTCCAAGATCTTTCATATGGAAAGTTGTATGTAACAACCGCTGAAGCTTAGTAATCAAAGCACAGTCAATGCCAGTAATGATAATATCATCCACATAAACCAAGAGAAGAACTATACCTGACGCAGATGTGTGGAAGAAGAGGAAAGAATCATACTGACTTTGGGTAAAATTGAAGGAAAGAATTATACTGCGAAACTTCTCAAACCAGGCTCAAGGCGCTTGCTTGAGCCCATACAAAGAATGTTTTAGCTTATAGACATCATGAGGAGAAGAATTAGTCATACCAGAGGGAAGCTTCATGTAAATCTCTTCTTGGAGATCACCATGAAGAAAAGCATTCTTCACATCCATCTGATGCAGTTGCCATGACTGTGAAGTGGCAATAGCTAAGACGGTTCAAATCGTGGTCATTTTGGCAACAAGAGCAAATGTCTCCTCATAATCAACCCCATATTCTTGCTTGTTGCCTAGAGCTACGAGGCGAGCTTTGTACAGGTCCAAAAAGCCATCAGAATGAAGTTTTATAGAGAAAACCCATTTACTCCCAATAGGTTTAACTGTAAGAGGACAAGAAACAATATCCCAAGTATGATTTTCCTCAAGTGCTTGAAGTTCTACTTGCATTGCATTTTGCCAGCACTCATGTTCCATGGCCTGTTTGTAGCAAGAGGGAATAGAAATAGTGGATAAAGTAGCAACAAGAGAGACAGGAGAGAAGAATCCATACCAATCAGGGGGTCGAGAAAGACGAGTAGACCGATGAAGAATAGTGGAAGCAGGAGCAGGATCAGGCGTCGGTTCAAGATTAGAAGGGGCCACAAAGGAAGTAGAATCGGATTCATGTTGACTACGTCTTTCATACACAAAACTAGGTTTGAACCTTTCCACAATTGTTGGGGATTCAGAAAAACTAGGCAAAAGGGATACAAATGCATATGACAGCTCAACATGAGATGGAAAGAAATATTGATTTTCAAATAAAATCACATTATAGGAAACTCGTATACGACGAGCATGGGGATCATAACAAACATAACCCTTATGAAGGATAGCATAACCAAGAAAAACACACTTAATAGACTGAGTAGTAAATTTATGTAGTTCATGAGTAGGGAGATACACAAAACAAATACAACCAAATGTACGAAGATCAGAATATAAAGGAGAATGACCAACCATCTTAGAGAAAAGAGAAACATGATTTAACATAGGAAAGGGTAAGCGATTGATCAAATGAACTGCAATAGAAAGTATTTCACACCAAAAACGAGGAAAAATGAATGAGTCAAGTAAAAGAGTTCTTACCACATCAAGAAGGTGGAGATTTTTCCTCTCACCAACACCGTTTTGTTGTGGTGTCGAAGGACAAGAATTTTGAGAGATGATCCCTTTGCTTTGAAGAAAGTCCTGAAACTCATTAGACATGTATTCACCATTAGAATCAAAGCACAAGACCTTGATGCTGGTAGAGAATTGAGTCTCAATAAGTGCAAGAAAGTGCTTAAAGATTGAAAAAACTTCAACCTTAGCCTAGAGGAAGTAAACCCAAGTAAAACTACTAAAGTTGTCAATGAAAGTAACAAAGTACTTGTAATGTGCATGAGAAACAATAGGTGCAATCTCCCAAACAACACTATGAATAATATCAAAACATTGTGAGGCACGAGATGCATGATGAGGAAAATGTACAACTTTACTTTTGCCAAGTTTGCATGATGTACAATCAAAAGAAAGATCAAGAGAAGAACATGGTTTATTTCCCAATAATCCAGAATTAAACAAAGTACGAAATACATCAAAGTTTGGGTGGCCAAGACGTCTATGCCACATCTTATGTCCATAACCAACAATATTACATGCAAAGGAAAGTAAAGGAAAACTAGGAATAATAGTGGAAGGAGAAACGTGAAGAGGAAAGAGTCGTCTCACTTTAGGCCCCTTCGCGATCATTTTCCCTGACACTTGATCATGCACAATACAACTAGAACAAGAGAAATTGACATTACAATTATTATCAACCAATTGACCAACAAAAATAAGATTTGTGGAGAGGTCAGGAGACACAAAAACATCAATTAAGGAATAAGAAAGATCACCAACAACGTTGATAGGCAGAGAACTACCATCAGCAGTGTTAATTTTCAGATTTCCATCATAATTTCTGACATTGGAAAGAGAAAAAACAATATTCGTCATATGGTTAGAGGCTCCAAAGTCAAAATACCATGGCTTAGAAGAAATCGTATGATTACCTGAGAACCCAAAAGCAGAAAAAGCATAAATGATCATTTGTTGTACCATTTCAGGAGTGAGTGTGTTAAGGTTTGCTAGCTAAGGCTGTAGGAGCAGGAATAGGAACAACCGATGAGGCAGCAGGCAATGTAGCAGAACTAGAGGCACCAATAGAGGCATGATAAGTAGTACCTTGCTTCTTTTCAGGTCGAATGAGACAAGTAGAGATGATATGACCTTGTTTCTTATAGTAGTTATAAAACTTCTTAGGACAATCCCGGGCAATATGACCAAAATCTTTATAACTAAAGCATTGGACAACACGCATGTCTCGACCCTTATTATGCCCCTGTGCTACATAAGCCATAGAAACAGGTGCACTAACATTAACCCAATGTTCCATGGTAGCTTGAGTTACAATACGATGCTCCTCACGTAGAAGTTCACTCAAGCAGGCATCCAAAGATGGTACAGGATGACGATTCATCGTATTAGACCATGTAATTTCAAAGTCGGGTCGTAGTTTCATCAAGAATTGATCTTGCTTGTTGGTCGCATGCACTGCTTGGACAGCAGAGAGAGATGCAGCGAGAACATTAGCATAAACAATGTCAGAATAATCAATTCAAAGAGTTTGAACACGAGGTGCAAGATTACTCCCATCAATATGACCCCAAAATTGTTTTTCTTTGACAAATAATTTAAATTGAAACTTCCAAGCATAATAATTTTTTTCAGTAAATCTAATAGGAAACTATTCCAACTTATCTGATGACATAATGCAACCGAGAGACAATGGAAATAGCCTACCAGAAAATTGGAATAGAAGTTGCTGAGATACACCCCTCAAACGTAGCTACTGAAGGGATTGAAACCCAGAAAAACACACACATTAATCAGCAAGAAAACCACAAATGCACCAACAGGAAGTGTCAAAACCTCCAAAAAGCACGAACTCCACTTAGAAGGTGCCGAAAACTGGCTCTAATACCATGTCAAAGCACTTAGAAAACCCCACAGAAACCGAGAACTCTCCACCTTCTCTTTTATTATCCCGTGCATCCATCTATATATAGAAATATATGCTATACATAGAGTCTAACTAATTCCTAATATTCAGCATCTATACATGGTAAGCCAATCTGTACAACTAATATTGATAGAGTCCTAATATAGCCAATATTGATAGAGTCATAAATTATATAACTTCCTAAATTGTATACGGTAACATTAACACTCATACCACTTCTTCCACCACGAGATAAACCTTCCAATGCCTTGTTAACAAGTTGGTTTTGCAAACCACCAACTCCACGGCCATTCTTTGCTGCAACATTGCTGGCACCATTAGTAGTATTTGCAGGCCTTTTTCCTCTGCACCAAAAGGTTCATACAGAATAACTTGAGCAAGAAAACTCTTTGCAAGAAAGATCAAGAGGTAAAATATCCTCCTTTTGAAGTTTAACATTAGTAAAAACAAGCAAGTTGTTAAAAGGACAAAGTAACTGCATATCCTAGTTGTGGTTTCTTCCACTACATATCTAAGCTACTCACTTGGACAGTAGCATGTGAAAACTCCGTAAGTAACATAAAGGAAGGTCATATTATCACACAATTCAAAACAATCCTCTCCAAATAAACTACTCTAAATAAGGCCATGCAATCCACTTGGTAGTATTCTGTTTTTGGGGTTTCCTTAGATTATGAAGGAATACAGTGGTAAGTGACACAGCAAATGAATATCTCAATAGGAGACCGCACAAGTTTCAGATAGTAAACTCACAAAGTTATTATTTGCTTCATCAAACTTCGCAGCAGCCATTGCTTTCTTATGCTCAGCCATCCCTTGAGTTAAATACTAGCCCTAGCTAGCTCTTCTACTTGAGTCAACCTATCTCATCAAGGACAAAGATGTCCACTATGTTATCACTACTAAAGTTTTTCCTTTAAAAAACCATAGAGGAAAACAAATACATGCAAGGTCAACCTATCGAATGAGAGCTTAACATGCATGCACAAATTGGCTATATTGGTTCCTTTGTCTCTAATGGAATAAGGAACCTTGAGGAATTGTGCTTATATCATAGGTCTAAAATTGTTTACATCCAAAGTGTCATGAAAGGACATGGTTTTTATTTTAATATTAGATAGAATCGCTAGAATGTAATTTGTATAAATTATCAACATTTAATTAAATCAAATATTTACTTTATATTAATAATGAGTGTACATTTTATAATTTTATATTTCTTGTTATTGAATATTATATTATTGTTAAACGTCATAAATTTTATTATATATATATATATATATATATATATTATACTTTTGATTATTTTGGAGTTCTTCCAATATTTCTCTAACTTTTTGTTAATTTTTATTTTACTGATTTTTTTTTTGAATATTCATATGTCACTTCCAATA
The DNA here is from genome assembly GCF_030704535.1 of Vitis vinifera. Classification (NCBI taxonomy): domain Eukaryota; kingdom Viridiplantae; phylum Streptophyta; class Magnoliopsida; order Vitales; family Vitaceae; genus Vitis; species Vitis vinifera. Next base: position 12,335,685 of record NC_081809.1, on the reverse strand, counting down.
TATATATATATATTTCAAATTTTCATAAATCCATCCTCCAATATTTTATCAATTTTCAATATTTAGCCTTGGTTAATCTTATGTATTGGAAAAAAAAGTTTTAAAGTTTTTTTGGGCATTTGAATAATGGATTTGATAGATTCTCTTATTAATTCACAAGGTGCTTTGGATTAGTGTTGCTCTTCTTCCCTTAGATAAGTATTGTTTCTTCCACATGGCCAACCTTCTACGGAAACGCTCTTCCACTCCATCCCACATTGACACTGACTTAAACGGAGCACCCAAGAGAAGACCCAAATAGGTGGACGAGAGGTTACCCACTCTACAACCAAAGTCCAAAGCGAGATCATCAATATTCTCTACCCTCCATACTGGAATGAATTCACTCTTCTCCAAGTTTATCCTCAACCCTAACATAGCCTCAAACCACATAAGCAACCAACTTAGGTAAGTCAAATGGTCCTGAAAAGCTTGGCAGAACACCAGAGTATCATCAGCAAACAATAGATGGGATATCTCAACTCCTTCTTCACTCCTACCCTTCACCCTACAACCCAACATAAAACCTCCATCCACAGCCCTTTTAAGAAAGAGGCTAAAAACCTCCATGACAATCATAAAAAGGTAAGGCGAAAAAGGATCGCCATGCCTTAACGCCCTTGAGCTTTGAAAGAAACCCGTAAAAGTGCCATTAACCACCACAGAGAAGCTTGTAGTGGATATGCATCACTTAACCCACCCTATCCATTTCTCCCCAAAACCCATTTTCTGCATAACTATGAGGAGAAAATACCACTCTACATTGTCATATGCCTTCTCTATGTCAAGTTTGCACAAAATACCATTCTCATTATTTTTTAGAACCAAATCAATGGCTTCGTTAGCTATCAGCATTACAACTAGAATTTGTCTTCCCTCCACAAAAGCCCCTTGAGCCTTAGAAACCACCTTTCCAACCACCTTTTTTGGCCTATTGGCTAAGACCTTGGCCAACCACTTATACAAACTTCCCACTAAACTTATAGGCCTAAAGTCCTTTAAATTTTCAGTTCCTGCTTTCTTTGGGATTAATACCATAAAAGTTGCATTTAGGCTTTTAAAAAATTTACTGTGTTCATAGAATTCGCTGAAAAAATTCATCACATCATTCTTCACAAAGTCCCAAGCAAACTGCCAGAAAGCCATTGAGAAACCATCAGTTCCCGAAGCTTTATCCTTACTACATCCCAATAGCGCATCATACACCTCTTCTATGAACGGAACCTCCAAAGCACAAGCATCCATATTCTCCAACGTCTCACACTACAGCCCAGATAAAGGAGGTAGCCAGTCTCCCAGATTGGACAGCAAAGTCTTGAAGGCATTGACTATCCCTTCATTAATCTCATTCTCCACCATTAATCCTAATTCGATCCACATTGTTTCTTCTTCTGTGAGCATTGGCCATTTTGTGGAAGAAGCTCGTATTTCTATCACCCTCTTTCAGCCACACTTTCTTAGATTTTTGCCTCCAAGTATTCTCTTCTAGTAAAATCCATTTTTTATATTCTTCCATCGTTTCTCTTCTAGCTTCCATCTCTTCCAAAGACAGTCTATTAGTCTTCTCCTTATCATCCACAAACTCCATCTAGTCCAAAGCCAAATTCTTCATGTATTCAATCTTGCCAAAAACATCTTTATTCCACTCCTTCAATTTAGACTTCACGACCTTTAGTTTTTCCGCCAAAATAAAACTTGCAGAACCATTAAAGTTGTCCTCCTTCCACCAAAATTTCAACAGGTCCTTAAAACCCTCCACTTTTAGCCACATATTCTCAAATCTAAAGGGGAAGGGGCCTCTTCTCAAACCCCCTCCTTCTAGCAGAATCGGGAAGTGGTCTGAAACTGGTTTCGAGAGGACATGCTGTCTCTAACTACTAAAACGACAATCCCACTCCTCATTAACCAAGAATCGATCTAGCCTTAAGAATGACTGGTTGTTTGCCCCTCCACTTCAAGTAAAAGGAGCCCCAAGGAGAGGTAAATCCTTTAACTCTAAATCTTCTATTACTTCTAAAAACCTTCTCATATATGCATTCAAACTCTCTCCTCTACTGCGCTCTTCAGAGCTTAAAATGGCATTAAAATCCCCAACAACACACCACAGACCATTCCAAAGGCCTTTTATAGCCCCCAGCTCATCTTAAAAACACTCCATGTCTTTTCTCAAGGTCGGGCCATAAACCCTAGTAAAAGTCCAAATGAAACCATCCTCACAATTCTCAAAATGGCATGAAATTGAGAACACTCCCTTCTCTAAGTCGATCAGTTCCAACATCCTATTATCCCATAACACCACTATACCACCAGCAGTACCCCTTGAATCCACATAATCCCATTCTAAAAATCTTCTCATTCCTAGACTATAAATAATGCCCCTTGATATTTCCTGGATCTTAGTTTCTTGTAAGCAAACCAAATCCACCATATTCTTCTTAATCAAGGCTTTGATCACCTTCCTCTTATCACTATTATTTATCCCTCTTACATTCCAGGAAAGCAAACAAATCTTCATTTAGACTTGCAAAAACTACCCCATCTCTCCCCTTTTCTCCTCCACTTCCAAGATAATTCACAGTCCATTCCAATTTTCTCAACTCCTTTTCGAACTTTGACGACTCCAATTTTTTCTTTTTCCTACCATCCAACTTCCCATTTTGTGTTTTCCTCTTTTTCATTCTTTTCAACAAAAATAAAATCTCTTCTTCAAAACCCTCCACCGATATTCCAAGGCATCGGTTGAACTTAGCCAAGAAACTGGACTGCCAGCACGGTTCACCCACTTCGTTTCTTTCCTCCAAAACTTCTTTAAAAACCCTTTTCAAAACATCCGCTATCTTCTTCTCGACAACCCCGTTAGCCATTCCCGACATCCCAGAGACCTCCGGCTCCCTTCCATCTACCAAAATCATCCTTAAAGGGCCCAACTCTACTCCCCCAACTGTTTCTGAGCTAAAATCCCTACTGCAACTACCATCAGTGGCGACGATTACCCCATCCCACCCAGAAAGAGTAGTAGAAGAAGAGAAATCCCACTTCCCCAAAGAGAGTAGAGCCCGATGATAAGAAACTGTGTACCTGGAAGCCTCCATCAAAGCTTCGTCGGTAAACTCAATGAGATTAAGCGCCGGTGGAGACGACTCCAGTTGGAAGCCAAGAAAATCCTCATCTGGTCCCCCACAGTCCACTTCTCAAAGTCCCCCGTAAGCCCTAACCCCAAATAAAACTTCAAAGGTGGGTCATCCCACCAGAGCTGGGCCAGCCTTTAAAAGATTCTGTCGTGGGCCAACCCACTTCCAAGAGATTTTTTAAGGTAGCGTAAAAAAGGCCCTCCTTTATGGACCTCCTCTCCACCTTTGTTTCCAACTCTTTGCCCAAAGGATTATTACCTTAGGCTGTAGGCCCATTTTTTGAAGCCCTCTCCCAAACAGAAAGTAGCCTGTCTTTGACCGTTTCAACCTTTGCCCCTCTTGCCGACATCGCATAAAAAAAAAATAGTCTTCCTATTTTTTCTGCAGCAGGCTTCTCCACTCTTACACAGCATAGCCACCTTTGCAGATTGCTCATGGAATTGAACTTGCTCCACGTTATAACCGGCGTGTGAAACAACCCCTTCTTCATCCCTAACCTCCTGTTCCTTTCCCAACCCATTTCTGATCATCGAAATCACTTCTGACACCCTTGGTTGCACCTCCCACCATAGCTGGATAACAAAACAAGAAGAGACAATTGTCACTTGCAAAGAACTTGGCTACTCTAACCCCTTAGATTTTATTAATAATCTGGCCCATTGAAGCTCCTTAAAAGCAGCAATGTTTTCATCCACTGCAACAAAACCCCCACAACAATCCCCAATCTTTCTAAACACTTCCCAGCTCCAAAAGTGCAACAGTAATCCCACTACTCTCACCCAAACTTCCTTAATTCGTTCACAATATTGAGAACACCCCACTTTTGGGTCCTATCTTTCCAAGTGCAAAAACAAATCCTTAAAGCAACGAAACCCTCTTAATAACACATTGTATGCTTCTCCTTTATTCTCAAACTCAATCAGAATGAAAGGGTCCCTCAGCCTAGCAAACTTCGCTCCTCCTTTAAGGTTCCAGTGATATTTTCCCTATCTTCCCAAAGCGGACAGGTCTTGAGCCAACACGAGAGACTCTCCACATCTCCCAACCAGACACCAGTCCAACATCTTCCTTCCACTTAACACATATTTTTTTCCCAGTTGTAGCCACACTGCTTCCCCTAACTTTCTCGCTCTTGGTTTCACCGCTTCAACATAGGAATTTTTTGTCTTTCCCTCATAAGCCCCAACTCTACTCTCTGTTCTAAAGAATACAAGAACTTCATTAGGCACATCACAAGTTGATACTCCAAAAGAGCAGAGCTTTTCAGCCAACAAGGTCCACCCTCCCAAAATATCTTTCCCTTCTGAGAATGCTAAACAATATTTATTTGCTTCCAAGTCAACCACAGAGCACAATAAGAATCTATCTGCCTCATTTTCTCGACATTCCAATTTAAACTTCCTACCTCCATCCTCCCAATTTTTAAGATATCTCTTAGCAAACTCACCCTTACAACAAGCCTTCACTCCCTCCAACAGACAACACAAGCTAATGCTCCCAAACCTGATCCACGAAGTAAAGCCTCTACTTCTTTCCATAACGATCCCCTTAAGATTCTCCCCAAACACATCCACAGAAATTTCGAAAGACCTGGAGTCCACTGTAAACCAACAACTACCTCATCTTCTCATCCTCTCAAGCACCCCTGCATCCTTCTCAAAGTCCCCGCAGTCTTCTCTTCTACAGTAAATGAGAGAAATCAAGTTCCTTGTGTGTGACTGAAAATTCTTCTTGAACTCGACCCCTTTGAACAATCCATCATTGAAGCTTTCCCAATCATAGAGAAGTCAAGTCACACTGGTTTTATCCAATCCTAGGAAAGCTTTAGGTATTAGAAAACCCATAACCAGGGCTCTGAAACCCAAAAACAGGAAGAGAAAATCCGAATAAGGGGATATTTGGATCACCAAAATCACCATTGTTATCTCCTCCACCTCCAGGAGGTGTAGGGAGAAGCCTCTCATTAAACCACCTATCTTCTCTAGCCATGGCCGGTTTGTTCTACTAACTTCTCAACAATTTTCCACAAACCCACCTCTTTTACGCACCAATTCTCTCCCCCATGAAACTCGGACGCGGAGAAAACAACTAGTGAATGGGAAGGGGGAAAAACATGGGAAAACAGAGGGAAAAGCATAGAAAATATATACAGAGAGAAAAGAAAGTGAAACTAACCCATTGATTTGATGTAATTGGCTTCCATTAGGACTCTTTTAGTATTGGACTTGTTGAAACAAAAAAAATTTCCCTACCTTTAGTTAATTTGTTTGGATTTTTTTTCATAATTTTCATTTATTGATTTATTTTTTTGGCAGTAAATAGAGAATTGGGGTTTAATTTATATATTTTTATTTTTATGGTATTAATATTTATTTATTTTGTCAAATATAAAATTATTTATTATTATTGAAAAAAATTAAAAAATGAAAAAAAAAAAGTGTTGACTAAAAATGAATGCTAGTTACAATAAGTTAAAACTTGAGATACATGCATTAAATGTAGTGTAGTGAATTACAACTTATTTTTAGACCTTTTGATTAATTAATTAATAGCTTTAAAAAAAGTATAATTTATGTAGGATGTTAATTAGAATATTAAAAGAAAATATAATTTATTACAACTCATTATAATGTAGTGTAGTGGGTTTTCTATTTCAGTTCTAGCAATTATTTTTTTTTTCTTTTTTCTTTTTTCATTTTTCTTTTTTGTCATTTCTTTTAGTGACCAATTGTTGCATCACATTAATGTGTGGATCCTTGTGAGTAGAGACATCTTTTCATTGTACAACTCTTTTTTTTTTTTGTTCTTTGGAATAATAAATTAGCAAAAATGGAAGAGCTCAAAAAACAATGAAAATATAAGAGCTTGTTCAAAAATCAGTATTTTCTTATGTATAAAGTCTCATATTATAGAGTCCAATTCAAACCAACCGAAATTAAAAGTACAAACATTAGAATTGTGTTCTTGGATTAACAAAGTCTATCATTGATTCCTAAAAATAAATAGATAATAAATAGAGAAGTTTACTATTGGTCAGTTTCTAGCATGAATGAATCCCAATGCGATTCAGTCTCAACCAATATTCAGGGTCTTTCTTTCGTTTGCCCTTGTATAACCAAGTAACACCCGTAATATTTGGTGACTAAAATGATGTCCTCTGATATCTTTAGAGTGATATTGGAGTTCAACTTATTGATTTATTGCTTAATTGACTCCTACAAGTTCGCGATCTTGACTTTGCCATAAAAGTAATAGGTTCAAAATAATGCTCGTGATGTTGATGGACTTACTATGAGTTCCCGCAATGTGCACCTCTCACCTGAAGAAAGAGAAAAGGTTTTTCCAATGCTACTTTAACTCTTCATTCTTTGAATAATTGGAAATTAAGGGAATCAACAAGGAAAGTCACTGACAATTGCTTTCTTGGGTTCAATCTCATTGCATCACTAACTTCATTTTATAAATCTATATTATTTAAATTTCTTAGAAATATGCATGTAAGTCAAACTTCTTACCTAGGATGGAAGCAAACAACTAGCAGTGGCTAAGGTTATTTCCTTTTAGCAAGTGATGCACTTCAACTTTTAAACAAATTAGTTTAATATTCTTATAGTGGGTTGATACTTACATTCCAAATGTCATAACACTATATCTTAGTTATTTAGTTAATTTCCATCCATTAATTAGTAATTTGATTGGACAAAGTAATATCCCAGGGAACCTACCTTATTGTATCATGGCTTGGAATTCAAGTTGCCATAAAAAGGCTTAGGGATGAAGTGATAAGGATAAATTGTGAGTTTTTCAATACTAACAATGAATTTTGATTTTTATTTGTTGCCTTATTTCTATCGGTAGATTGCATTTATCTATCTAAAAGCTATTGGTTTTATCACTTCATGTAATTCACTGAGTAGGGCGGTCTTAAAATGATACTATAAATTGGCTTGCCATTCTCCAAGTATATGTGATTATTTAGGTGTCTAGTTCTATCATCACCATGTTGCTCAAAGTTATAGGCAGTAAGAAACTAATTAAATATGATATTGTTCAGTAAACCTGAATATGTGCCAAACACTACAATGATGAGAACAAATCAAATTATATATGAATGACTTATTTTGAAGAAATTGCATGTTGAACAACCACATAAATATCCATTTTCTATTATAACTCTATGTAGACCTTTTTTATAAACATTAAATGTAATAAAAGAGTCTTAAATAATAAGCAAATAAACCTAAATATATTCTATAAAAATGTATCAAACCAATATTAACCTCTTGTGAAGTAGAAATATATTTTACCAAAGCCCCATCAAGAATACCAATTGATAATAATAACTTTTTAACATTCGTAAGGTAGCTCTTTGGAGCAACCTTTTTAGACATTTTCAACTCCATATTAGGAGCATGAAAATGAAGATTTCTAGTTTCCAGATTCCAACTTGTATTTACATGTATATTTGTTCCTATATCAGGTGATGCAATGTTTCGTCTAAGCTCACCAGGAAATCCTCTATATGAATGGGAATTATCAACCCTACAAGGCATAGGCGAAGGTACTAAAGATAACTTACTATTATAAGCCTCTTTGCTCTTACTAAACTTGAAGGTAATTTTCTCAAGTCCAGTAGAGTTGACATGCTTTGGAATTTCTAGTACAACCTAAGTTGTTGAGACTCCATTTGATAAACCATTTCTGTTATGCTCTTCATCTCTCAAACTATCTGGAATTGAATTTCCTAAACTTGTAAATGAGATTTCACCTAACCCCGTTTGGTTAGTGCTTGCTAGCTTGCCATTACTTTCCTTTAGTTTAATTGCAATTTAATTATGGTTGTAAAGTATATAATCATTATTAATTACTTTCCTTTGGTTTTAAGTAAAAATTTCATTTTTCAATTTTTCAATTTTTTAGCGCAAAGATGACCACCAAAAAAATGAGTTACTTGCTCCATGGCAAGATCAAAGTGTATCTATCCTTTCTAGATGTTAGCTTCTCCAAGGGGATTACAATGTCGGCCATTGGTGAGGACACGTGGGTAGCCGTGAGCTTGGAGTTTCAAAATGAAAAAGGTAATTGAATTCTTTTAATTTCCATTTTAAAGTAGATTTTTCATCTATGTTGAAAGTTAGTATGACAGTCTTGATATATGTAAAAGGTATATTGGAATATTCACAAAACAATTATAGATAAACCACACGCAGCTACCATAGGAATGGGGCTAGGAATTTACAAACAACAGATAAGATAATAAGCCCTCTCAAATTCAAGTTTAGTTGAAAAATTTATTAGAAAAAATTATAGTGATTGTAGGGCAGCTGAAAGTTAAAGGTCACATGAGTTTTAACTTGCAACATTAGTAGTTGTGGAAATGCTTGTGTATTTTTTTTATTAGGGTAATAATTAAGTGTTTTTTCCCATTTAATATAATTTGAAATCTAGATACCCTTATGATTAATTTTCAGATAAATGAGCTAAAATCCCTAGCCTCCCTGGATCCCCAAAACGTTATCTCTCTTTAGCACCTATATATTGTTTCCTACCCTAAGCTTCAATCCTTAAGGCTGCCAATAACACTGGCAAGTCTTGATATCATGGGATATTAGCCCCCCATTGCCTACATTCCTAAATTCAAAACCGATGCCAAATTAGTGTATTACATAGGTTGTGGAACATAAATGCATGTTGAAACCTATTTGTATGGGTGAACATGAATTGAATAACTTTGCATGAGTGAGCTACATAAACAATCTATTTTAATTTTTATTTTTTAGGCATCTTTAAGGAATTTTAGAATATAGTTATCTTGTGAATAAAGGTAAACATGTTGATCTTTATTTATTTTTTATTTTTTTTAATTCACCTCTCTTTAAACATGAATTGAATAACTTTACATGGGTGAGCTACATAAACAATCTCTTTTAATTTTTAAGGCATCTTAGAATATAACTATTTTGTGAAAAGGTAAATCTATCAATTTTTATTTTTATTTTTTTTAATTAATCTCTTTTGCTTTATATTACTCTAATGTTATTGATAACCTCTCTTAAACAAGAGTGAAGACTTTGACAGGAATGATGCCAACGACAAGGTAAATGAAGATTTATTTTTCTTCACTATCAACATAGTATAAATCATTTTAAAATGGATCTTTTCAGTAATTAACGGAACTAAGACATATTCATGTGGTTGTACACTTAATAATTGAGATAATTATCTTACTTAGTAGCAGTATTTTTTAACACTAATAATTTATTTACTCTAGTAAAACTTCTTACCTTTGACCTAATAAGAAGAATATTAGTATGTTTGTTTTATTGCTTACTTGAACAAAAGCTAATTAACGTGTTGGATTATTTTCTATTCTTATATCCTCTTTGTTTCAATTATATTGGTTTTTATATGTATAAATTAAAAGTTATATATACATATATATATATATATATATATATATTATTTACGGCTTGCGAAGGAAATTGGGTTACAAGAAGAAGAGAAATCATTACAATGAAGCGATGCTGAAAATCATGAAGATGATATCATTTAAATCATTAGGAGGTTGAACTAAGCTTTTGTTGATGATGGTTTCTTTTTGTAGTTATTGCACCAGTATTTGTTCTTATATTGGATTTAAAAATTCTCATTGAAATATTTTGATCTAATGAACAAATTTATAATTTGTATACAAGTAATTATACTAATTATTCAAACTAAGCCATTGTATATTAATATTTAGAGATATTTTAATTTGTACAATTCAATTTATTTTATGATTTATAATTGCTTTTTCTTTTATTTAATTATATAGGAAATTCATTATTTTAAAAACATAATAGCAATAATATTATTAAAATAAAATGTTTAAAGATGACGCTTCTATCAAGTGTCATTATTAACATAAACCAAAGATGGCGCTCTTAAAAGTGTCATTGAAAAAATAATCCAAAGATGACGCCCCGTATGAGTGTCAACAATGAAAATTCTATAAAAATCATTTTAGTAAATACTCAAAGATGATGCATTTATAAGTGTCATCATTAACATTATTCAAATATGACACTTCTTTAAGTGTCATTGAAAGTATAAATCAAATATGACACTTCCTAGAAGCGTCATTATTGACTAAAACATACAATGACAGGAGAGAAGATGATGCTTTAGAGAAGAGTCATCTTATACTTTTCTTGACGCTTAAAAAGCGTCATTAATTCCATTTTTTCTTGTACTGGAAAATTTTTTATTAGTGAAAAAAATTAAGAATTTTTTAATGAAATAATTTTCCATTTATTAGTCTTCAACTAATTGATGATCAATTAGCATGGCAGAGCATAAATGGAGTTGTACATCTCAGTATGTGACACATAAGCACCAAATTGTTTCTCATTTTTGAATATTAAATATTTTTTAAGATATTTTAAATTTATAAGATTCTTTTTGTTGACATATTGACTTGTTGAATTATATAATTAGTATAAAATTGAAGATGCAGTAACCAGATTGAAAAATATTGAATGAATTTTTTTTTCTCTCTCGATTTATGTACACAGTTTACAAAGATACAAGTATACAATCCTATAATATGGGTATGGTAATTGTTGACTATAAATCCTCGATTGGAGGATAGAATGATGTAGGCACAATATATGGGATTATCTTTGGTCTTTACATATTGAGAATGGGAAATGCCAAGATGTATTCTAGTCTTTACATATTGAGAATGGAAAGTGAGAGATGTCAATCAGGGTATGTTCTATCATGCCCCCGCAAGATGGTGCTTCCATTGGAAACCCCAATCTTGAATTGAAGAATAGAAAATTATTAGTGTGAAATTGGCTTAGTGAGGGCATCAGCTAAATAGTCTTTAGTAAAAATGTAGGCAACATTGAGAAGACCCTTGGTAACATGATCACAAACAAAATGAATATCGAGGGCAATGTGTTTCATTCTGGAATAAAATACCAGATTGACCAACAAATGGGTGGCACCAATATTTTCACAGTAAATGGTTGGTTTGTGAGATAGTGAGACACCAAGTTCACCTAGAAGAGAATGACCTATAGAACTTCAGCAATTGTGGAGGCAAGGGCACGATACTCAACCTTTATGGAGGAGTGAGTGATAGATTTCTGTTTACGAGAGTACCAAGAAATTGCATTACCACCTAAGTATATAATGTAGCCAATATTGGAGGGGAGATCATCCTTATTACAAGCCCAGTCAACATTAGAAAAGACAGTGAGGATAAGGGGTTGATATCATTTGAGAAATAGGTCATGATACATGGTACTTTTGAGATATCATAGCAAATGCTTAACAACTGACCAATGAATGTCTTTGGGTTGATGCGTGGACTATGTGAGTTTGTTGACTGTATAAGAGATGTCTATTCAAGTAAAAGAGAGATATTGTAATGCACCAACAACATTTCAGAACTGAGTCACATTCATGGAAGAAGAGTCATCATTCAAAGTGAGCGATAGGGACAAGGTAATTGGAGTGTTAAGTTCTTTGACCCTAGAAAAATTGGTTTGTGTTAGCAAATCACGAATATATTTGTGTTAGGTTAGGAATGGACTAGTAGGTGTGTGGATAGCTTCAACGCTAAGGAAATAATGAAGTGCACCCAAGTCTTCGATAGAAAACTTCATAGAAAGAGTATGTAGAAATAACTTAATGAAGGCACCATGATTTTCTTGCAACAAATAGGTCATCAACATACACCAAAAAAATATATTATGATACCTTGAGAATTATAGATAAAGAGAAATGGATCAACACGAGAGTTCACAAACCCAAAGGAGAACAAGAACTCCTTAAGCTCATTGTACCATGCATGAGGGGCTTGCTTAAGACCGTAAAGGCTCTTACGAAGTTTGCATACATAAAAAGGATAGGTGGTGTAGATGAATCCAAGAGGTTGCTACATAAATACCTCTTCAGATAAAGTGCCATGTAAAAGGGCATTATTGACATCAAGTTGAAAAATAGGCCAACCATGAGCCAGAGAAATACTTAGGACAAAGCAAATGGTGGTAGGTTTGACCACTAGGCTAAATGTTTCATGGTAATCAAGACCCAATCATTGATAGAAACCTTGTATAACCAAACGAGCCTTGTAATGGGTTATACTACCATTAAAATTTCGTTTAATGCAAAATACCAATTTGCAACCAACAACATTTTGAGAGGGATGAGAAGAATTAAGTTCATCTTCCATTGCACATCGGCAGAAAGGATCCTTAATAGCCTAAGATATGATATTGGGCTCAACAGAATCAGGAAAAAAATGCTTAGTCATAAAGTTCAACTATTTGGGTTTGAAAATGTTGTTACAGAATCAGGTGATCATAGGGTGGGTTCGACTAGGTAAGGGTGAAGATGGTGGGGAGGCAGGAAGGTTAGAGAAGGTGGTAGAAGCACACTTATCATGGGTAAAAGAAGTAGAGACTATGGATGGCAGCAACCCAACCAACAAATCTATAGTTTGAGAATGGGTGATAGGGACATTAAATGAACAAAAAATAGGGTGACTAGAAAAAATGACTGAGAGGCTTGGTGATCTACTAGGGTAAGTGACATGGAAGATAAAGACGTGTCTTGAGATCGCGAAGGAAACTCATGCTCAACAAATTACACATGATAAGATAGAAATATCCTTTGAGAAACTGGGTTATAACACTCATAAGCACTTTGATTATTGGAGTAGGTAAGAAAAATGCAAGGTTTTGACTTAGCTTCCAATTTGTGTTTGGTGTAAGGTTTAAGCCAAGGAAAGAATATGCACCTAAAAAACCTCAAAGTAATGTGGTAGACTTTGAAATAATTTCTCAAATGGGGATTTGTGTGCCAATGGAGGTATGAGAAGGCAATTTATGAGGTAAGAAGTGGTTTGGAAGGCATAAAACCAAAAGGATAAGGGTAAAGAAGAAGTGTGTAGAAGGGAATGCCCAGTTTCAACAACGTGGCAATGTTGACGTCAGTAGAGCGATTGTGTTAGGGTGTGTGAAAGGAAGTTTTAAGGTGTTGAATACCATTGTTTTCAAGAACAGATTACAAAGCTTGAAATTCACCACTACCATTTGAGTAAATAGTCATTATGGAAGTTTTAAAGAACTTTTCAACAATAGCTTTGTAACGATTAAATATAGAAATAACATCATATTTATAACGTAATAGATACAACCAAATGTATTTTGTGAAATGATCGATAAAAATTACATAATAATTGAACCCATCAATGGACTCGATTGGAGAAGGACTCTAAACATCAATGTAATTAAAATCCAAAGGACCACAACTCTGCAATGACAAAGTACCAAAAGGCAGGCAATGACTTATAATAATGGCAAGACTCACAATAAAAGGTGGGTGAAAGTTTTGAAGACAAGGACAATAAAGTAGAGTTAACTAAATGATTGACAATACAACTAGATGGATGACCAAGACAGTTGTGCCAAACTTGTGGGAAGGCTTTTATTTCATTAAGAGCAATAGGGGATGGTTTGGATGAAACTAAAAATTCCATAGAGCGAGGCCATTCATAGAAATCATGCTTGTTCTACCTACAAAGATGGTGTGTCCCCATGCATAAGTCCTACACAATAAAAAAAAATGGGAAAAACTCAATAGAGGTGTTATTGGGTTTGCAAAATAGATAAACAAAAATTAAATTCTTTTGCATGGAAGGAACACATAAAACATTTGTAAGGGAAAAATAAGAGTTAGAGAAAGAGATATCAGTTAAGCCACTGTTGGAGATAACATAACCTAATCCATCTCTAAGAACAACATCATCTAAACCCTCATAGTAATGATGTAGAAATAGATTTAAGAGGTCAGATGTGATGTGATGAGAAATAGCAAAATCTATGAGTCAAGTGTCATTGTTGGGAGGAGAGGTGATGGTGTGATTGACCATGGGCTATGAGCGATTCTGGGAAAAAAGTTCATAGCACTAGTGAACATTGTGACCCCGTTTGCCACAATATTGGCAATAAACAATCGAAGATCCAGTAGAATGATTGTTGTTACGATGATGCTGAGTTGTGGAATGCAATGTTTTCAGAACCGGACCGGTTATTGAACTGGAAAAGTTACCGGTTCACGGTTCACTGGTTGGACCGGCGGTCGAACCGGTGACGTCATAAATATGTAATTTATATATTATTAAATTAAAAATAATTATAAAAGATTTAAAATATATATGAATAAATTAAAAATCAATAATATTATTTTATATATTTGATATTATCAAATTAAATCATATTAATATTTTAAATTTTATTGAATGAAATGTGTATAATATTTAAATGTAAATATATTAAAAATGAAAATTTAAACTAATTTTATAATTTTTAAAAATATTATATTATTTTTATTTGATATTATAAAAAAATTTAAAATCCAATATATATATTATTTTGTTTGGCATATTTGATAACAAAATGCATGTAGCCGAGTGGTGTCCAACTTTGGTTAAGTAACTTGAGGTCCAAGGTTCAAACCCTCTTGGTGTTGGGTTGGAGATTTGTCTTTTTTTTTCATTGATATAATGTTAGCAATCCCACATCGGATATGGAGAGGAACAAAGATGCAAAGGGTGCCTATAAAAGCTACCCTCAATGAGATCAAAGGCATTAAATGGACTTGTGGGCTCAAGTCTCAGCCCATAAAATGGTTGGGTGGGTGTGGGCCTTGTCATATAATGTGAAAGGGCCCAGCATCTAAAGATACTTTATCCAGTGCAACTCCTTCTCTTCCCAAAATGAGGGGGTTAATTTGAACCGTTCTGTTCGTTTAGAACCGTCCGGTTCGACCGGGTCGCCGGTTCGACCGGGTCGCCGGTCCGACAGCTGGTTTAAGCGGTTCGTGAGCAGTCCAATTGTTAAACGGTTCAATAAAGTGAACCGAATTGGAAATATGGCCGGTCGACGGTTGAACCGGTTGGACCGGTCGGTCCGATCCGATTTTTAAAACATTGGTGGAATGAGAAGACATTGACTACATGATTTGTGGTTGCATAGGCATGGGAGAAAGTCCCCAAGAGAACAAATTAAATTGTTTTCAGGAATTGTTGTGATTGGAATGTTGCCTACATTTCGAATTAGAGGATCATACCCTTGAGTTGGTGGTGAAATAAGCAGTGATAGGAAGAGGCTCCATTGCAAGTTGGTCATTCAACAAAGAGGTTCATGGTCAACAAGTTGGTCATAGAGATCCTTAAAGGAAATCAAGGTTTCCCGATTCTTGACAGCAACCACAACTTCTTTATAAGTGAGGCTAAGTCCCCAAAGTTAGTAATAAACAAGATTAACATCACTCTAAAGAGTACCAATAATTGCAAGTTCATCACTAATCGATTTAATAGATTAAAGAAATTTTGTAACAAGTTGGTCACCACAAGTCATCTTACCAAGTTTATCTTTAAGATGAATGACCCAGGTGTTGGATTGATTAGCATAAAGTCAAGCTCGATGAGTCCAAGCCTCACGGCTAGTGGTGGTAGTAGAAACAAAAGGAATTAGTATCTCAGATAAGAAGGCCAATATGGAATGAAAGATGAGTTGGTCTTGTTATTGCCAAAACATGTAGGCTAGGTTGGGTTGGATTTTAGCATTAACAGTAATGGTGGGGGATAGGCAAGGAAAAGTGTCATCAAGAAATCCAAGAAGATTGTAGCCAAAGAAGAGAGAGTGAAATTGAACACGCCAAGAAGTGTAGTTGGGTGTGGTGAGTTGATACCAAGTAGTAACCAGATTGAAAAATATTGAACAAATTTTTTTTTCTTTGGATTTTTGTACACCATTTTCAAATATGTAAGTATACAATCCTATAATATGTATGGTAATTGCTAACTAAAAATCCTTGATTAAAGGATAGAATGATGCAGACACAATATATAAGAATATGTTTGGTCTTTACATATTGAGAATGGGAAGTGTTGGGATGTGTTTTACATAATGAGACTAGAAAATGAGAAATGTCAATTGGGATGCGTTTTGTCAAAAATGAAAAATAATCATGTGACAAGATTGATAATTTTTTTATTTTTGTATAATTATTTTTTAATAATTTTTAAAAATGAAAAAAAATAATTAAAATATATGCTCTGAATGTATTTTTGAGTTTAGGAGATAATTTTTTATTTAAATAATAAAAAATTACTTTTGCAAATCGTTTCCAAATTGAATCTAGATTTATTGAGTAAGAATAGTGGTTAGATGATGCATGATTGATCATCATCATGACATTATTGAACAATGAATTATGTTAAATTCCCATAATTAAGGTAAACACAAAAATTAGCCACACAAAACCCTTGAACTCTCACTAAGATGATTTGGACATATTAGAAGTTCTCTTTTGGTTTTAAATGCTTAAATTACCTTAATTTTTTTATTTCTTATTTTAATAAGTCTAACTATCATCTCAATTTGTATAGGATAAAACGGTGTGACTCAACAAAAAGATATTTAAGTCTCATTATATATTAAATTATAACTTAGACTTGGAGTACAAGTTATATGAATCCATTCATTTTTTAAAACTAAAATATGTGAGGTGTGTAACATGTCAAAGTATTTTTTTACTCAAATTAAGAATTTGTGTTTAACTATAAACTTTGATAAGAGCACTTTTATATATATGCTAAGTAGTATATATATATATTCACTTCAATTTCTCTTATTGTCGAATAAATTAGTACTTTGACGATAAAACTATTAAGTTTTAACGATTACCTATAAGAACTTTAAAATTGATAATCCTAACTATCATTACATAGAAATAATTAGAAAGGCCATAAACAATAAAAAAAAATGGAAAAAAAAAGTTAAGAATTTTTATTCTTGGAATAAGTTTCTCCATCTCTAAAATGATTATAATACATCTCCTAACATAATAACATTCATGCTGGTGGGTAAATCTTTCTTACCAAAATCCTATTTTATTTTTTTTATACAAAGAAATTAGTAAAAATAAACTTCTACATATCTACATAGATTTGGAAGCAATTTATTTTCTACCATATCGTAATTTACCAAAATCCTATTTTATTTATTTTTCTTTCTAAGATAAAAAAAAATTTAAAAATAAAACCAATATTCTCTTTTTTGGTATCCTTTGAGCTATTTTTTCTAATTTTATCTTCTTCTTTTTTCTCTTAGCCCAAGATTTTCTTGGATATGTTTAACCAAATTGAATTTTTGTTGAATTTTTCTTCGGAAAAATGCTTGAGACAGAAAAGTTTAGGCCACCAATTGTATGGAGTGGCCCAAACCGGTTTCCCTTGTCGATGCCCTTTTTCCCTAAAGAAAATTGGATTATCCCTTGTCTGGGTAGGAATTAGTTGACCTTTGCTCAGTGAAATAGGATAATATAATGGAATTTGCTTAGCATTCTCACAATAAAATCACCTTCGGCCATTTCATTTTTGTTACTCTCCACACAAGCCTTTCAGAAAAGTTCTCCATTAGTTATTGATGTCTCTAAAGCCATCCTAACCATATCTAAGAAGGGGATTCTAAAAGCATTAGAAGATAAGTGGTTTCCTCGTTCTGTGTAGTATTCCACCACTGAAACTGGTAAACTGAGCCTTTGGAACTTCATGGCTCTCTACCTTTTATGTGGCACCACTTCAGCCTTCTGCTTTCTACTGTTCTTCCATTTCCTACTCATCAATTTTAATCATCACCAAGCATCCATAAGTCATGCAAATCCAAGTGATGAAAGTGTCTGGATGAAGACTGTTCAGTTAGTACATTTCTTTCATAATAGACAAACTAATATTCCTAATGAAAGACTATCAAATTTATCTTCTCGTTCCACTAGAGATGAATGGATGTCTCCAAGGTAGTCAACAGTGAGCCCTTTTAATGCCTCAAAGCCTCAAAAGGCCTTTCTTATAAGAAAATTCCATAATTATGCAAATCAAACCCTAATTTTGCACTGAGAAAAGACATACCTGTAATCTTAGAGAATTTTTTTAAGAGACCAAACAATAAGCCTAGCAGAAACCATGTTTCTCTCTCTTAATCCCTTCACTTTTTGGTTTTTTCTTATGTGTATTATGGATGGAATAGAAGCCTAATTTATAAGGTGGAGAGAGTATCAGCTTCCTTATAGAATTAGAAATGCATTTTCCATCAAAGTGCCTTTAATTTAGGAAACGACCTTCCTAAAAACTAACCATTAGGATTTTAACTTTATATTTATTAAGCATAATATTTAATTTGATGTTTAAATAAATATCACATAATAATATACACATGTGCCACATAAAATTCTTACATTATCTCACTTAGCCCATGTGATATTCTTTCACTTCATGGCTAAATGAATAAAACATAATGTGCTATACATCAAACTAAAACTTTCTTACATTAACCACATCATAAATCATAATTAAGTAAAAACTAATAAGAATTATGGTGGTTATACATCACTATTTTGATATATTCCCTTCCATGTACTAAACAATTAGCTCCCACTTAACATGACCTTTAAATGAGAAGTATAATAATAGTCCATAATAATGTATTTGTCAAAGACTTTCCTTTTATCATTAATCTATATGCAATTATGTATACAAAATAGATATAAAGGCATTTCATAAACCTATAATCGAGCTCTAGAGTGTTAGATAAATAATCATCATGAAACCAATACTATAATGTGCCAAAGACTCACAATTTCCACGTGGTATTCAATGTCTTAGTAGCACTTCTTTCATCATTAGGTCTTTAGTCATAAGTTGTACACATAATCAATTAATTTAACAATACTCATGTTTCTGAATTATCTCATATACAACAAAACCTTAACCTTATGTGCTCGATGATCATAGAATATTTGTTGTTAAAAGAGAAGTGACAAGGAAATATATTATTTTTAGCAACTTGGTAATAAAGTCGACAAATATTCCAAGTCCTAAAATAATATTTTAGAACCATAATTCATAATTTGTGACACATTATGCCACAATGCATACTTTGATAGAAGATAGTTGTACCTTTACATAGTACTATTTCTTTGCATAATCTTCAATTAATAGGAACAAATAACAAATGCACTTTTAACTATCATTTAGTATAATTGAATCTGAAAGTAAATAGAATGATGCATCATTAGGGTTCCTCTCTCATAACACTTTCAATCCATCAAATACCTTAAAACCTTTAAATATATACTTTATGAGACAATTTAATAATTCTTGTAATCACATAAGATATGTTATCCCATCACATAATATTGTCTCTTTTATATATTTTACCATAAAATTTTGAGATTTTATTTCATAACCTAATTAATGTACTAAATAAAAATCCAATAATAACTAACAAGACATTCTAATTTTTCTCCCATTGATCTTCGGATATATTCACTAAATGATAGTGGTTTTCTTAAATCAAAAGAGCTTTATGATATCATAGAGCTTCAAATATCACAAAGCATTATGATATCATAGAGTTTTCTATACACCAATAATAATACAAAATTATAAATATGCAAGGCATGTTATTATAACAAGAAGATGAGATTATATAAAAAATTCTCACATAATTAGTTCCATTTATATTTATGTGAATTATACTTCAAAGTCTCGTAAGTGCCAATTTGCATTACATTGACAATAAAATCCATAATGTATAATTCATATAAATAATTACCCATAATAAAACCTTCAATTCAATCATTCTTATATGTCATTCTATCATCTCATTTATAAGCACTACATAATAAGTAATCAATAATATTATTATACAATTTGGTAGAAACAAAACTTTAACGTTTGACCACTTTGGTGACTAACAAACCGTTCATAAGAAAATTTCAAATTATATAATATAATGTAATTCAATATTCAAAACATTAAAGTTTGGCCACTTTGGTGACTACAAACAAACATAATATGAATATCAAATTAAATCAAAATTTTAATCATGTTAAACCTTCATAATACTATTATCGAAGCATAAACAATAATTCGCCAAAGAATAACTTATTATCCCAAGTTGTATAATATGCAATTCCTTCATAAAAGAATCAAGTTCATAATATAAAGCCATAAAGAATTCAATTTATTCAAGTCGTGCATTAATAGCAGTAAGCAATTATGTGGTAATTTGAAGCAAATAATAATTGACACAAAATCATAATTCATATAATAACTTGAAGCTACCATAAATGATTTTGAAAAGAAATCAAATAGAGAATATCAACAAAATATTTTGATTGCAGTAGAAAAATACAATCAATAAATTTAATTCTCATCAAAATTTGAAATCATAAGAGAGAAACATAGAATAATTTTTAGAGGAAAATCATAAGTTCTTGAATCATGGCTTTGATGCCACGTGTAAGAAAATTCCTTAATTATGCAAATCAAGTCCTAATGTTGCACAAATCATAATAGCCAAGGATTTTAGAATAATATGATTTTCACAATTCTATTATTAAGAAAAAAAAATGCACCTTTAATCCTAGAGAATTTTTTAAGAGATCAAACAATAAGTGTAGTAAAGACCGTGTTTCTCTCCCTTAATCCCTTCACCCTTAGGTTTTCTCTTATGTGTGTTATTGATGGAATAGAAAGCTTATTTTATAGGGTAGAGAACGGATTGGTTTCCTTATAAAATTAGAAGTGCATTTTCCATCAAAGTGCCTTTAATTTAGAAAACTAACCAATAGGATTTTAGCTTTATTATTTATTAAACCATAATATTTAATTTGATATTTAAATAAATAAGGGTCACATAAAATTCTTACATCTCCACCTATTATGACTGTGATTTCAAGGGTGAGCCCTATTGATGTATTAGAACATCTTAAGACCTAACCCCTTACTGCAACCATATACACTTAAACTAGTCGTTGAATTTATGTGCCACCAGTTTACTTAGATTGAATACATAATGATACACCGAGAAGGTCCTCTAGGATTCCCAAGAAAAATCCCAAGTTTTTAGTTTAGGATTGAATTGGTCTTTTCTAAATGATTGTCTTGAATTTGTTTTATTTTGTTTTATTGCTTGGTCATAGTCATAGGTGGTTAGGTGGTTAGTCGTTTCCTAAATAACAGCTAAGTCATGGTCTTGCATAGCTGAAGTCTAGGAGTCAGTTTTGCAGAAACCTTATTTAAAGAGTTTATGTGGAGCTGAAAAAGGATAAGAAGATTTTTATTCAAACTTGTGGTTGTCTTTCACCCAAAGAAAGTCAAGTATCCTGTGTTTTTCATTGTGTTCTGACAGGGACCTATCATTGGTATCAGAGCCACAATGACAACCAACAAAGAGCGTATTGAAATATTAGAGCAAGGAGTGGGAGGCTTACAGGATGAGGTGCAGCGACTTGGACTTGGAATGAACGATCGTATGCAACGGCTGGAAGAGTCTTTGAAGGCTTTATCTGATGTTGTTCTCTCCTCAAAGGCAGCTCAACCCTCGCATTCCTCGCACTCAGTGAAACAGGGACACACGCCTCAGTACCAACATGAAGAAACAGAAAGTTCTCGTCTGAACATACCCCCTCTTCGAACCAAAATCGAGTTTCCGCGATTTGCAGGGGATGATCCCACAGAGTGGTTCAATAGAGTAGCACAATTCTTTGAATTTCAAAGAACTCCTGAAGATCAAAAGGTGAGTTTGGCAGCTTTCCACATGGAAGGTGAAGCAAACCAGTGGTGGCAATGGCTGAATCGGACATACAAGGAAGAAAATCGAACCGTAACCTGGACTATGTTTGCCGACGAGTTGTGGGCACGATTCGGTCCAACTGATGGAGAAGACTTTGATGAGGCTCTTTCACATATAAAACAAAGTGGTTCACTTCGGGATTACCAAAGAGAATTTGAGAAATTAGGCAATCGAGTACAAGGGTGGACTCAAAAGGCTCTCGTTGGAACTTTCATGGGAGGATTAAAACCAGAGATAGCTGATGGGATACGAATGTTCAAGCCAAAAACGTTAAAAGAGGCCATCAGTTTGGCTAGGACCAGAGATGAACAACTTACTCGACAAAGGAGATTTGCTTGCCCAATCCCACCAAATCGTCCTGCGGCAGCCGTCACTTCGATCAATCAAAGAACATCGATAGTTCCTAAACGATTGGGTTGGGAAGAAATGCAAAAACGACGAGCTCAGGGGCTATGTTTCAACTGCAACGAGCGATTCACACCAGGCCATAAATGCCAGGGACCTAGACTGCTGCTCATTGAAGGCCACGATGAGGTCCAGGATAAAGAAGAAGAGGCAGAAATAAGCGATAACAGAGAAGATGAACTTGAAGTTTCTATACATGCTTTGACGGGATGGGCATCCCCAAGGACCATGCGAGTAACTGCCACTATCAAATCCCAACCCATAATGGTGTTAATCGATAGTGGATCTACACATAATTTCCTGAGCGACAAAGTGGCAAGAACATTGCGGCTTCCAGTAGTTCCTACGAAATCCTTCACAGTCCATGTTGCCAATGGGGAACGACTCTTGTGTCAAGGGCGATTTGAGAAGGTACCGATAGATTTACAAGGCATACCATTCTCTCTTACGTGTTACTCCTTGTCGTTAGCAGGACTAGACATGGTGTTGGGAATACAATGGTTGGAGATGTTTGGGTCTGTAGTTTGTAACTGGCAGTATCTAACAATGGATTTCAATTGGGAAAATCAAGCACGAAGACTACAAGGGATACAAGGGCCCATTCAAGCTACTTCACTTGAGACCATTGCAAAGGAGCACCGACAAGGTCACATGGTTTTTACTGTATATGTGCAAACAGTGGAAGGATCTTCTTGGGATGGCACTCAACCAGATATGCAGCAAATTTTAGGCGAATTTGAGGATGTCTTTCAAGAGCCCTGTAAGCTGCCTCCACTACGAGAAATCGATCATCATATTCCTCTCAAGGAAGGAACTCAACCCATCAACGTCCGACCATATCGGTATGCGTATTTTCAAAAGGCAGAAATTGAGAAACAAGTGCAGGCAATGCTGGACGTAGGGATCATCCGACCAAGCACTAGTCCATATTCATCCCCTGTCCTTTTGGTGAAAAAGAAAGATGATACTTGGAGGTTTTGCACAGATTACAGAGCACTAAATGCAGCTACGATTAAAGATCGATTTCCTATTCCAACAGTGGACGACATGTTGGACGAGTTGTACGGAGCTACCTATTTTACCAAGCTAGATCTTCGAGTTGGTTATCACCAGGTACGAGTTCATGCTCCCGACATTCCAAAAACTACATTTCGGACGCATAATGGACACTTTGAGTATCTTGTTATGCCCTTCGGCTTATGTAACGCTCCATCGACTTTTCAAGCCATAATGAACTCTATTTTTCGTCCTTACCTCCGAAAATTCATATTAGTTTTCTTTGATGACATATTAGTCTATAGTCCTACATGGGAATTGCATTTGAATCATGTAAGGAAAACATTAGAGATTTTGAAGAAACACAGCTTCTTCGTCAAAGCAACCAAATGTGACTTTGGAAAGCAGGAATTGGAGTATTTGGGCCATATTGTGACGAATCATGGGGTCAAGGTAGATGGTAAGAAGATTGAAGCTATGATCGCATGGCCACAACCCACTACTATTACTGAATTGCGTGGCTTTTTAGGCTTGACAGGGTATTATAGGAAATTTGTCTGAAATTATGGAGTATTAGCTCGTCCTCTCACCAACCTGCTCAAGAAGGGGAACTTCAAATGGGATGAAGATGCTGCTGCTGCATTCACAATGCTCAAACAAGCTTTGACGACTACACCCACTCTTGCAATGCCTAATTTCAATGAGTCATTCACAATTGAGACTGATGCTTCTAGGGATGGAATTGGAGCGGTTCTAACTCAGCAAGGAAGACCAATTGCATACATGAGTCGAGCTTTGGGGGTTACTAAACGTAGTTGGTCAATCTATGCCAAAGAGATGTTAGCAATTGTGGAGGCCATTCGGACTTGGAGACCATACATCTTGGGTCGAAAGTTTTTCATTCGAACCGACCAACGCAGTCTCAAGTATTTTTTGGAGCAACAAGTAGCCACTTCTGAGCAACAAAAATGGGTGGCTAAGCTTCTTGGATATGACTATGAGATAATATATCGACCCGGGAAAGAAAATTCAGCAGCTGATGCATTGTCTCGCCGCCCCAATAGCCCTCTCCTCAACCCAATATTTATTTCACAGGTTTCTTTATGGGATGACATTCGAAAGGCAACAGCAACTGATTTGTATATGAAAAAAATATTCCAGCAGGCAGCACATGATCCTACAGGCCATTATGTAGTGAAGAATGGACTGTGTTTTTACAAACAAAGGGTGGTGGTTCCCACTGCATTGCGGGGTCAGTTGCTCCAGGAGTTTCATGACAGTAAGGTGGCTGGACATTCTGGAGTTTTAAGAACTTTCAAGAGACTAGCTCAGCAGTTTTATTGGCCTTCTATGTACAAAAATATCCAAGATTACATTCAACAATGTGCAACCTGCCAAAAGACTAAATCTGAGACACTAGCACCAGCTGGATTGCTCCAACCCCTCCCAATTCCTTGTTTAGTTTGGGATGACATCTCCTTAGATTTTATCGACGGATTGCCATCTTCACAGGGCAAGGATAGTATCATGGTGGTAGTGGATAGACTTAGTAAGTATGCTCATTTCATTGCTTTATCTCATCCTTTCTCTGCGAAAATGATTGCTGAAAAATTTGTGGAAAATATTATTAAACTTCATGGGATGCCAAAGTCCATCATTAGTGATGGAGACCCCATTTTTGTAAGCAAATTTTGGCAGGAGTTTTTTACCATGTCGGGTACTCAGTTGAAGCTAAGTTCAGCTTACCATCCTCAGACGGATGGACAAACGGAGGTGGTGAACCGTTGTCTAGAACAGTATCTGAGATGTTTTGTCCATCAATTGCCTCGAAAATGGTTTAGCTATCTATCATGGGCAGAATATTGGTATAACACCACCTATCATTGTTCAACCGGGATGACACCATTTCAAGCCTTATATGGTCGCCTTCCTCCATCAATTCCTCATTATGCAGATGGGTTGTCACGTGTTAATGAGGTCGATCAAAGTCTCCTTACACGGGATGAAGTATTGCAGCAATTGAAAACGAATTTAGAGTTGGCTGCCACTAGAATGAAACATGTGGCTGATCAAAAGAGAAGAGAAGTGGAGTTTCAAATCGGAGATCTGGTGCTACTTAAATTGCATCCTTACCGCCAGCATTCTGTGTTCAAACATGCCCATCAAAAACTTGCTAATCGTTTCTATGGTCCATTTCCAGTTGAGCAAAAGTTGGGCAAGGTAGCATATCGTCTCAGTTTACCACCTGAAGCTAAGATTCATCCGGTGTTTCATGTTTCTCTCTTAAAGAAGTATGTGGGAACTTCTCTGCCTGCGCTTGTTGATCTGCCACCAATTTCTGATGAAGGGCAGCTTCAAGTTACACCAGAGAAGGTAGTCAATACAAGATGGATCAAGCATGGTACCAAGTTCATTGAAGAAAGCTTGGTGCAGTGGAAGAATTTGCCTGTAGAAGATGCTACCTGGGAAGATACGCAGATGCTCAAGCATCAATTTTCTACACTGAACCTTGAGGACAAGGTTCCACTTATGGGGGGGAGTATTGATACACCGAGAAGGTCCTCTAGGATTCCCAAGAAAAATCCCAAGTTTTTAGTTTAGGATTGAATTGGTCTTTTCTAAATGATTGTCTTGAATTTGTTTTATTTTGTTTTATTGCTTGGTCATAGTCATAGGTGGTTAGGTGGTTAGTCGTTTCCTAAATAATAGCTAAGTCATGGTCTTGCATAGCTGAAGTCTAGGAGTCAGTTTTGCAGAAACCTTATTTAAAGAGTTTATGTGGAGCTGAAAAAGGATAAGAAGATTTTTATTCAAACTTGTGGTTGTCTTTCACCCAAAGAAAGTCAAGTATCCTGTGTTTTTCATTGTGTTCTGACAGGGACCTATCACATAATTAGTTTTTTTTTAAAATAAATGTTATAAGATTATTTACATAAGGAATATACGATGACTTTAAGGTTTCATATGTGGGTCAAAGTCATTAAAATCTTAATACTAACTCAATATTTTCTCAATGTGAGAGCATATACAACATAGTTGTTTGGTACAATCATGACTACCTGGTAGTCAATATCATGACTCATTATAGATTTTGCCTATTGTGTAATCATATAATGAGAAGATAATGTACTACAACCGTAATTAGAAGATAAAGATATAATGAGAAGATTTTGCCTATTGTGTAATCATTATAGATTTGATCTAGTGCATTCACCATGGAAACCTTATCTTGAAGATAAAGGCAAGTCATCCCTGTAATTAGAAGATAATGTACTACAACCGTAAATGGATTACTTAATCATGTTGTGAATGAGTAATTAACTTTCAAGACACCTATGACTTAGATCATTTATATAACTCCTAATACATCCAAATTATTTACAATGCAAGCGCTCCTATGCCTAAATACTCAAAAAAATATAAAACATGAAAATGATAGATAGATAAATGGGAAATTAGAACCATATTATATCATATCATGCTTTTAAAGATTCTATCCTTAAAGCTTGTATTGAATAAATAGAAAATAAGAGAATCAGAATGAAGTTATTATTTGTACATATGGAGCTATAAGATTTTGACATATAAATAATGAGAAACTAAGAACCCATAACCAAAACCCAAAAATTAACATTGAAAAATAAAATTTGTGGTAATAAAAGAGAGTGTAATGATAAAATAATAACAATAATAATAATAATAATAATAATAAATTTTTTAAAAAATGGAGACTAAGAGAGAAGATGATGAATTTTTTTTTAAAAAAAAATCAATTTAAAAAGAAGCTTCAAAACAAACCAAAACTAAATAGCCTAATTCCCATTACTCATTCCTTAAAAAAAAATGGGTGTAAGATTGAATAACAGTGTTTTCTGAAGAATTTCCCATTTTTTAGGTGTGAAAATAGTATAAGGAATTCAAATGAAATCCTCAAAATTGAAATCTTTGAATTTCTTAAACACCCAAAATGATTCCCTAGAAATTCAAATCATTACAAAGGGATTTCTCAAAAAAAAAAAAAAAAAAAAAAGAACGGATCCATATAGAGAAAAAGGTTAGCATACCTTGTGAAAAAAGAGTTTTCTTAAGCTTTTCCATATTGTTTAGGGAGAAAAGGAATTACTATGACAGCGGTAAAGGGATCAAACAATTAGAGTTTAGAGT
The DNA here is from genome assembly GCF_030704535.1 of Vitis vinifera. Classification (NCBI taxonomy): domain Eukaryota; kingdom Viridiplantae; phylum Streptophyta; class Magnoliopsida; order Vitales; family Vitaceae; genus Vitis; species Vitis vinifera. The sequence goes on along the minus strand of NC_081809.1, from coordinate 12,308,252 downwards.
TTAGGGTTTTGTTATGGTTTTCTTATTTTAAGCATCTTCCATTTTGTTTTTCACAATCTATATAAGTGAACCATTATATCATATTTTATTTTATTTTTTTACATATTTATAAGCAACAATAGGGAAAAAAAAGAAAAAAAAGTCATTCAAAAAGTAAAATAATTTTCTTATAAGTTGTCTTTGATAATTCAAATTAGTTGAGAGTCTTGAGAATTCCGAGGTGGACTTATTGTTATTATCCATGGCAAGAGACATTGAAAATAAGGGCATGATTAAAGAGTAAATGATTAAACTAATTTTTGTTTCTATAAAATGAAATTTTAGTATTGTGTTAATCATAATAGTACATATAACACACCTACTTTCTTAGGGCTACAAGAGTGACTCATCATAGTCACCACTGTGGCCATTTGAGAGAGAACGAGAGAGAAGATAAAGTCGACCATTTTAGGGCTTTTTTTCCTTTTCTTTTCTTTTTATGGAATGATTTTTTTTAAAATTCAAGAAATATTTATTTGTTATTTTAAATTTTTTCATATATCTTAGTTATATTACATAATAAAAAAGTTTCACGTGATATTTAATATTAAATTTTAAAATAACATTTAGAATATGAAAAAAAAACACACATTAATCTATAATGCTTGATTTTAGTGTAGTCTGAAATTTTTTTAATAACACCCTTAATTTTCACTCACCTACTTTTTCTTTTATACACTCCTTAATAAGGAATATAAAAAATATTTCTAAATTAATGTGAGTGAAGAGAGGGATCAAGAACTTAATTTATATTAGATGTTTTATGGTTTTATAAGAGGTCTAATAAATATATATTAGAGTTTAAGATTTTTCTAAGGAGTTATAATATTTTGTTCAATTGAATTGATAATTCTTCTTAGTTCTCAAGTTGTTCTTATTAGGCACAATTGTGTTGGTGTAAACAAAAAATTTGAATATTACTTTAAAAGTTTATGTTTCATTTCTTTTAGAACAAGTAATGATATTTGATATGGAATGTTTTTATTTGTGTATGTGAAACAAGTGATTAGATTCCTCTATAGAAAAATATTTGAGTACCTAAAAGGATGGTCATGTTCTAAGAGACCATACATGTTTGATTTCAGTTTAATGACCCTAATCCATCCATGAGATGCTAGTATTCTCACATAAATTAAAATCTCAACCCCCAATTACTCATGATCATAAACTCTTAAAAAAAATTCTCCAAAAAGCCTAACTCCAAGGAGTGTGTTAAAATCATGGGTCCAAACTCATGTACTCATGGCTGGTATGACTTTTTGGCCTTTTATGCCTTAAAAATACCCTCACCTTCGCTTTTGGTAAACTTTCTACCTCATTATTTCCTTTGCAAGTACATCAACTCAAATATTTATGCAACTCAAGCTTCACTTTAATTTGGTTATCTTTCTACTTGCTTTTAAATCATGGAATGAAGACAGGATATAACCCACTCATGCATGCAATTGATTTCAAAGTCATGCCCCCTAAAGGGATTGTAACTTTGATTGAAATTAATGGTGTTTTTCTTTTTTCTTATTAGGTTTGTTCCATGTGTTACGCACTTGCACGTGGACAGTTGGATAACAAGGTTCATATTATATACATTTTTAATTCTTTAATAAAAATTATAAAAAAATATTTTAGTAAAAAAATAAACAAAATTCTTATACTTTTAATTATTTGAATTTAAAAACATATTGTAGTGTTATGACAACTTTATGCATATATTTATTTTGTAACAAAAATCTAAATATCAAATAAAAATTAATTACTTATTTTTTTATTAAAGTAATTAGTCATAACTAATATAATTATACCTAGGAGTGTTGGATCCCTCATAATCCAATTCTGAAGTTGATTCAACATCCCACTACAAAGAATCAAATGCACTCTAATATCTTATATAAATAACAACAAGATAAAACTCAAGTCCATGACCTACTATCCATTACATGCAAACTCCTCATGTACTAGTGTTTATAATCTAACAAGACAGTGTTATCACCTATCAAGATTACCTCTTAAACCCTTAAGTTACAAATCTTACTTATTATGTGATCGATTGACATACTCTAACTCCAAGGAATATATGTCAAACTCCACTAAATGAATTATTGTGATCATAGATTTCATTATCACATGTCCTTTGGATCACCCAAGGGACACAGTGTCTCAATCTCATGAGATATCATGGTGTCTCTATTAAGAATACTTATCGTCACCCACTTCCATCAACGGTGACCCAATTCATAAAGATATATGACCACTTAAAGATTTTACTCATAGGTCAAAACCTCTTATTGATTTCAACACATGCTCAATATCATCTCAAGGTTGAGAGTCCATAAAGTGTAACAGCTTAGTGATTTATAACAATTAATAACCTTACATCATCATTCATCGTAGGTCTTGTCCAATGTGCATCACATACACTAATACACTCACTATAGGAAACTCATCCCGATGGTAAAGACAAGTCATCCCTCAAATTAAGAGGTAGTGCACTTCAATCTCTATTGGATTGCCAAAATCCATGCAATGATTATGGATAACTTATCTACTTACAAAGAACTCATGATTTGTATCCTCTATGCAAACTCCTAACGCACCCTAATCATGTACAATGTAAGAAATATAAGTTGAATGTTTAAATCAATATCAATGCATAAAAGAAATAATTAGGGAACAATCAAGTTTGATTTTGTTACATCATATCTTGCTTTTAAGGGTTCAATCCTAATAGGTCAGTCACAAACTCGAGGAATTGATTAAATTAGATTTAATCAATCTTTATCTCTATGTAATTTCATAGGGTACTGGAGTGCAATTAACTCTTTTTAGTGAAGTGTTGAGTAAACTTCAAAATTAGGTTCTTAGGGAGCTAATATTTTCCTATGAGTTCCAATGATCCCACTCAAACTCATAGTTTTTGTTAGCACAACAGTTTCAAGGATATTGGATGTTTAATCACATGCATGCATAAAAAGATTTTGATAAAAGTTCAAGGTTACACAATAACTTATGATTATTTATTTTGAGGTTTTAAAAAGAATTAATCATTTTGTGTAGGGGTGTTTTAGTAAAAGCATATGGTTGTAGATGTATTAATGATTAATTATTTTAGGTTTTCCTATATTGGAATAACTAATCAATTAGAGCTCAATATTACTAATTAATTAATTAGAACTTACTGAGTCCAATTAAGTTACTCAAACCCAAGTTAGGCCAAATACACTTAAGCCCACAAAAGTGGTTGTATAAACCCCTTTAGGGTTAGACAACTCATTCATTCCATTCTTTCAAAGAGAAAGCTCTAGCTGCCATCTCTCCCTCTAATTGTGTAGCTATAGTACACGTTGGCTAAGGATCCAAGACTAGAAGGTCCATGGATTTTGAGATCACTTTTACCAACAAAATTTGATTGGGAAACATCGAGATCAAAGGTAAAGGTTTTTGTTTTTGTTTTTTGTTTTTTGTTTTTTTTTTTTTTTTTGCCCTAGATCTAAGCTTTTATCTTTAAATGCTTCATTCCCTTAAATCTAATATCCCTAGGATTTTAGATGCATGGAACCTCTCTATCCAACACTTGAAATGAATTTTTCCATATATTCCAATAAAAATATCAAACATTTTTCACTTTCACTATTTCAATACCATAATTTTCAGTACTTATAAACTCATATTCAAATTTTTGAATGCTTAATTTTTAATTTTATCAAACACTACCTTAATAACACTCACTAAAGTGTGATTGTATTTATTTAAAAAAATTTATCAAAGAAACACCCCGAATCAACCAAAATTAATGTGTTTTCTTATCATGTTATGAAAACGAAATTTTATACAACAAACAAAATATATTTACAAAGTTACACAAATAAATATATATAAAATACCAAATAATTAATTTCTTCACAATAATTCATTCAAACCTCGCTAATCAATGAAATTAGGAAAAAAAAATCATTGCTAAAAAAAAAAAAATTACATTGCACACTTGTAGAAAAAAGGCCTAAAAGATGATTGTCCTTTCATCATCAACCTCAGCTCCTAGACACTTCTTATGGGTCAAGGTCGCCTATGACACTTTATAAACATTATCATTCAATTGTATTAACATTATGACAAAGAAAACCTGGTTTAAAGGTTAGTTTTTACATTCAATAAACGTCAACGTTTTTCTTCATTGACTTTTAAAGCGGCATGATCACTTTGACAAAAATGTGTGCAAAAAAAAAGTTCAGATTTTTATTTTAGTTTTCTAAAAATTTAGAAAATATTGTGTAAAAAAGAAAAAATCATATTTAATCATAATTATCAATTCAAAAAGTAATAAAGTTGTTTATTAAATAATAAATAATAAATAATAAATTTAATAATATATCATTATTTTAATTATGATTAATTTATTTAATATGAAATAGTTATCCATTTATTTATCTTTATACTATATACCAAAGTATAACTATATCGTAAAATTTTATATCTGAAAAACTCTTACAATGCATTTTATTTTCTATTATGCAATTATTAATATTATATAATAAATACAAATTTATCATTGATTTATTTATTATCAAAAATATGAATTTATTTTTAACTTATTAATATTAGAATAAACTTCTTTTTTTTCAAAATTTTACTTGATAATATTTCTAGAAAAAAAAATTCCAAGAAATAAAATAATAAAATATCTAAAAGGAAGGGAAACATCCATCTAGAGGAGTCTAATTGTTAATTAATTAGGATGACATGACAAGTAAGGACATTTTTTAGAATAATTGGATGACTCATTAAAAAGTACATGTATTTCAAATTATTTTTAAATAGATGGAGATAATACTAATTTAAAATTTTTGAGGTTTTTTCCATTTATTTTCATATTAGTAAATCAAATATCACTTTTCTTATTATTTAATTTTTATATAATAAAAAAAATAAGCTAATTGAGTTTGAAGGAACATATAAAAATAATTTATTAATTTTGAATTTATTTATTTATTTTTCTTCTTTTCTTCATATTTTCCCTTGGATATTTGGAGAGACAAACATAGCCTAAAAGTATTAAAATATAAGAAGGGGACATAAATAATAAATAGATCTAATGAGTACTTCTATAAGTTGAGTAGAATTTAACTTGTTAGCCAACAAGTGTCCACATCCTAAAATGTCCTAACTAAGAGATTAATCATTCAAGGGTTGCCTACCTTTTTAAACCCCGGAGAAGCATGCAAATCTTAATCCTAGGTAAAGCAACTTCCATGGCATATTTACTATTGGAAGTAGGCATTGTTGATTTTTTTTTTTAATATTATTAAAAAAAATAGTTTAGAAAATAAATATAAGAATATAAAAGAATGTTTAGCAATTTTTTTTTAAAAAAAAAAGAAATTTAGAAAACCATATGTAATTTAAAGAAAAATCATATTTGAGGATTTTTAACATCGATAGATCGTGAAACAAGAAAGGTAATGATATTATATTCAATTTTATTTGTTTTTTTATTATCTATTTTTTATTTTGTTTTTAAAATTAATGAAAATAGTTTCTACTTGTTCTTTAAAAATTGTTCTTTAGTTTACTTTGTTCTTAAAAATTGTTTTGTAACAACAACTAAACAATATTATGAAAAATAGAAACTTCTTGTTAAATCAAAAGACCAAATAAATCCTAACACTTTTTTTCCATTTTATCCTATATATTTTATTTACTTTTTATATTGACTTCAAAAAGACAAATTCACTTTTTATATTTTTATATTGAACTCATCTTTTGAAAAGATGAGTATCATATGATCTTAAATTATGATAATTTTATAATTATTTTTAATAGATGATTTTTTTAAAATAAATTAAAAATTACAATAATTATGCAAAAAGCCCTAGGTATTGCTAGAAGATTCAATACATTGACAATGATTTTAGAAAGTGTTTTTAAAATTTTTAACACTTAAATTATTTAAGTGTTAAATAAACTAAAAACGTTTTTTTAAATCACTACCAAATGCAACTTTAGTTACCTTCAACTTCCATGCCATATTTGTTGTTCCAAGTAAGCATTATATCTCAAAATCTTAAGACTCGACCTTGCAGCTCCATTTGCTTTATCAATTGATTTCATTGGCAACACCGCAAAGTAGGCCTCCTCAGGTCAACCTTAAAATAGAAAGAGAGTGAGACTAAGAGCCCATTTAGTTGTGCTTGTAGTAAAAATGTTTTTATTGGAAATGTTTTTTTCTATAACACTTTTGTGAAAAACGCTTTTATGAGAATCTAAAAAAGTGATTCTAATAATGTTTTTGACAATATATCACATAAGTACAAAAATGCTTTTAGTATTAATAAATTACTAAAAAAAGCATTTGTTACAAAAAGAAAGTATTATAATAAACCAAAAACTTTTATTAAAAAAAATAAACATTTATATTGTTAAAAAACTTAAAAATTTGTTCTTATGATTATAAAATAGTAATAATGTAGAGTACACGAAAAATTAGAAATTGATTTCATTGAACTTACTACATAACAAGCTTGTAGTGATTTTTGATGAAATTGTACAAAATTTCAAAATTATTTTCTCAATCCGGTTGTTGGTGAGAATTTTTCATAAAAAAATTGAAGAGAGTGAAAGGAAAAGAAAGGGTAGTAAGAAATGAAAGAAGGGTAGTAAGAAACGAAAGAAGGGTAGTGGGAAACATTTAGGGTATTTTAGGAATATTTGAATTGTTTTTTTAAATTTTTAAAAATGTTTCTTTAAATTTTTAAAAGTGTTTTTCAAAATATTGCTAAACATATTTTTTTTTTATCTTAAAAACACCATTAAAAAGCATAACGAAACGGCTTGTAATTTATAAAAGAAAGATTAATTGATTAAAAATGATGAAATCATCCCAAATTTATAAAACTAACATCTCTTATTTTTTTACTTGAAAGAGAAATACATTTTTTTTATATAAATATTCTTTAACATCTGGATTATTTACATATGTGTTTTAAAATAAAATATTATTTTTGTAAAAAAATAAAATTAAGGGCATTTTTGTTCAAAATAAATATTTTTTACGATAAAAAAATAAAGGATTAATTTTACAAATTGAGACTAATTTCATTAACTAAATAACTTAGCCCATCCCAAAACCAAACTAAGAAAACAAATTCCAAACAAAGTCCATATTAGAGAAAACAAAATTTTCAATAAAAATAATTTCATATTATATAAATTACAACAAAAGGCCCCCATCAATTTCATAGAAGATGTAGGAACGAAAATACAAAAACACCCGAATTTGCAATTTAAAATAAGATAAAACAAAATTGCATTTCTACATTTGACATCAGTAAATTTGAAAATTGATTGTGATGTTTTAAAAAAATAAAAATCTATTTAAAAATTTAAAATATTTGTAATTTATTTAAAAATATTTTTTTAAAAATAATTTTTATAAAACAATTTGTAAAAATGGCGACTACGTTCCCAAAAAACCTATTTATAATAGCAAAAGAACGAGTCTTTCCTTTTTTTTTTTTTTCCTCAAAATATATATATATATATATAAAATTTTTGACGAGAAAATCCAAAAGTGTGACGAAGGTGGGGAGTCTAAGGGCAAACAAACCGATTGATCGTGGATTCCTAAGTTCCAAAACCATGCCGGTGAAACAGGAAAAATAAAAAACAAAAATAAAAATTGAGGCTAGGTATTCTATCGCACGCCCTCTTGGAGAGCGTGCACTAACATCTTCACAATACAAAAATTTATTTTCCACACGAGTGTTTCTCACAAACCCTAAATGCGAGTGGGAAAAATGGTTGAGAGACTGCCATTTTAGAGAGAGAGCGCGCGAGAGAGATAGGGTATAATAGTGTGGGTGGCACCTCACCCTAACCAGGACGCGTCAAGCTCACAATCCACTTCTGGGCTTCTGGCAATCTTAGATTTGAATCAGGTTTGATCATTTTCTTCTTTCAATTTCCCTGTTATATCATATAAATATTTATTAGGGTTTGCAATAAATCTCAAAATTTTTCAAAATAAAAGTAGGGCCTCTTTAGTTTTGAATTTTTTGGATCCCTTTCTGCGTGATTCTTGAATTGGGTTTCTCAGAATATTGGAAATTCTGTACTTTTTGGTGATTACTCTTTGTTTTGAATTTATCGATTTTTTTTTGTTTTTTTTGTTTTGTTTTTGTGATTGATGGATCATCTTGTTTGGTATAGATTCAAGTCTACATTGGTTTTGTATAAATTTCAATTTTTGGTTGGTAAAGAAATTATTGAAAGATGATTTATGGTAGGGTTTTTAAGTGCTATTTTATAAGGGCAAAAGTTTGTTATGATGTTTGTTTCTAGTTTCTTTGAATTGCCTTTGATGTTTGACATTGTCTACATTTGGTTGTTTTAGTGGCTTATGGCAGGCCTAGGGCTGTTGTTTTATTCATCTTATATGAGTTTCTTCCATTTTTTGCTCTGTGATGATTCAATAAAATTGGCAAGGGCTATCAATTTTCTGCTAATCCTAGACTGCTTCTGGAGTTCAGAATTTCATTTAGCAACTCTTTAAGTGGCCCCTTTATTTTATGTCATGAAGATTCTTATTACAAAGATATGGCTTTTCTTCTTCTTCTTTTGCAATTGATGGTTCTTGACATAATGGAGCATACCTTTAGATTTTACATCTATGTAAAGTTTTCTGTCTCCTTGATGTGGCTTCATTAGTTGTCCTTATCAATCTTCTAATATAAAAGAAAGTGTCATCACCTGGTGCTGGTCCTAACCTCCTGCACTTTTGCATGAAATGGATGTTTTCATGAGACCTACACTGGGGTTTCTAACATGGACCATATCTTCTTATGTGGACATCTAAAACTAAAGTTCACATTGTGTAGCCAAACTCTCTAAGAAATTGTTGCACTTATTTTCTACCTGAAAAATGAAGTTATGAATTTGGCTTCTATTACACAGGGGTTAAAGTTTGGTATCACAGTTACTTCCCTGGCTGTGATGCAAATCTGCTTGTGGTCACTTCAGGCTAAGATGCTGAATTTTAGGTCCATTTCCTGGCTACACCTCCTAGAACCTTGGCAATTGGACCTGTACTATGTAAGGGACCTTCTTTTGGATCTGTTCCTGAAGGAGGTGATTAATGCCTCTCAACTTACACAGTAGCTGTGAGTAGGCCATCTTCATAGGATTTAAGAAGCATATACCCTTTTAATATCCTTCACAAATCTGCGTTAGATCTTTCAACCCTGTTGTTCATATATGTTCTTAATTATATCTGTTCAATGCTGACCAATCATGCTATTTTCTAATCTTATCTGAGATATGTCATAGTGAACATGTTCTTTATATCTAACACATTTCTCAAATGATGTTAGTCTGGCATCTGTTCTGTAGCCTATGCAACTATAGTTTTCAACTCCCTATATATGGTATTCCTTGTATTCTCCTATTATTTCTCTTTCATTGTAAAAGGATCTATTCTTTCCGAGTTAGTTTTCCATGAGAATGCTTTGTTTAAAAAAACGATCATGTGAATTAGATTCTCCTGGACCAGCATCTTCAACTTGTCGAAATGAAGTTGAAAGTTGAAGGTCCTGCAAAACTCTTTGCTTTTGCTGCAGGCATGTCTCCTGATGCTCTTTTAGCATGTTTCTCTACAAGAAATCACAACTCTGATTCCTATGGTTTGATCTCTTAAGGATCAAGATTTTTGACCTTTACATTGTAAATGGTTAGTATCGTGTTCGTTATCTGGTTATAAGTGTTTTTGCTTGCATCTGTTATGCTTAATGCACATTGAGTTTTATTTTTTGTTTCTTGTAATATGATGTTCATCATGAAAGGCTTTTTATGAATGTAAAGTTGCTCGTTAGTTGTTGCTGTTGCTGGTTTGTCTATTGAATCTTAACAAATGAAATTCTTTAGGTGATACAGATTATGGAGGACATGGACATTGATCAAGTAATGGATGTTCCAGACACCCCCGATAGATCAGCTGAGCGGAACATAGATGGTAGAAAATGTGATAAACATGACAGTAGTTCATTAGCATCTGCTCATTCAGGAAATTCTAAGGATAAAGGAGTTCTGAATCAGCTGAGGGGCAGGGGTAGACTGGTCACTGAAAACGGGCACAGCAGAAGACTCCATTTTCGTTCTCGGGAAAGCTCTGCCAATTCTGGTGAAACTGAGTGCTGCAGTAAATCCATGGTTTCCCAATTGGAGAATTCTTCTGCTCCCAAAAGTGCTCATTTGTTTAGGAGAATGAGATCAGACGGGATCTCGAAGCATGAAGCAAAACATTCTATTGGACCTCAACATACAAATAAAGGGAAAGCTTTCTGCAATGGATTTCCTTCCAAATCATCTGCATGCCAAAATGATAACAAATTTTTGGATTTAATTGGACCAAATGGTGCTTTCAAAGATCTTCTGGATGAAGAAATAGGAAAAGGATCAATGGCAACCAATGGTTGTTCTTCCTTGCATTGCATTGAAAATTCTCCAAAGCCATCCTGCAATACCTGGAAAGGGAAAGAAAAAACAGACAATGGTGCATGTGATGGTTCTGGTTCAGGTATAGGTTTTCGTGAAGCTTTTGATATCTCTATTGATATTCAACCTAGAAGTGAAAAGCATGTCTCCTCATCTCTTCAATATATTACCTCACCTAGAGTGTCTGGGCAAAAAAGGTTGGTACGGAATGGATGTATTTCTCCACATAATATTATTGCAAGGGCTAAACAATTAGCTGAACAGCAAAGTAGCAGCTCCAAAGATGTTGAACAGAATGATGCTAAGGATATTTTATCTAGAGCTTCACCATCTCGGATGGATATTAAAGATCCAATTGCTGAAATCAATAATTCTAGTAGGGTCAAAGGAAAAAGCATAATAAGTCATCCTTGTACATCAAAGCAGCATGACTTCGGAACTGTAACTAGGTAATTTGCTTAAATGCATTTGTTTATTGATGTTATATTTTTTATTTCCTTTTTTCTTTTTTAATTTAGGAATTAGATTTCCATGCTTCCTTTTCTATTTTTAGTTTCTTCTCCTTTTTGGTGGTTTCCACTTGTATAATGTTAGTGTTATGTGGCTGTTTTGTCTTTCTTCCTTGAATTTTGATTGTGAAGTAGTATTCTTTAAAACTTGATTGATATCTATGTTGGAGAGAGCAACCATTCCAAGTCATGCCCCTCCTAGAACTGAAGAGCTGAGCTGAAGGGTCCTATGGAAAAACGGACTATGGTAGAAGTTATTTTACTACCAGGAAGGGATGTGATATGCAGCTTTGGTTATTACATCTTTGGTTCCTTGGGAGAGTGAAATTATTTCTCTTGTGAGCCTTCAAGATCTCCATCTTGCTCGATTGAGATTCCTTTTTTTGTTCATTAACCCATTTGGATTCTTGTGCATGGAACTACTCACTTCTCTACTAAAATTGAAGAGATTAGAGACCTCTGACTTTCTTTCTTAACCATCTTCTCATGTTCACTATGCTTGACGTGCTTGCCATTTGGTTCTTTTCATGCTCATCTTCTTGTTATGGAACTGCTATTTGATTCTATTCACACTTGACAAGTTTGAGTCACTATGCTTGACGTGCTTGCCATTTGGTTCTTTTCATGATCTTCTTCTTGTTATGGAACTGCTATTTGATTCTATTCACACTTGACAAGATTGAGTTAATGTCCACTTCCAAATTCCGTCTTAACTTTCTGAAAATGGGATTGATTTTTTTGCATTACATACCCTTGTTATCATGACACTTGAATATGGGTTCACTATATGCATTCCTTCTCTTTCTGAGCGTCCTCTTCTCTGCTACTGGTTTGGTGGTACTAATTATACAGCAAGTTATCTATTTTGATTCCCACTATCAAAAGTTACTTTGAATTACCTTTTTTCTTTCCTTGTATGTGGATATGCAATTGTGGATGTCTATGTTGTTATGAAACCCATCCTTTTATCTATCAAATAAGGGAAGAGAAAAGAAATGAAATCTGGAAATGGTAACTGTTTTTATAAATAGTTGGAGATACCTAACTCAGTGGAAATTTCAAACAACTCATGGTTGAAGGGCACCTTGAAAAATGGGCAATTCTTAAAAATTTAAGAACTGCTGTTGCTAGGTTTGGTGGTGGGTTATTTATGTCAATCTTCCTTTCCAACAATTTTTTTTTATCCTAAGACCCCGATAAAAACCATGTATTTTTTCTGCAGGAGTCCAATAGTTCATAATGAACAAGCTAATGACAACAGTGACACTGGCAGAGATGCATTTGGGTGCTTTGAAGGACTGAGTGGTTGGAGAAGTACACGTAATCGATCAAAGAAAGTAGATGTCCTCTTGTCCGATGGGGGTGGGCATCTTCCCAGGAGAAATAATGCTGTTCAATGTTCTTTGGACCAGAAAAATGATAATGGAGTGGAGAAAAAAGATGATCCTGAAGTTCAGGCTATGTCTTTACAGCATGGGCCTGCTCCATCTGGAGCTCAAACAACTTCCAATCTTATGTCAGGGTCAAACCAAGTAAATGTGAGGCATCGTGCAAGAAGCATTCTTATTAAAAGACAAAGAAAGCATGGATCAGCTACTAGTAATACTGGTGAAAGCTCCACCTCAGTTTTCAATGACTCAGAGATCATGTTTCTTGGTTCATCTGGGGAACCATCAAATTCAGGATCAACCCGAAGCCAGAGTCATCATGGTCAAGGTGTTATGGAGCCAGTTATTGAAATTGATGAGCAGTCCCCTGAAATAAGGCATGTTGCCTCCCGAAATGGAGGTAGCATGAATAATGACGACTCAGATGCCAGGGCAAGACAAATAGAAGCAGATGAGATATTGGCTCGTGAACTTCAAGAGCAATTATATCATGAAATGCCTGTGGATGGAGGTGTTGGGGTCAGTTCTCTTTTTATGCAATGCTCATTTTCTATGTGATAATTATTTGAAAGATGCTTTATTTTCCCTTTTATTTTAAATTGGCCTATCCACAGATTGATGCGCATATCGCACAGATGCTGCAGCAGCAGGAGCAAGTGCAGCCTACTTCTTCAAGTAGAAACCACCGTGTGCCTAGAGCTGTAAGTTGGCTTTTCTGAATATTGAGATTCACTAATAACATGACATTTAACATTAACTGCATGTTGATAATTATTATCATGTATCATTCGGAAAATTCCAGGATTCATTTATAGTATGAATATCATGTGTGGTGTAGAGATTCTTTTATGAGCAGCTAGCTAATCTGCTGTGCCAGGTTGCCAGAGTTGCACGACTTAAAAACTGTATTTGCTTGACTGTTTCTACACCATTCAGCTAACTTTATAAAATGTGAAGTCTTCAAAATTTAGTGATAGTTTTATGGGAAATGCCATGATGCCTTTGAATCTCTCGCTCTCTCTCCCTCCCTCCCTCCTCCCCCTTCCCCCCTCCCCCCTTTCCTCCCTAGTGCCTATCATTTAAATTGTGATTTTATATGAAATGCTAAAATACCATTGCACAACTTAACAAATTAGGGTTCTACCTTAAGCACTTAATTATTGATCATTTTGAGGGCATGCCGATTATACTTTTCTTGTTTATATCTTTCCCAGATGATAAAAGATGGTTTCCTCTTCACTTTTAGGTACCTTTTATGTGTGTTTAGCAGGTAGAACCTATACAAGGAAATGTGTATCCATGTGTAATTGGCAATCTTGAGACATTTTGTGCAAATGAGGCAATGCATAAGCCTTGAGGTAGCCGGAGGTGTAAGCCTCAATTTAAATAATTAAATAATGAAAATTTCTTAAAAAATCAGAAAAATACTTATAAAGTCACAAGAAAATTGAATAATAAGAAATATATAAACTTCAAAATAACAAAATTTGTCATTAAAAATTTAAAATTAAACTCTTACATGATTTAGGACTGGACAAGGATGGAGAAAGGAGGGAAGACCTGGTTTGGTGTTGATTCAAAGTTTTTTGGAATTTTTGTTGAGGAGGTAAATGGATGCTTGTGCAGAAAAATCTTGTAGAGGGGTGAGGCTTCACTAGCTGAATTAGATTTTCTGAGGTTAATTTATCCCGGTTGTTGAAATGTGTGGAATCTTTCCATAGGGAGGAAGATAGGAAGGAGTTTTGCAAGGCATGGGATAAAGAAGGAAGGTCTTATAGATTGGAAAGATGCTCTAATGAGGTAGAGAGATTTATTCAATTTTACGGTTAGCTCTGTTAAGGCAAAGAGATTCATATTGATTTTCCTAGAAGGAGAGGTATTCTACATATGGGGGGTGGGGGTGAGGTTACATTGATTGTGGTGTGAGGGCTTGTGTGTTCCATTCTTGCCAAGAAGCTTTGGGATCTTGGAGTGGAAGTCTCTAGAAGTGCACCGATGTCTAAGAGGCCATTTGAGGGTTGCAACAAGTTAGTGGGAGTGAAGAAGGCTTATGTAGTGTAGGGTGAAGTGTGAATTCAGCTAGGAGATAAGGAGGTGCAATATAGGGAGGAGCTTTTGAAGTGATGCTTAGTGGGAATATGGGGGGAGTTATCTAGTTCCGTTCCATATTTGGTTGCATTAAAGAGGTGGATTACTAGAAGGTGCTCTTGTCCTTTTTTATTTTTAAGAAGTCTCTGACATACAATTAATGTCTGTTAGAGGTTTAAGAAGGTATGAGAAGCTCTTGCCTCTGGAAAGATGGGCTTCAGAGGTAGGGTGTTCTCTAAGCAGAGTGTTTGTGAAGGAAGTGTGGGTGGTTTCCATTGCATTTATGGTGTTGGAAGGTATTTAGAAATCTAGGGGATAACTGTGGTGGATTTGTGGTAGTAGACTAAGATATTGCCCAACAACACAATTTGCAATGGGCAAGAGTTTTGGTGAAATCAAATGGAAGGGTCTACTAGGAATGTTATAGTTGGTGGTGGGCTTATTGTGCTTTGTGATCTAGCTCTAGTGGGAAGTTGCACCATGTCTATCTCAAGTTGCTTTTAGGATCAGTTGCAATGGGTTAGAGATAAGGGGAAATGTTGAGGGTGTCACAAGCTGAAGGGATAGTGGGGGGCATGATACTTGTCAAAGAGGAGCGTGCATGGGATTTGTTGTCCTTTAATTCAAGGAATAGGGGCAAAGACATGGTGGCTATTGTTGGCTTTGAAAAGGTTGTTTTAGGTGGATTAGATGAGGGATGTAGGGTTGTAGAGGGTGCGGGACTAAAACCTTGGGGCCAAGAATGCTTAAAGGAGGCCTAAAGTGAGAGGATAGTGGCTAGTGACAAGCCCTTAGAAGATGGTGGGCTTAGAGGTGGGTTTGAGGGGGTGGACTTGAAAGAGGCCTATTGCAAGAGGGAAAGGGGTGGTGTAGTGGGCTAGGCAATAGAGCCTGATTGAAAGGGATGAGAAATGGAAGCTCCAATCTGCAACTAGGTTGTGGGCGGAGTTGGGATGTTGTTGAATATAATGGGTGTGGATCTAGCTTAAAGGAAATGGTGGATTTTTAAGTGGACTATGGGTTAGGCATAGTCCCTTTAGGCTTAGAGGGCTTTAGGGCTCCTTTTGTCTTTAAGTATCTCCTTCTAAGTGGGATGTCGAGCAAAGGAGCGGAGTCCAACAACATCAAGGAAGTGACAATGTAGTTTGTGCTGTTGTTTTTGCGCCTATGATCACCATCGAGGCATTCATGGTGGAAATGACTAAATTCCTAGGTTTTCCTTTCTTTGTGATTTCTTTGGGAAATAGGGTTTCTTTTTCTTTTTTTCTCTTTGAGAGTGGGTTCATTCTTAAGGGTACGAAGATGGACCGCTATCTAAAGGATTCCAGAAGAGAGGTTTGGTAATACATCTCAAAGTGATGATATGGGCTTGGTTGGTGAGGACAAGGTCTCCTTGAGAATGGTTGCACGGTGGAGTTCCTTGAGTGTGAGATGAGGTGTATGAAATCTTGGTAGGTGAGAAAGTTAGGGAAGAGGGTGTGGTTTATGGGATGGTTACGAAGGAGGTGGCCCTTAGTCCTCTTGCAATTTAGTTGCTTTCAACAATTGTCTAGGCATGTTGATGGAGGGCTTTAAGGTAGAGATTTTGACTTTTTGCAACTTGTTATCTTATATAAAAGGGTGGAGGCCTAGCATCAATGGGTTGGCTTTTTATACTTTGGATGGGTAGGAAGCAGAAAAATTGGGGGAACGATTCTTAGGGGAGGAGGTGTTCTGTGCTTGGTTTAAGTTGAATAAGGATAAAACCCCAGGGTTTTGTCGTGTTCTCAATTGCTTTTTTGCTATTTAATTAGGATTTTGTAAAAGATTAGGTGATGAGATTTCTCAAGAAGTTCTATGATTGAGGGAGGTTTGAGCAAAGTCTTAAACACTACATTTTTAATGTTAATCCCAAAGAAAAGTAGTGCAGAGGATCTGAAAGACTTCACACCTATTAGTTTGGTGGGCAATTTGTATAAAATTCTTGCTAAAATATTGGCAAAGAGACCGAAGAAAGTGATTTTGAAGAGGGAAGACAAATTCTTTATTTGGTTCTTATACGACTAATGAGGTTGTAGATTCCATGTTGAAAAGCGATGCTTGTTGTGTTATGTGTAAGTTAGACATTAAAAAGACGTATCAAGTATGATTACGTCAACTAGAGTTTCTTGCAATTAGTTCTTGAAAAGATGAATTTTGCTTAGAAATGGATATGATGGATCAAATGGTGCATATTTTTTGCAAAATTTTCTATTTTTGTTAATAACACACCTTTTGGCATTTTTCAAGCTCTAGGGGTTTGAGGTAGGAAGATTCTCTTTCTCCTATTTATTTCTAATAGCAATGGAAACTCTTAGTTGTCTTCTAAGGAGGGCTAAGGAGGAAAGCTACCTGTCAGGATTTAGGGTAACGAGTAAGAGGTGTCCCATTTGTTGTTTGCATATCATATCCTTGTTTTTGTGAGACTTTTCCAAATTAAATGGTCCATTTAAGCTACTTGCTCATGTGGTTTGAAGTCATTTCGGGTGTAAAGAATAATTTAGAAAAAAACGAGTTGATCCTAGTTGGAATGGTGGATAATGTGGAGGAGGTGGTCAATGAATTAAGGTGCAAGGTAGGACAGCTGTCGTATACTTATTTGGGCTTCCATTGGGTGCTCCTTTTAAATCAATGGCAGTTTAGGATGGGATGGAAAAATGGTTTTGCCTTAGGCTATTGATATGGAACAAACAATTTATCTTGAAAGGGTGGAGGCTTATTTTGATGTGGAACACATTATCTAGATTGCCTGTGTATTTTGTCATTGTTTAGCATTTAAAGAGAAGTCAGTTTGAGACTTTGGAAGATTCAAAGAGATTTCTTTTAGGGAGGTAGGGCTTTGGAGAAAAACCTCTGTCTAGTGAAGTGGTTGATTGTCGGCATGGAGAAAAGAAAGGTGGGTTTGAGCGTTAGATGCCTTTCCTCGATTAATAAAACTCTTTTATGTAAGTGTAGTTGGTAATACTCATTTGAAAGGGGGGAATTTCCAAGTCTGAAACCTCTCCTGTCAGCAATATGAACTCTTTATGAGAAAATGAGAGTCAATAGTAGGAGAGAAACTTGTGGAAAATTGTGAGGAGGTTGTTGGCCATGAGAGGTGGACGGTGTTGGTTTGCAATGGAGTAAAAAACTTTCGACCTTTCTATGGAGTAGGTTGGGGGAAAACTGAGTGGGGTTATTGTGGAAAAGGGCAGAGGTTTTTCTGACTTGATTAGGTTCGGGGATTTGAGTTTGAGACTCTTGTTGGAAATGGTAGAAGATTGTTGTAGGGGTGAGGATTTGGAAAGATGGAGCAAAGGTTGGGTGGAGGAGGGCAGGAGGTTCAAGTTGGAATGACGCTCGAATGAGGCAGGGAGGTTTTTACTTTGCTTTGTTGTGGTTGAAGAGGTTCTCGTTGGTTTTCCCCGAAGGGAGGGATTTTCATGGGGGATGGTCAATTCTAGTGGAGAAGGATCGCCTATAGGGAGGAGACAACCCGTGAGTCTTTTTATGATATTGTAAGGAAGCCTTGTGGAGTGGCAGGGGAAGCGGTCTGGGTTCAATTGGAGAAAGCGAGGCAGGGAGGACTTTCTATGAAGTTGTCTGATCGGTTGGTTTGATGAGGGCTCAGAGCAGCCATCTGACTTATCCTTTTTGAAATCTTTTGTGATTGCTCTTTGAGTGAGTGAGTGAGAGAGAGAGAGAGAGAGAGAGGGGGGGGGGGGGGGGGGTTAAGGAGGTACCTTGCTCTTGTTTGATTTTGAGATTCTTGTTGAGGCATAAAGGGTGCTTGCCAGAGGTTCTCGAAGGGGTTAAGGAGAAAGTGCTGCACTTGGTGAGGTGGACTTCCGAGACTGGTTGTTTAGGAAAGGGGGGTCGTGCCAAGGAGATGTGGGTGAGGGTGTTGGGTTTCTCATTACATCTTTGGAGTCGGGTGATGTTTAAGAAAATTTGGGATGAATGTGGAGGGTTTGTCGCTGTGAATAAAGACATAGCTCTGATGACTAATCTGCATTAGGCTAGGATTTTGGTGCATCCTGTTGGGAGCTCTTTACTTATTTCGTTGCAATTGGTAGTGGGCAATTCCAACTTCTCTTTACAATTGTGGTGGGAAGCTCCGTTGGGTTTTTTGTTTCTGGAGCCGATAAGAAGAAACTGTGTGCTCCGTGAGCAAGAGGTTGGGGGAGGAGTGGAGGTCTCATGCGCCGATGAAGCGAGTGGGATGGGGATGCATCCCTTGAGTACTGTAGCAGTTGTCGAGCCACTTTGCTGTAGGTCTAAAGCAGCAGGAGAGGGTGTTGCAAGCTTTGACACAAAAGCTGTTGCAGTAGGTTTGACTTGTTGCAGGCCAGGGTTGGTAGAAGAGGCTATAGTGGACTCTACAACAATTTCTGCTGAGGAGGGGGATTCCTAGCATGTGACAAGAGGGTTACAGCTGTAATGGGAGAAAGTGGGGCAGTAGGGCTTGTTGCCTTTGTGAAGGATGGTGGGGAGGTTCTTAGGCCTCCTTGTTTGGGCCGACAGGGGTTGGAAGAGGCCCGCGGTGGTGTATTTGGGGATGCCTCTTCGTCTTTGGATTCAAGAGGGGTGGGTCCACTATTTTGGGCTTGGCCCAAGCATGTACAGAAGCTAAGGTGGGAAAGGCCTTTGCGAAGGATGGGCCATTAAGTGGAGCTTTAAAAGGCGAAGCGAGCTTGCTAGGGCTCGTTTCTTATGCGGAGAAGGTGTAGTAGGGGCATGTTCTTGTGTGAGAGAGTAGCGGAGGGGACAGTTTTGGTGGTTCAGTTGAGAGAAGAGGGCAAGGTACGACTTCGGATGAGGAGCTTAGAGTCGAGCTGCCCTATGGTCCCGATGTCCTTTTCTTGCGTGATGGGGGCAGTGAGCATTTTCTTGTGGATTCGTTATCTTCTCGAGTTGCGATTACTGATGAGGCACTTGTGGTAGAGGCAAATAGGCTTATGGGGTCTTCTCCCCTCTCCTTGGGTCCTCAAAGCCCCGGTTGTCAGCCTCTGATGATGGTTCTGCAAGATGGCAGCATGCTGGATCTCTCAAGGAAGGTTGTGAAGGAACCCTTTGGTATGGAGTTAGTTTCCAGGGTGAAGGAGATGGAACCAAGGGATGTGGAAATCGGGGTCTTGGAGGGGAAGAATATTAACAACCTTCCCAGTGGTTTTGTTGAGTTCAGTAATTGTTTAGGGATGCAAATAGCTGGCTTTGAGAAGGAAATTTGTGCTCTAATAAGAAAAATGGAGTCAAGAAAAGGGCGGGGGATAAGGATGTCAGGGGGTAAGAAAAGGTGTTCTTCCCGTTTTGAGAGGGAAATTCGAAAGTTGTGCTCAATTAATTATAATAGCTCTCCATTCACTGCTAAGGGAAAGGGGAGTGGGGCTGGGGTTTGAGGGAAGAGGGTGCTTCTGGTTATAGGGTTCTCTCGTTGGTTCTGTTTTTCTATTTTTTTCTGTTTAATTAGGGCAGCTTGTTGTGAGGGTGGTGGGTATTTCTCCTCTTTTCCTTCTTTGGCTTGCTTTTGGGCCTAATTTGTATATTCCGTGTGTACTTTTTTGCGCCTTTTTGCAAGCGCTTTAATATATCTTTGCTTACCTATAAAAAAAAAAAATACTTATTTGAAAGGGGAGCTCTTTGGAGATAGGTTATAAGTGAAAAATAGGGGGAGGAAGGAGGGTGATGGTCTTGTGATATGTGAGATGGATATAGTGTTAGGTTTTGGAAAGCGATTAGGAAGGAGTTCTCAAAGGATAGGTGGTGTGGGGATGAACCTTTATATATGTTTCTTTTTCATCTTTGTATGCTTTAATATTATCCAAACAGGCTTAGAATCCAAGTTCTAAGGAATTCATCTTTCTTTTTCATATTTGTGGGATCAAATAGGTGAGATAGGTCATTAGAATCTATGATACATGGACACTTTGGTTTCAACCAAAATACCTAAGTCGACATGATACGACACAAGTACGAGTGTGAGATCCTTGTTGGACACTCCTATTATTTTTTTTTTTTGATAGGTAAAGAGAAATAAATTAAACAGAAAGAGGAAACACCAAACTAGTGCCCTTTAGGTATACAGGGAGTATACAAAAGCAACCCACAGACTTGAAACCAAGGAAGGGGAAAGAAACAACAACCCCTACCCTTACTTAGAGCCTAGCCACTCAAAAAAGCTAACAAGAGAATAAGGGCTCAAAACTATAAACACCCTTACCCAAGACCAAATATTACATATAAAGAAGCGTATAGGGTGTTGATTAATGCTGATGAAGCGGTTTTCCCTCATAGCAATGTTTGGGTGGCCAAAGTTCCAACAAAAATTATTTTCTTTGCTTGGGAAGCTACTTGGGGGAAGGTTCTTACATTGGATAGGTTGCAGAGAAGAGGATGGCACCTCCCTAATCGGTGCTTCTTGTGTGGATGTGAAGAGGAAACTATCAATCATATGTTAATTCATTGTACGGTGGCAAAAGGCTTATGGGATATTATTCTTGCGTTGTGTGGTGTACAGTGGGTCTTTCCTAATTCTGTAAAGGAGGTTCTTAGTAGTTGGAAAGGCTCTTTTGTGGGGAGAAAAAGGAAGAAAGTGTGGAAGTCCATCCCGCTTTTTATTTTTTGGACAATTTGAAAGGAGAGGAATAGGCTTGCCTTTAAAGGGGGTGTGTTAGCCTTTCAAAAATTAAAGACTTCGTTTGTGTATAATTTTTGGGGTTGGGCTAAAGTGTACATTGATATGGAGTCGAATTCCCTTATAGGTTTCTTGGAGTGGATAGCTTCCAAGTAGGGGTTGGGTTCTTTTGTTTTTTGATTTAGGGTTTGTAGCCTTGTATACTCCCTGTATGCTCTTTGGCTTTTTGGCCTCGTTAATATAATCGTTTACTTATCAAAAAAAAAATATTACATATAAAAGAATGTTTTAGCCTTTGGAGTGAAAGCACCTCATTCCCAAAAGCCAACAAATTTCTTTCCTTCCATACTGACCAAAATATACATAAGGGGGCCATTTGCCACGCCTTTTTATGGGTTTTCCCCACAAACGCTCCATGCCATCCAAGGAGAGTTTCCTTAACTGAACCAGAGAGAACCCAAGCCACACCAAAGAGGGAAAGATTCCACAATGCCTGCGTCTTAACACAATGAAGTAAAAGGTGATCCACCGTTTCTGCTTCATAAAGACAAAAGAAAACACCTATTTGCCAAAGAGTACCCCCTCCTCTAAAGTTGCTCCAAAGTTAAGATTTTGCCTTAGGAAGCTTCCCAAGCCAAGAAAGCTACCTTAGGAGGCACATACGCTCTCCGCAAAACCTCCGGGCTCCATAATAAAATAGAGTGACTTGACTGAGAAAACTCCACTTCTAGATGCTGTCCATACCACCTTATCCTCTACCTCCCTTTGCACCCTAAAGGGTTGGATTTTTAGCATAAACCGCTCCACCATCTCAATCTCCCAATCATTAAGCGCCCTTGAGAAAAGTGGGGTCCAACCATCCCCTACA